>NW_025767117.1:0-600000 GCF_003918875.1 Haliotis rubra
CGTGACCTATTATCCTATGTTCATTGCACTCCTTGTACAGAGGGTTGCCATACTCACAGATGTCAGATCTAATATTCCATTGTTCATGATATTCCTTGTACAGAGCGTCAGTTATACCATTGATCTTAGATCTACTTATCCTATGTTCTTGCACTCTTGTACAGAGGGTCATTATACTCACAGATCTTTAGATCTACTATCCTTGATCAAGGATGCTCCTTTGTACAGAGAGACAAAATTGGCTACCACAGATCTTTTGAAGATTTTATTATCCCACCTTCATATGGCACTCCCTGTACAGTGTCTCAGTCATACCACGGGTCTAAGATCTACTATCTAACGTTCATGGCACTCTCTGTCCAGAGCGTCAGTCGCACCCAGATCGTCTTAGATCTACTATCCCACGTTCATGGCATTACCTGTACTTTTAGGCGTCAGTCATACCACAGATCTCAGATCTACTATCCCACGTTCCATGGTATTACCTGTACAGAGGGTCAGTCATACCACAGATCTCCAGATCTACTATCACGGGATCATGACGTTCTGCACAGAGCGTCAGTCATACTCACAGATCCTCAGATCTACTATCCCACGTTCATGGCATTGCACCTGTACAGAGGGTCAATATACCACAGAATCTCAGATCTCACTATCACGGGGTCATGACGCTCCGTGCACCAGAGGCGTCGAGTCATACCACAGATCTCAGATCTACTATCCTAATGCTCATGGTATTACCTGCATGCAGAGGGATTCAGTCATACCACAGATCTTAGATCTACTATCACGGGGATCATGACGCTCCCTGTACAGAGCTGGTCAGTCATACCACACCCTCAGATCTACCATCCCACGTTCATGCAGGCATTACCTGTACAGAGGGTCAGTCATACCACAGATCTTAGATCTACTATCACGGGATCATGACGCTCCTGTACAGAGCGTCAGTCATCATACCACAGATCTCCAGATCTACTATCGATTCAGCGTTCATTACTTCTACAGAGATTGCTCATACCAGATCTTGAAATCTACTAACCCACATTCTGCCACGCCTTCCCTGTACAGAGGTTCAGTCATACCACAGATCTCTGTAGATCTACTATCCATGTTCATTGCACCCTTTTTACAGAGAGTCAGTCATACCACAAGATCTCGGATCTACTGTCGGGATCGCTTAATTTTCCCTGTACAGAGAACCCAGTCATATCGCCATGACTGCAGATCTATCATCCACACACCTTCATGGCACTCCCTGTACAGTGTGTCTCAGTCATACCACGGGTCCACAAAATCTACCATCCAACAATCGCAGCTCTCTGTCCGACGTCAGTCGCAAAATTCTGACTTGGCCCTACTATTCAACATCCTCGCCCATGCAACTTCTTGCATGCGTCCAGCAACATCACCGGTCCCAGATCTACTATCCACGTTCATGGCATTCCCTGTACAGGCGTCAGTCATACCACAGATCTCACAGATCTACTATCCCATCGTCGTCATACACTGCTCAGTGCGTTGCGTGCCCACCACAAGATCCTAGATTCATTTATCCACGTTGATGGCACTCTCTGTGTATGGTGTGTCAGTCATACCACAGATTCTTAGATCTACTATCCCATGTTGAGAGGCTCCTGCACAGTGTGTCAGGGGTTACACCATTGTGATCTTAGATCTACTATCCCACGTTGATGGCACTTCTGTGGTACAGTGGTGTCAGTCACACCACAGATCTTAGATTTACTATATCCACGTTGATGGCAATCCCTGTACAGAGCGTCAGTAACACTCACCGGTCTTATATCTACTATCCTATCAGCTCACTGGCAATTTCTGTAACAGAGTGTCAGTCATACCACAGATCTTAGATCTGCACTATCCACGTTCATGGCATTCCCTGTGTACAGAGCGTCAGTCATACTCACACAGATCTTGTGATCTACTATCCCATGTGCTCTTGCACCCCTCAAACAGGGTCAGTCATGTCACAGATCTCAGAATCTACTATCCTGGATCATGATGCTCCTGTACAGAGAGTCGAGTCATACTCTCACAGATCTTAGATTTACTATCCCACCTTCTATGGCACTCCCTGTACAGTGTCTCTCTAGTCATACTAATGGGTCTAAGATCTACTATCCAACGTTCATGGCAATTTCTGTCCAGAGCGTCAGTCATAATTTCAGATCGTCTTTTAGATTTACTTATCCTAATGCTCATGGCATACTTGTACAGAGCGTCAGTCATACTCACAGATCTCAGATTCATTATTCCTACGTTCATGGTATTATTTGTACAGAGGGGTCACTCATTACTGACAGATCTCAGATCTACTATCATGGATTGGTGACGCTCCTGTACAGAGTGTCAGTCATACCACAGATCTCAGATCTACTTATCACGGGATCATGACGCTCTGTGTACAGAGTGTCAGTCATACTACAGATCTCCAGATCTACTATCTCACGTTCATGGGTATTACTTCCGTACAGAGTGGGTCAGTCATACCACAGATCTTGTGATCTACTATCACGGGATCATGACGCTCCTGTACAGAGCGTCAGTCATACCACAGATCTCAGATCTACTATCCCACGTTCATGGCATTACCTGTACAGAGGGTCAGTCATACCACAGATCTCAGATCTACTATCACGGGATCATGACGCTCCCTGTACAGAGAGTCAGTCATACCACAGATCTTAGATCTACTATCCCACCTTCATGGCACTCCCTGTACAGTGTCTCAGTCATACCACGGGTCTCAGATCTACTATCCAACGTTCTTTGCACTCTCTGTCCAGAGCGTCAAACAGCACCCCAGATCGTCCAGGACCATACTATCCCACGTTCATGGCACTCCTGTACGGTGTGTCAGCCCACACCACTGGTCTTAGATTCACCATCCCACGTTCATTGGCATTCCTGTGCATTGTGTCAGTCATACAGATCATCTGAGATGTACTATCCCATCGCTGATGAACGCTCTCTGTCCAGAGTGTCAGTCATACCACAGATCGTCTTTAGATCTGCTACATCCATGTTCATGGCACTTCTGTCCAGAGCGTCAGTCATACCCCAGATCGATCTTAGATCAAAATTTCTGGCTTATTCAATGTCTTGGCACTCCCTGTACAGCGTCTCTCAGTCATACCACGGGTCTTAGATCTACTTACTTCCCACGTTCATGGCACTCTCTGTCCAGAGCGTCAGTCATACCCTGATCGTCTTAGATCTATCAATTCCACGCTCATGGCACTCACTTTCACTTCACTTTATTCACAGGAATTGAAGGCCATGTGGCCAAAGAGCACAACAGGCAATACAACACTGTCATGGTGTGTAGAGGAGATTAACATAATTCATAATACAATTATTTTAACGTAGGAAGTTTTGCTTGAGGAATATACATATTCCCTTTAAGAATAAAGTGACACCGTATATCTTCATAGGGCCTGCAGAATTTGACAATTGAAGGTGGGCTGCAGAAATAGGCTGGAATACATTGGGATCTGCATCGGTCATAAAATGGACATATTAGCACTAGAAAGTGATATTCGTCTTCGCCATCGCTTCAAGCACATTTGTTACAAACTAATTTCTCATATGGGACACCATTCTATCTTTAAACGATTGTTTTGCATATTCAAGCTATGTGATTGCATCGGAATTTGGATCAACATTCGCACAAGATCTTTGTTTCTAATGCACACAGGAAATATACATTAGTTCAGAGTTCAAGAAGTGACTTAAATGTACCATACCCCACAAGAAAGTGATGAGTTTCTTATCTTTACTGATTCCAGGTTGCATATTAATATCTATACAACGTTGTTTGAACTTTCAGTCATGAAGTGAATTTATCATCACACAATCTTGGGCCAACCAGACATAGGAGAAACCGTAGAAAATAGAACAGACATTCGAACATGTGGAAACCCAGTTTGTGCTCTCCGTTATTCTCACCTCCTTGTACGTCGTGTCAGTCATACCCCCAGATCGTCTTAAGATTCATCTTCATTCCACGTTCATGGCACTCCTGTACAGTGTCTCAAGTCATACCACGGGTCTTAGATCTACTATCCCATCGCTCATGGCACTCTCTCTATTCCAGAGCGTCAGTCATACCCTCAGATCGTCTTTAGATCTATCACCTCACGTTCAGTGTACCTCACTTTCACTTCACTTTATTCAGAATTAAAGGTCATGTGGCCAGCATAACAGGTAATACAACATTATTTGCAGGTAGAGGTGAAATATAATTCATAATATAATTATTTTAACGTAGGTTTTGTTTCAGGAATATACATGTTATTCCTTTAAAAGAATAGTGACACTGTATATCTCTCAAGGCTCGGAATTTACAATGGAAGGTGAGCTGTAGAAATAGGCTGAATACTAGATCTGCATCGGTTATAAAATGGAATATATTGAAAGTACTAAGTGATATTCGTCTTAAAGCATCAAGCTGAAGTACATTTGTTACAAACTACCTCTTTATATGGGTCAACTATCTTTGAAAACGATGTTTTTGTATATTCAAGTTATGTGATTGGTATCGAGGTTGTATATACAATGATAGTCCTAGACTAGGGTCCAACAAAGTTTTTCTGCAATGCTCTTTTATTTCACAAATAAGGCTTTTGTCGGGCCCTTAGATCTTTAAGCTAATATTGCATCTACTACTTTTTGAGCTCCTCATGATTTCCCACTCACACATGTGGCACTATGTCACGTTGACATCGATGAAACAGTTTAATGTGACCGCCTATGATCTTTTGGTGTTTTAATAAAGGCTTTGCTGTATTTTTGTATCCACTGTTCTATGTACTTTTTCTCGTCCTCGCTGATAGCAGACTTACGAGACTTTGGATCAGATCTCTTGTTTCATTTTGTTATATTTTGTGAGTTCAGAGAGAGTTAAGACGAAACTCCTCCTCTGAGATCTTACTGTCAGTGAGTGCGGCAGGAAAGGCTCACTTACTGTGTTCAGCTTTGCTTCAGCCAGAACCCCTGATCTCGTCGTGTTTCAGCGCCTTACGACGCAGTCTGTGCGGGATGCAAGAGCTTAAGCACCAACCCTAACACCCCTGTCACCCCAGCTGTTATTATTTCAATACTCCAGCACTATAGAGTTGCAGCCACGATGGTAGCTAACAATACCACCCTGCCGCCCTAGTCCCATGCTGGTTACACTAATGGCAGTATCAGTCCCGTCCACGGCTTTGAAAGCTCTTATGGTACTTCTTATATAGTGCCTTCCGCATGTCAGCGGTCTTGTTCTAGCTAAGGTTTTTTACATCCACATAATCCGTCTCAAATGAACCCGTCTACGGTTTCCAGGTCTTGGCGACTGACTCTACGACTGGGTACAGCCCCATTCTGTGTGCCTATAATATCTCTCGGTAAACATTTTTTAATTGGGTATCAGTTAATAGTTGATCAACGTACTGGAGGCTTATAAGGCCTATGTCCTCGCATGTGGAGACACTTGTAAGTGATAATAGGTAACCTCTGGCCCATTTCAACTTCGTAGTTGCTTATTAAGGGGTAGTAATCCCTGGAGGCCCCCTCAATCATTATAATGATACGACAATGTTTCGCCGGCCTCGTGCGCCGGGGTCACCCGAACGTATCCCTCAAGCCAGTGTAAAAGTTGTTGGTATTGTAACAAGAAACGAGCCGCCCAGAAAACTTAACCTTGCAAACGACTTCTATGATGAGTGTGTGAACCTGGGGACCATTTTCGAAGCCCCTTCTATAATAGGATGGAGGTATTTCTAACTTGGACTGACTGAAACCAACTAACAAGTTGTCTAACGGCAGATATGGTGTTTTAGAGAACCGTCATCCTTTCAAAGAGTTGGAGTGAAAGACGTGATCAAGATACCGTTGTTCCTAATTTCAGAGACATAGCCATCTCTCCGTCTGAGTGAGACATTAGGTGCGGTGAGGGTTATGCTGAACCACCATTCAGGCCCCATAAAGATGGTCGTGCAGACGTCTTTATAAAGTCGCGTCTCGCAGGCGCTTCCCGCACGCAATACACACCACCCTCTTAGGGTGTAGGACGCGACGAGTCTTCCTCGCCAGCTCATCGAGATCCCTCCGGTGTCCCCTCTGTCGTCATGCCGTAGCGTTGGGGCGGTGCTCTTAATCATTGCTATATAATACTATTACGAGATAATTTCCAACTGTTTTCTATTAATAGTTCATTAGGTGTATTTCCACCCCCATGAAGGGCAAGTTGCTTCGGGCAGGAAGATCTTGGTTAGTGATATCGAGTTCTTCCACAACCACGGTGACTCCTGCAGACTGGAGTGTTTTGAAGTCGACACTGCCCACCCGCTTTATAAACGGTTACCAAGCGCGATATACTGGCACGTTTCTTGCCCACCCGAAGTTTGATCCTTCACGATTTCGGAAGATTATCCTGCGAGGAGTTCCCTTAGGGTAGACTTTTGATGATCAGAGTGGCGTTATCCGGTAGCCTGCTGTCAGGATGTTGACCACGCCTTCGAATTCAGACACCAACTGCAATGTCATCGTCTCGCACTCCCGGTTTACTTCGATAGCATGTGGAGCTGCCATACTGGCGACTGGGCTGATGACTGGAGTGCGCTCTCTGGTCGGGACGTAAGCCACGAAGCAGGGTTCCGTTGTTCACGACTTTGTTTAGGTGGTTGTCTTTGTTATCCGTGAACCGCATTAGGGGAAGCAGAGCCTAATGTTGGAGAAACCAGTCGCTTCTTTATCGGTAACAACACCCGCTCGTCATCGCCGGTGAAGGCGGTATATGGCTTGTTGAGGCGGACGGTGAGTGCTCTCAACATCTTCTAAGTCGAACAGTTTACCTCAACGATGGAACATATTATCCATTTATCATCACCCGGTCTGCGGACTAGGTGTACCCAGTGTTGGCGACACCGCTCTTGAGGTATCTACATTATATCACTTAGATTGCTAGTACTTACCTATGGAGGGTTCAACGCGTTTGTAAATGTTGTTTTCAGTTGCCAAGACAATTTACCATCTACCCTCGGGTGCGCCGAATCCGCTGCGATATGTCCCGAGTGTCGAGATCCCCGCATTGCTAACATTTTTCACCTTCATTCGGGGCCTTATTAAGCTGGGTCATTTTATGTGCAGCGTTATGCTGAGGTATTTATCCTATATTCACGGATTTATGATTTATATAACAACCGATATTATCAGCTCAGGGGATGTTGCCCTGGGTTAACCTCTTATACTGCCCGGCGGTGAAAACGACTCAGTTTCTACCAGTCGTTGTATTTCTCCGTTTTCACCGCTATGGCTCTCATTGTATAGCATGGAAGAGGGTGACCCCTTGAATGTTGTCCGGTTGTGCTCAGCTGACCGAGATGAATGCACAGCTCTCGCTACGGTTAATACTAGGTCGGGTAACTTCGTGCCTGTGACGGTAGTTGTTGGTTTGATCTGCCAGGGCGGCATACCGTGAATGTCCTCGCCAATGGTCGACCGAGCCTCAAGGAGTTTCTTCCGTTGTTGATTAACACTGCCGCACGTTTTGAGTCGTTCATCTCGAGTTCGACTGCCCCAGGGGTTTTGAAGACCTCGCCGCTAGAGAACACCACTGCAACAATAGCAGCCGTCAGTTATCTGAAGTTGCGGGTGCCACTGACGAACAGCTTATTGTTGCTGGCGTTGAGGTTAAGCAGGTCCATCGCTAGGTAGGTGATATCGCGACAGCGAAGTCGCGACTTGAGTTGACCCGATGTGTTGTCGATAGCGTAAATCAGCTGAGCGGCCTCGCCGTCAAGTATTCCTGGAAGTATTTATGTACATGTTAGAGTATATAAACTCATTATATAAATAGTTTAAAATGTACTTCCCCAAGGAGTGTCTTTACTCCTGGAGTGTTTTTACCCTAAACTGGACATAGATTCCCCGCATGAAGATCATGAAGATTGCTATTGCTGATGGGATGTATTTCGCGGCCCAGTTTATTGATGTCATTTAGGCGGTATAAGCTTTCTGTGACTAACGTCAAGGCAGTCCACGCTTGGTTCAACAACCCGATACAGTTCTGGCAGAATCAACTCCCCAACTTAGCCGCAGGGCGGCTACAATGGGTGTGGTGTGGCATTAACTGAAGCGCACTTTCCGGCGTGGACCGCTGATCAGTCTGTGTTCATGTTTCACGTGTGTACCAGGTCAGACGTATCCTCATTAAAGAGATCAGCCCGCTCCCACAGGATAGTAGCGCATGGGACCTGGCGCCAGTAAACAACTAAAGGATCTGATAGGCGGCCTCCATTGGAATGTATTTGTAAAGCAATTGAGACTAAACCCGGCGACAGTTTGGCATTGCGAGGTCGGAACCAGGTTGGGTATGGCATTCCACATATAATGGAAGCGACCGGCGAAAAGAGTCAGTGATGATTTACTGAAACGAGATGTACCGCCAGGAACTTTGCTTTGTCGGAAGTAATGAATGGAGAGGGATGACCGCATGAACTTTAAAGGTGGTATGCTTTCACCGTCCAGAAAGTGGAGCAGTCAACGCGGAGACGGTTGGAAAATGTTCATGCTGGATTGTGAAAGGGTTTACTCGTGCCGGTGTCACCAGATTGAACGACTCGATTCGAACGTACGTGTTGGGTGCGCAGACGCAAACGCGTTCCAACATCCTCGATTGGGGGACTGTTTACGACGCTCAGAAACAGTTCATTGTTAACGTTGAGGGGATAACTATCAATGCTCCAGTTGATCTCCCGAGTACCATCAAACGCTACCAAGACGTGTTGGGAATATGCCAGGTCGAAAGTACAGGTAGGGCTGTACATTCGGCAGCGATATGCGCTTGAGGGTAAGAATAGTTGTGGGCTACAACAACGAAACTCAGTCATATGCACGGCCGAACCAAAAGTTAAGGGGTCAATTTTGGTGTCAGCGTCTCCCGCGTCCACCACCCAAGACCCGATGAAGCGGTATATGGAGGCTACCCCGAGCCTAGGGTTCAACCAACATCTCCTCAGGGTCCTCCACAGCCTGCAATAACAGTTAACATCGACCGTAAAACAGCCCTGTAATTGGTGGTTGGTGGAGATTGTCTGGTGGGGCTTATTTGGTTAAAATTCCTTAGTCATTTCGTTACACCAAACCCTCTACGGCTGAATGATGGCTGCCCATAGGTTTTGACTGAGCCATGTTGCAGTTTTAGCTGCCAGAGCGCTCAGCAGCCACGCAGACGATGCTACCCAGGATGCGGGCAGGGGCAGCGGCCTTACCAGCCAGAGACTCCCCTAAGGGATTTCAGGTGTTTTATTCAGTCTTTGACACCCCACCACTTGGTGGTGTGCCGCCAACAGGCGTGGGGGTACCCCACTCAATGACACCACCAGGGTTGATATGATGAAGCCCAATGCAGTCAGAATGCTGTATGCATTCCAACCCGAGTCCGTCTCTAACGCCTTCCAAGTTTTTATTTCTCTCCCTCGTCTGACGTTTCATATCATCGTCTTCAGTTTGGGTGAGTTTTATTTTCTCATGAGCCGATGTGCGTCGACGTTAGACTTACCAGGATTTCCCCATGTTAACGCAGGTTCTCCATTACATGTTTCAAGGCTTTTGTCCTAGGCCTCGCAGTTCCTATAGGGAAATTCGAGCCCGGCAAGGCTTTTGTCATGGTACATGGTCAATATTTTCGATACTGTCCGACGTGAACTTGAGCACGTTGGGTATATCCCCTTCACCGCTGAGTTCGGTCCTGGCTGCTTGCAGATCTTGGACGACCTTCAGGGAAGCTTAGGCCGTGCGCCACCGTAATCTATGAAGCCTAGTTCCGCCCGCGGATCAGTTGACTCCCCAGGGCGACTGGTGCGTGTTGACAGCCATAGCGGCTTCCGTCTTTTTCATGATATCGGACTGCGTAAGCTTCAACGCATGGCGTGCCCTTCTTATCGACGGTAAACCGGCATAGTCTACCATTACCAGCGGCTTGATGTTGTCTTTATTTTCAACTCGCCGTAATAATCGTCGACGGCCGGCTGTACAAGTTCAGCACCAGGAGTTGTTAAGTGAATGTGGTGTCATCCCACTCCCCGAATGCCTGGGCACCATCATCCCACATATCATCCACCGCCAAAGGGATGTACTCAGCCATTATTTAGAATTAAAACTTATATATTTCATTTATGTAACAATGTATGGTAGAAAACTAGATCCTTTTGAAGATCAAAGAGCTTCTCATATGTCAGAGCCGATGTGCCAGTCAATGACCATCACCAACAATCCCAACAAGATAGACCAGAACCAAACGCTGCTGGTTTTAGATTCCCAAACCTTGAAGCAGAATGACCTCATTGTACCAGGCACGGCTCGACTGGCGTTCAACCTCACGCCACCCTCCAACAGCGACAAAAGCCTTGAGCTAGTGCGGAGCGATAGGTCAGGCCATCATCAAGAAAACCACCATCAAGATCAGCAGTAGCGCAGGTGCTGGAGCATGTCGCTACTGTGGCGTGTTTTGCTTTCACAGGACCTCTGAAAGCGAGGGAGAACTGGCGTCAATGGCGTGTACCAGGGCATCAACTTAAATCGACCCGGTAGCGGCGTGGGATACGGCTTCCACGCGAAGACCAGTTGAACAAGATCGCGGGACGGTGAAAGGCCATGCGCCAAAGCGTCGCGGGAACAGGTTCTGCGTGCGCTTGACTTCGAGTTACTCCGCGGGACACTGCCGCTTTTACCAGGCGAGCTTGGTGACAGGCTTGAATCTGAGCTCACGTTTAACGACTACAGCAAAGTAGTGCGATGCCCGAATGGTGATGAGGCCAGTTACACCACCATAGACAACATCTCTCTGGAGTTGGACATGGTCACTAGCCCAGAGCTGGCCAGGCAGGTTCGAAACCAGTACTCGGGGAAGGTAGCCATCCTGTACGATAGGGTCCTGAGGCATAGAGCGATCAATCGGGATAAGAGCGACACGCTGTGGAACATAAACCTAAACGTGCCGGGCGCTGCGTCGATGAAAGGCATCCTGGTCGTCCCGTGGAGGATTACGAGCCGTTCGAAGGGACAGCGAGAGTTTTCAACCCGAAAAGGACCATCGAGGGCGTTACCTAATCAGCTGTTCAGCGCCGGTATGAAGCGAACCAGCAGTGGGATGAGATAATGAAACTACCGACCCGGCACCAACACGTCATCAAGGACCTGGACCTATCTGCCGTGCAGATCGGTGAGTACCTCGGGATATTTAAAGGGGAGTCGTCGCTGTTCATACTGGACGACTGCATGCTAATCGCCAGATAACAAAAGAGAGACATGCTATCGCATTACCTGGCCTTCACCTGGCGTACGCAAAGAGACAGCGCCTGGGTGCTAACGCAGAAGTTCAACTTCGTGTTGAAAGACCCAGGGAGCAGACGCGATGGGTGGCCTTATTTCACTGCAAAGGATGTGAGATTCGTTCGAGGAGTGTTTGAGAGAGAACGATGTGATGAGCAAATTAGAGCGAACGGTGAAGAAACAGCTCGCTGAAACTAAACACGCTAGCCTCGTGCCAAGACCGACCAACCCGTGGCCTACCTAGGGTGTTTTGAAGCAGTTAACGCTAAGTAAAGCTAAGCAAAGCTAAGCAAATGCTTAGCAAAAGCTTAGCAATGCTTAGTAAATGCTTAGCGTTTAAAGCGCTCATCAGTTATAGTTATAGTTATGGTTGTTTTTTGAAGTGTTCATCGTGTGCAACTTAACCTTCATTTCTCTGTGTTTACGCCTACACCGTGATATTATATTATTAAAACTAAAACTTGCTTGTTACATTATAAGATGGAGTGTGATGAACTGCTCGAGACAACAGTTGGTGCCACCATCACCACAGGTGAGTGGCGACTTAGCGAGGAGAGACTGGTGGCTATTGCCAGGTGGTCCAAGCCAAACATTACTTTGGAGACTACACTCCCGATAAAATTCACAAAATGTCAGCCCGAAGAAATGTTCGATAAGCGCGTCGCTAGATTCGCAGTCTAGACTTCGGGGGCAGAGATGAAAGCGAAAACTATAGGATGGCTATGACCCGAATATACACTGGTATTGCGTCGTGCACTTTCCTTCCCATCCCCGGAGCCCGGTGACTTTACCTGTGGGAGGCCCTTGAAAGAAAGACCCTTTTATTGAACCGCCTTGAGGCTCTATCAGCTGCGTGCTGTACCACAAATACGGTATGTTTCTAGCCCCGGTGACAGCCGGCGATTATCAAGGCAAAACATTGCCTGCCAATTTAAGGAGGGAAAATAATAATAATAGTATAGATGGATGCTGCTGCAGGAGGAGACACACCACCCAAACCCCCAGGGAAGACTACCACCACGTTGGGAAACCCCAACTGGAGGTGAACCCTCCTGCAGTCACCAGGCAGAAGAACCCTAAGGGGTAGCTGCCCGGTAAAAGGTGGTGTCGCAACGCATAAAAGTATCACGGTGAACCCCACTCGACTCTTGTTGGTTGCAGAAGTAACTGCTGCCGGTGGCTATCTCATGGTTATACCACGACACAGGGATCGGGGGCCCGGAGAAACCCCGCAATTAGAGGTCAACCCACATATCATGTTATAAAATATATATTTTATATCATATACATAATGTCTAGAGGGGAAAACGTTAAGTCAACAGCATACCGCCACCGTGGTCGCTAGTCTAGCTTGTAGAGATTACGCTCGGTTGACCAAAAATGGTTTAAACAACCAACTATCAAGCTAGAATTTCAATCTGCGGGATATGGGTATGCTCATAATGAACCTTGGTATGGCGATGGCCACAAAGGACATCCTAGTAAAACAAAGGGATACTACCTGAAAATATTATGAAGTAAATATAGGATGGCTATGATCGCCATGATGGTTGGTGGGGCGTTGAAAGTAAATGCCCTGGCATTTTCGGGAAGTAATTTCCTCTTCTCGGAAACTTCGAGAGTCACGGCTGAGATACAAGCAGAGAAGCGACACGACCTTGCTATTGAGAAATTACAAGCTGCACAATCCGATGCATAAAACAAAAGTGTGATATCAGAGGATCCGATTACATTAATGAACAACTCAGGCATGAGAACCATGCCATTAAAACATTCCACGATGTCGACTGACTGGCGAGAGAATACTACCTACTAACAGGTAAACAGCTGGAACCACTCCAATAAAGCCTACACTCGCTCGAGTACTACACACCATCCAAGGGGCAAATGGACCCGTGAACTGGTCTTCATCGCTGGGTATAGCAGCGACTGCGTTGGTTGCAAAACAATTAGACTCAAGTACTTATATAAGGGTATACCAAAGATGAGATCTGCTCCATGATGATGTGAATACATACTTATAGGGAAGAAAGGAAGAACCCTGTGGTAGGAGATGCAGGACTGAGGGTATATTTACTTCCACATGAGGAAGCCCTAACTAAACGTGTTCTGTGTGTGTGGTATAGGGGTTAAAGGGCACTACCTGGCTATGCAAAGCTCACGGAGCAAAAGCGTGGTCAGACATCATCTCATCTACGCAGAATAAAAAGACTACCAGAAAGAACGTAGGCGCCTCCTCAGGATAGCAGTGTAAAGGCTGTGGTCCCTTTGCCAGTGGCCCAATTAGAAGATGTGCACACCTAGGTATAACAATGTTTGTGGAAGTTGGAAGCCAAAGGAAAGTTGCCCGGAGAAGCTGGCAGATGCATGTGGGGAAAGTATAGATATCAGTGTTCTCAAACCCATGATTGTTAGCGAACTATATAAAGCTGCTCGTTTACAATCATGGTGAAAGTAGGGTTGATGTGCCATGGAGCTGGGCACACTTGGAATTACTTTGATGGGGGGCGAGTAGATGCGCATGGGGAGATAAGATATACTTGTTGACGACTCGTTGCAGAAGTAATACAAAACACCCTACTATGCTGCGCATGTTCCGGAAGTGGGTCGAGGAATAATCGATGAGGTGCCAATCTAGATATTTACTAAAAGGATTTTTTATGGACGCCTCACTCATATTTATTTTTATCAAGGTTGGCCCTTGCCAGAAATCGGCCCAATTAGAGATTGATATACCTAGGTAATGCTAAACTGGCGACTGTTCTGTTAGTGAGCTCAAGCAGATCACTTGAGGCAGAGGGTGTGATTGGTTACCTCGAATGATGCAAATCAGCCTTGTTGAGATTACTTAACATACAAGCACCTCTCACAGTAAAACGATTAAAAGCCCAAGCCAAAGAGCTTGGGTTCACTGGTTATACCCACCCGGGGAGGCAGTTAGTCGCGATTGTTATCACATGACCCCGTAGCAAAAACCTCCCACTGTAAAACAATTAAAAAGCGGCGAGGTACCTCAATTTGGGTTTAGGCGGATATTCCCGTATAGAGGAAACCACAGCTTGTAGAACTATTATTACGGCAGAATGGGAAGGCTATTGACCTACAGTTCATACCCACTGAGGCGTTGCTGGTAACTATGAGGAAGGCTGGCGCATGCATGTTGATAGGAACATAGACATCACAGATATCAAAACCTCTGGTAGCTGATAAAGTCAACCAGGGAACTCAACGATTTGGGGAAGTATAAAGTTCCAGATCTGCAGTGAAAATGTCACTCGATAAGCAGGCGGGGAATGGGGTCACTGAGTACGTTCAGCCTTACTTCCGAGGTAAACAAGAAATCATCACTCACACAGAGACCTCATAGACGCATCAATCGATACCAGTTTTCAGCAGATACGAGAATACCTAGAACGCTACACACACTTGGGGTCCGGGTAGGTTGTTGATGTAAAAATCGATAATGTCTATCTAGACATAGCTAACTACGTTGCCCGTTCAGAGGTGGGTCATACCTAGACTTTCCCCTACTATAAGAAAACATGCCATGGTCAACGTCAAGAATAGAGGAGACGATTGCCTGAGGGGTAGCCATCAGGGCAGACTTGTATCCAGTTGACACTCATTCAGACAGGTTTTCTAGCCATCCCCAAGACGATGGGCTCAACTGGGATGGTATAGATATGAACCAACCCCCATATCCCAGATCACCAAAGTAGAAAAACAGAATAATATAGCCATAAACGTCTTTGTGAGGTTTGGAAGGTAACACAACAAAAAGTGCACAGGGTCAGTCCAGTGTTGGGGGAGGAGGGTCGCCACGTTACCAATATATTCATGACCCAGCGACGTGAAAAGTATCACTACATGCGGATAAAACATCTCAGCAGGCTATTGCACGACCAGTCGAAACACGTTGGGAAAAAACACTTTTGTGTGCGATGCCTGCACGGTTTCAGTCAAGCTGATTTATTAGAATCCCACCGGGAGGATTGCCAAGGTGTGGGGCAGACGGCAATACGAGTTGACATGCCTAAGGAAGGTGACAATATTCTAAAATTCGACAACCACAAGAACCAAATGTCTGTGCCTTATATCATCTACGCCGACTTTGAAGCCTTGGTCAAACCAGTTGAGGTTGCCGGGGGTACCCCAACCACACAGAAAACACAAGAGCATGAGGCCTGTGGGTTTGGATACGTAGTCGTCCGTTGTGATGGGAAAACGAAAGCTCCCGTAGTGTACAGGGGTCCCGACGCGGCTGAAAAGTTTCTAAAGTGTTTGCAGGAGGAAGAAAAAAGTATTAGGAATGCACTGTATACAGTCGCTCCCATGCGTATGACCAAAGCCGACAGGCTAGCTCACGCCTGTAGCACTAACTGCCACGTGTGTGACTCACCACTGAACGGTGATTCGGTGAGAGATCACTGCCACGTCACCGGTAAGTATAGAGGCGCCGCTCACAGCGCGTGTAACCTCAAGCTTAGAATCAACCCCAAGACAATAAACATCCCGTGGTCTTTCACAACTTGAGAGGGTATGACTCTCACTCTGATTATGCAGGCCATCGCGAGGGTTGACGGCAACCTGACGTGCATCCCCAACAACATGGAGACATTACATTTTCAGCTTACCGCCTCCGTGGTGTAGTGGTAAGAGCGTCCGCCCGGGGAGCGGAAGGTCGCGGGTTCGTTCCCCGACCGCGTCATACCAAAGACGTTAAAATATGGTACTTGTTGGTCTCTGCCTGGCGTTCGGCATTAATGGGTGCAACAAGGACTGGTCAGCTCGGAGTCAGTATAATGTGTCTGAGTGGGGTATTCATGCTTCACTGCGGCGTGGTATCTCAGTGAGCTAGCACTATAAAACCAGCCAGGTCTGGGCTAGTACAACTGCCGCACATACACATACATTGACGCATGCACGTCGTCATATGAGGCGAAATATTCTCAAGCACGACGTTAAACCCAATTTCACCTCACATCACCTCCTTCAGCTTGAATGACCTGAGGAGCGGCATATCGTGAATCAAGCTGTCAAAAATCATATCTGACCGTACTCACTACTTAAATTCGGAATACAGCCTCCCCTTCAGGCCGCCGCTACAAAGTTCCAATTGTGAAAACTAAGAGAGCTCGTACATCCTTTATTCCAAAGCACCATATCTCTCTTAAACAAAGTGAAGATACCTAAATCAAAGAATTTATGTAAATATGTTGGTATCTCTCTAATGTGTCAGTAGCTCTGCTGATGTAACACAAATTCCTGAAAAGGCATTAAAGTATTATTCTATTCTATTCTATTCTACTAAACCTGATCGGACCTGGCATTTGTGTCAGATATGTAGCTGACAGAATTTTCTCGCAGAAATAAAACCTAAATTTCGCGGGTTTCAAGAAAAATTGATTTATTAAAATCCGGTATTAAACACAATTGCTTTAAGTTTATGTGTTCAATAAAACAACTTAACACGGGCCTGACATAGATGTTCCTCTTACCATACATATCGACCACGCTCAACAGTTCAATAACAGACTTGTCAGTAAATCCATACATCCAAATGGAATTGTAAATGCCGAGCTCTCGAGAAGTCTGATTATCGTGAGGTCTGCGGTGGGGATTTGAGTCCAAATATCTTGATGGAATCGAATTCCACCCATTTTGAAGACAGGGCACAATCTGTTTCAATCATGACTCGGTCGGACGAGAATATCGGCGTCTGCAAGACAACGCCAACTGTCTGGTCATACATGGAGATATAACATTCCATTAAAACGACAGTAACGAAGCATCTATACTGGACAAAAATAAGTTAGGGATATTAGTATTTTTATGATTTATATTTTATTAGTGTGTCAATGTATAAATAGATCATTATTCGCCAATTTCAAAATTTACATATATCCCTAACTATTTTTGTCCAATATATATCGCAATTAACATACACACTGAGCAATATTCCAGCCATATGACAGACGGCGGTTCTATATATGATCGAGTCTGGACCAGACAATCCAGTGATCAGCATAATTAGCATTGGGATTAATTTGGATGCGATGACATAAAGTCTAACCAAGTCAGTTAGTCGCCTCTTACGACAAGCCTGGGTTACCTGAAGATCAATTCTAACCCGGATTTTCGGGTAGTAGTAGTAGTAGTAGTAGTAGTAGTGCAGATGTTTTGAGTTTGATGAACTTTGGCGGATCGATGGGGATTTTTAGTTGTAGCACTCCTTCCCTCGTGGATTCTCTCTTTTGAAAATCTATTGCCCATGTCTTTTGAACGTGCTGTGAGATCATTATACCATTTGTGACAGGGTTACCGTGAATTCTGGAGAGAAGATTCTGCTGTGTGTAATCACTGACACTGACGAAGCTGTCCAAACACTGCTCCATGTACCGTTGTTCTTCCCCACCGACACAGTCTTCACCAACCCGGCGACGTTAGTCTCGTAGATGTCCACACGATGTATGTACAGGGACTCCGCAAACTGCACCTGCAACATGGCATCGGCAATACGGCTTCAACGCTGTTTCAGACATGGGTTCAGGTGGTAGGACCTGAATATATGTTACAGTCAGAGGGTAGAAATCAGTCATTTCGTAAAATGACTAAATATTTCCAGTCATTTCTGTGAAATAACTAAGAGGGTCAGCCATTCAACTATCCCTACTGCTCCTTCTCTTTCATGGAGTTAACCTTGGCATTAACCTTGACATTGACTGTGTGACTTTATGTGCAGTGATATTGCAGTGTTGGACAGGCCATTTATACTGATTTTTTTCGCACGATCTTTCCCATGTATCCGACTAAGACATGTGTTTTGTGTTTCTGAGAGTCGGGGCCACAAAATGCGTCTTGGTGATTTGTTTCGTGCATCACGAACATTGACAGTCGTTATCAAGCACATTTACATCAAATTAGATGGAAACGTCCAACCTACTTATTAGCCAATAGCGAAATGGTTGATCCTCTTTAGTCATTTCATGAAATGACTGAAACTTTTTGTCATTTCACGAAATGACTGATTTCACAATCTAACTGTAACATATATACTCATACCAAAAGTAGGGGAACTTCGTTTCAATTTACGGTTGAAACACTTGGAGATATATCGGAGTCAATCAGTGTTGATATAATAATAATGAATGTTTTGAGAGTGCATCACCACTTGCACTTCCTTATGATCATAGTTGTTTGTACAGTAATCGCTCTTGAAAGATAATTGGTGTATGACGTGAAATTTGCATGTGTACGATTTTCATTTTCAAACAAAAAGAAAACGTCTCGAAACGAATACTTACATATGATGCCAGATGATTGTCAAAATTAATGGTCTACAATGGCACGTGTATGGGGCTACTGCGTTGTGCACGTGCATCCCATGCGTTGTGTTTAGGGTTGGTGATAAAGAGAAATGGCGGTGCGTTCACAAGATGTCTGTCTTTGAAAAGTTTGTTACACTCTATATTCCCTATCCAAATTGAAAGTTCAGGTTCCCCTACTTTTTGGAGATTATACATTATAATACATTCCGTGAACAAACACGACCCAAATAACTGTCACTGAAAAAGGGCGAGCGGGGTAGCCTAGTGATTAAAGCGTTCGCTCGTCACGCCGAAGACCCGGGTTCGGTTTCTCAGCTGGGTACCGTGTGTGCAGATCTCACCAGACGTGATGTAACTGGGATAAAGCTAGAAGCAGCGTAATACATTTTTCACTCACATGCTGAAAACGTCGAAACAACCGGATTTCGAGAAACGAGTATTATTTGACTAAACACGAAATCCCAGCGTTGACGAACGTCCCCTCAATTTCTGAACATAAAAGCAAAGCATACCTTTCAGTTGAGCGTATCATTGATTTCAGTTGAAGTTATGCTGGCGATTATATAGTAACAAATGACCCACCATGTTCATTCTTGACCAAGTCTTCATTGAGAACCCAGCCACTGATCTGTCATATGAATGAGGGGTGGTTAAATAGGCCTAATCATATTTAACACCTTTTCTTTCCTTAATTCAATTACCGTGTATTTTATCATCAACAGTCAATGGCGTTGCCGTCACGGCTGAGTTGAATCGTGACTTTGAATAATGAATGGTCTTTGACAAGGAGTTTACTTTACCGTCAATGATTTTCCTGGACTGTGGTCGGACGGCCAGTATATGAACTCGCTGTATGCAGTATTACTACAATACTTAAACTTACCACAGTAGTAACATTAAGCTTACCTGAATCCATTCTTTCCCGCTTGGACAGTCTTTCTTCAGTGGAGCCCAGCTCCTTCTAGATCTCCGTAACTTGGGTAAACATCAAACTCTCCAGAATCTCCGTTGAGAAAACTGTTGAAAAAACACATATCACTAGTGAACATATTACAAGTGGTATTTTATTTTCAAAATCCTTAGGCGGTGACATCGTTTGCAAAATAAGGTATGTGACGCAACTAATGTTACTTGATGTTGAGCCTTTCTAAAAAATACTCCTGTACCAAATGTCATAACCTAGGGTAAATGATAATACTCTCACGATGGTACCTCTTTAAACCTTATAAATAAATCAGATGAAATCAGATGGAAGAAAGTCAACTTCATATAGGTCCAGAGTTTTCTGAGACGCCAACTCGATGCACATGCAAGTAACGGTACACGCTAATCTTGTCGTCAGGGGAACTGACACTCTTTAAGAGCGAAGATACTGAAATGTTACCCAGGTTCGCTGGTGTACTCAGACGAGAAGTCCAGTATCTTCCAACCCCACTCCTCCCATTCTGTAGAGACAGAAAGCACGAACATGTATATATGTGGTAACATAACCTCATACATTTTGTAAAATGAAAATGTTAGCCATTAGGTTGGAAAGGTACAGTGTAAATATATATTGCGATATTTGTCGATTTCTCTTACCGATGCGCCGCAAAAATGCTACAATATTGAGAACATGCTATGGCGGCATTCAAGGGGCCATCTTAACACTGTTTTGACCTCATTGAACTTTTTCTGAGGAGTTGACCTGTCGTATGTTGTTGTTACATTTCTCTGACAATGACAAATCTAGACTATCTAGAAAAAATCTCATGGAAACTTGGAATTACAGACCACCTACCGTTTTTAAAGTAAGTAGTTACTCAACGCCAACAATTACTTGTCAACGATTTTCAGTTTGCTTGTTATTGTCACTGAATGGTGTAACAAGCGCCTCGTCCCCAGCCAGCTCCAAATCGGTTCACTACACCCCAGTCGTGATATCAGTCCTGTCTATAGTCTTCAACACTGCATAAACCTCCTTGTTTCTTTTTTCAAATGTTTATACAAGAAATGAATGACACCAATGGTACATACATTGTATCAGGTAGTCTCATGGACGTCCTCCCCGCCCCTCCCCTCAACATGGCTAATGCCTCTTGGGCCCCTGTGAATGTGATTCCAAGAATGACGAGGCAGTGATCCCTCTACCCATAGCAGAGTGACATAGTTCGCAAAACGAGACGCATCGTCTACAAGTGTGGGGCAATTAGTCAATGTCTCAGTACACACATCTACCATCTTTGATATAAGACGGGGCAAAGCTGCAGCTCTTCTTACAAGGCGGTGAACACTATTATCTTGACGATACAGCTGTCTGAGTCCAGCTGACGGCTCTTGACATCCTCCACAGGCACTGAGTGAAATATAAGGTAACACACTTCCAACTTAGTAGTCGGAACGTCTCCATAAAGACACACGATAGGGAGTGTTGTGGACGTGGCTCTTCTTTCACGGCTTGGAAGAATCGGTCTTATATTTGATATCGTTCAATAACCATCACATAGCCAATTCCCTTCCACTGATATACCCCTGAACTTGAAATTAAGGAGACAGGTGAGATCGCATCAACTGCTTCATATTTAGATCTCTGCATAAAGATTCAGAGTGACAAAACACTCTCCACAAGGCTGTATGACAGTATTCAAACAGCTCCAGCCTTTGGTGTTTGTTCACATTTCTGTCAACTTTAAGATACATTCGAGCATGCTGATTTTACCAAGATTTCAAAAGAGCGTCATACCACTCTTGCACACAGACGGTGTTCGACCAAGGCTGGGCGACAACATTCAAGGTCTCAGTGAAGCTTTCAAAAAGTTGTATGGTAGACATGTGGAGGACATTTCGAAATGTGATGCATCTGTGACAAAAACATATCTCCGATGCAATTCCATCTTTTGACTGGTGCCATTCGTTCCCGAATTATTGCAGGTGAACAATTGACTAGACTTTGCGTAGGTTTATGACGGGTGCCACCGGTGGGGCAGAATAGGCTCACCTTTTCGTGACCGGTTATGTTCACTATTTCATAGTGATTCATAAACACATGCTATGCCATGGTGATAGTCACTGGATTGACGCAATTTGACTCTGGTCCAGACTCGATTTGTTTACAAACAACACCGTACAGCTGTAATACTCCTGAAACAAATATATACTCATGATATAGTCACAATTGTACAATCGACTCTGCTTTTAGCAGAGGTTTCTTATGAATGTGGAAAGGGTTTTGTCGCTTCTGTTATGTTGTCTGTCTGGAAGGTGGGCATAGACGAGTGAGACCATGACAGCCTCCACCTTGTTGAGTCTAGAGTTGGTAGAACAATGTGGACAAGCTTGGAGGTTCCATCGCAGTAACAGGTGGTTGCTTCACTTAGATCACCCAGGCTGTCTTTGGCCCCCATCTTCCTCCAGGTTAAAGTCTTCACTGGAAGATGTTCGCTGTCAGGAACCATCTAGGTGGATGTTGTGCTAGCACGTGGCGACCGGTGGTAGTAGTTTCTGTCTTTCTCGATAAAGTCTTCACTGGAAGATGTTCGCCGTCAGGAACCATCTAGGTGGATGTTGTCCCAGCTCGTGGCGAGTGGTGACAGTAGTTATTGTCTGTCTCGATAAAGTCTTCACTGGAAGATGTTCGCCGTCAGGAACCATCTAGGTGGATGTTGTGCCAGCTCGTGGCGAGTGGTGGCAGTAGTTTCTGTCTGTCTCGATACAGGGAGGACTTGGCGGAAGGTATCTTGGCCATCAGCTTGGTTCATCCTTCATTCCATATGCGAACATATGACAATAAAACTAATTCAGTGTTCAGTGTTCACAAGGAAGTTTCAGATTTTTCCATTTTTAAGAAAGATATGAAGTAACAAAATGTTTACAGTTTTTTTCACAATAAATTCACTAGTGTTCACATCGAAGAAATATCTGAACCAAGCTGCTATTTCATCACTGTATAATGTTGAAATATGGGTCATTTCCCTTCTTGTCGCGTTAAAGAATTGGGCGAGGGTCTGACCTGTGGCTATGTAATCTGGAAACCATGACAGGATTATCATTCCTTGTGTTCAGAGTGGGACACCCAATCCAGTGTTCCTTACACCACCTGTAGATTGGTACTTTGTGGTTGTACCTTACGGCCGCCAGTGGAGACAGGTATGAACTTAACGTGAACATCTGCATTATCCATGATGGTGCCGTCTCAGAATTATGCCAACCCCCTGATCCTAACTTTCTGCTTTGAGCTGGCTGGGAACACACACCCCTCTCAATACACACACACAACACACACGGTCCAGCAGTGAATCTAGCGCCCCTCCCATCCCATCCCACCCAACGCTGTCCTGTTTGAATCCGGTATTTACCTTAACTATGTGGACATCGGTACCTAATTTAAGCTCACGTCCTGAAACTTTACCTGTGCAGACAATACTTGCTCCACTCCACGTGCCAGATGCTTGACACACGCTTGTGTTCTCCCCACCAATATACTTGTACCCATCTACACATGAATAGGTGACGACGTCGGCATAGTTTGATGACGTCATGTTCATGGTTGTGTTTTGGATGCTGGAAACGTCTCAAGGCACTGGATTACTGAAAGCATCAGTGAGAGTCCTGATAAAGATGCCTACAAAATGTGTGCACTGATTCTAACTTTGGCTGAACAATGACATAGCCTACTTCATGCTTAATATGATGTCTCCCTATTATGGAACAAATAGTCCGACTGGTTTTGTCACCTTTGCTGCTGGAACGGGGATATGTGAGGTGAGCGTACTACACAAAGCATATATACGCATGGAAAGAGTGAGTGAGTGAGTGAGTATGGTTTAATGCCCTTTTAGAAATATTTTAGCAAAATGACGGCGGGGGGCACCAGAAATGGGACCATTGTAACCATGTTGGGAATCGAACCCGGGTCTTCAGCGTGACGAGCGGACGCCGTGCCTCATACCTTTCATAGCACCACCATTCTACCACTGACCATGGCAAAGAAACTTAACCAAACCTCAGTTTAACTTACTATCTGGATAAACCGACCCTCAAGAATCAATTTAATGGCGAAAGGAACAAACATTGTTTATTTAGAGAGGTAAGCATGGCAAAAATTGAATAATAAAAATGTAATGGCAAATCTAAACGCAAAAGAACGAAAATCTTTAATTTATTCAGATAAGCAAACATGACTCATTTAATAGTGCTGATAATTATGGTGGTATGACATTAACAAGAGTGGACATTTTCAAGATTATGGCATCCAATCCTCAAGAAATGATATCATTATCAATGACCGAGCACAATGTCAATATCTTCAGTCCTAATCAGCACCATTTTGTGCCCACCATGTGAAGCAGCAGATATGTGCAATACAAGACGGGTGTCGGCTTCCTCATGAACTCTTCTGTCAGCAGCTTCTCAAGGGTGCTGTCAATTTGTTATCCTTCCAATTATGTTGACGTAACCTGTTCAGCTAGCAATGCAAAAAAGTCATGGTCAGCTTTGCAGAAACACACGCACGCACGCACGCACATACATACATACATACATACATACATACATACATACATACATACATACATACAATTATAGCGCCGATATCCAGCTCAGCTGCTCAAAGGCGCTTTGTTTTCCCCTCGATCACTGGATGTCAATCTCAACGGCACGTCGTATTATCAATCTCAACTCCCTGGGGATCATACATATTCAAGTTGTACAAGAAGGTCTGCTTTGTTACGAGATCTAATTTCTCCAATCTTGGACAATAAAGGAGGTCATGGTTGATTTTCATGCTCGAAGAAATCTTTAAGTTTCCTTCTCTTGTTAGACGTGCTATGTACAGCCTGATAAACAGAGCACAATCGCCCACAATGCAAAGTGAGTCTTCATAGGAGGAGGAGCCTTCCGTCTTGAAAACAGTGACAGCTTGTTCTTTGTTATTGATTCCTTTATTGGTTTTCTGTCAATGAACCTTTCTTTCACAAAACTCTCATATTTAATTGAATTCTTGAATCATTTTAGACACTTCTGGTCCTGTATGCCTCTCAAGAATCTCTGTAACCAGCCATCCTGATGGGTTTCTGTCAGTCCAACCACAGCTCCATCACCTTTCATGAGTCTGATCTTGTGCCATAGTGCTCAGAGAATGGTCGTTTAGTTTTATGTGCTACAAATCCACAGGAACAAAATTTGTTGGACAGTGCTGAGTGTCCCACTAATAAGGAAGACATGTTTCTTATGTGAACTGAAAGCCATCGTGCATAGATAAAGACCCATGGTATTACTCTGACAAGTGTTGCTACATACTTTTGGAAATCTGCTTTCCGAATTGCACCCACCAGGCACAATATGCAAAGTTCAAGTTCAAGAACAAGGGACCAATAGCAAAACTGTAGTTGGGAAGCAGACTTTGCATCACACCAGGTTCTAAAAGTCAAAAGGTCGTCTTTAGTTGGTTCTGTTTCCTGATAGTGAGCATATGCCTGTTGTTGTAGGAGGAAGAGTGTAGCGGATGTGATCTGATGGACATGTCTTGATCTAGCAAGGTGGGTACTCTTGATGAAGGAATCAGCAACCCAACTCAGCTACGCAAATTGCAGTTGTTCATCCACTTCCTTCAAGGATCCTGAACGCAGTTATTTAAATATGCAGTCTACCAAACTTCACCATATGATTCTCGAAAGTTCCATAGGATTGTTTTAGCAATTGCATACAGTGGTTGATCCACGGTAAGCACAGGAGCTGACCTGGATGTAACTGCTCTACAGCCTTCTTTACCACATTCAATGAATGCAACAGAGTGTGTGCATTCTAGAAACAGTGGCATAAGCACAATTGTTGTTGGAGGGTCTGTTAGTGCATTGAATGCTGCCCATGAGAGGAAATCATCTTGTTTTCCCAGTAGTCCCTTCGTGTGTTCCAACCACTCATACTCATGATTAAGTATTGTGTTTACACCATGTACATCTTGAGTAAAAGTTCCTTTTAAAGGAGGCACATATGGTAAAACATTATGGGGGTACATGGGTATAGACTAACGGCAACTTGACAACGATCTTCCAAGTTGAACTTTATTTGATGTTCCCTGCCATTCAGCTGTTGGGTGCTGCATTAATGAAATATCCACCACAAAAAATGCTCTCCAAATGCATCGTCTTGCAAAAGAACTGATCTCATTTATAAGACCACAGACATATACAAAACCATAGTCATACTTTAAAATGTACATGGAAAATCATTTTGGTATTAATAGCTAGAACATTGAGTAACACATAACAAGGACGTTTTTAAATCCTAAATTGAATTAATCTGAACAAATAATTCTGACATTGTGTACAAACATTTGAAACATTCTTAAGAAATCTAAATTTGGCGCCCATCTTGGAATTTTGTCAACACCAGGGGCGCTACAATATTAGCTCTAAATTACATACAGCACTATGTCCTTATTACAATACTGAATATGACGAGATAATAATGATATATTGAGCATATACTGACATAGTTAGAGATTTCAGTCAAACTGGCAGCCATCTTGGATTCTATGCCACAAGGGGGCACTGCCGAGGTGCATCTATATCCAGAAATGTTTAGAATTGTTCGATGTATCAGTGTGCCAACTTTGATGCTTTTACCCCAAAATGCACAATTTTGACAAAATCCTCGCCTTAGCCGCCCCGGGGCGGTGGGGTAGCCTAGTGGTTAAAGCGTTGGCTCGTCACGCCGAAGACCCGGGTTCGATTCCCCACATGGGCACAATGTGTGAAGCCCATTTCTGGTGTCCCCCGCCGTGATAGTGCTGGAATATTGCTAAAAGCGGCGTAAATCTAAACTCAGTCAGTCTTAGCCGCCCCACTATAATGTCGACCAACCGCAATAACCTCCTTGGCCCGCCTCAGACGTTGAAGTTGACGCTGGGGTATTGCGTTCCATTCTTGATTGAGGACTTGATACAATGCATTAAATATTCTAATGGATTGTTACACATACTACATCAGCATGCTTTTTTTAATCCATTTTTTCCCATTCCATTCGTTAGGCATTAGGCCTTTGTTAGTGAGGCTTTGGAAACGCTTCACATTTTCAAACACATTTTGTTGTAGTGTATATGCAAACGACTATGACAAGAATAGTGAAAAAGGGAATAATTTATTAATGTCTTAACCTGGCTTTGATGCAGGTGGTAATTCCCTTGTGATACATATCCATGACAAATGAGACGACCCATTGTAACATGAAACATAACGTGTGTGACTGGTCATGCAATGAAACCCAATACGTGCTCTCGCTAATTTACGGATTAGTTACAGTATGTGTGTGTGTGTGTGTGCACGCGTGCGTGTGTGGGCGTGTGTTACATCAACGTAAAACAAAACAAAAAAACCCACAAAAAACAAAGTAAAAAAAAACCCCAAACAATTCTATATATTTACCTTGACATGTGATTGTTGGTTTTGACCATTCCGCGTTTTGTTGACAATAACTTGTATCATTTCCCGCTACGTAGGTGTAGCCAACAGCACAGCTGTACGTAACAGTGGCACCATATTGGGACGACAAGACGCTGGTCGATGTCGTGTTTGGAATTATCCATATGGGGAGAGACTACAGTTAATCTCTGAAACATACATGATCAAATATAGGATTGTGTTTCGTTGCTTTTTTCTTTTACAAGGTAAACAAAATTATATTCCTGTTCACACAGAACACACACGTGGAGGTTCTCACCTTTGGTCACACTACCATATATATGTGTTTTGATGTTCCTTTAGTGTTGTTGAATGCCTACAGTCTTCGGTCCGTGACACAATAACTGATTCATTAATGCAATATAACAACCATTGTTCAGAGGACACTTTTCAGTGATGTTTACTATTTTAACAATGACATCATACGCTGGACTTGCTGCCTCTCTCTTAAACACCGAGTCAGACACAAGTTCGACCAATAGTTCCGAGCTGGCGCACTGACGGTGTATGCAACGGCCAGTCTTGTTCAAGTCTTCTAGAATATCACAGAATGTAGTCTCGTCATATATTTTTGACTGAGAACCATTTCATCGTTGCTGGTATGGTATATGTAAGGTAATCTTGTAAAGGTGGAACTTGTAACTCCTTTGATATGATAAATGATATTAATGACCTTTAAATGCTTTGGGCAACTTATAATTTGTATAACATGTAAATGTCAGTTATTGTGTCACAGCCAAAGTATGCAATGAGTAATCTTTAACATATAACATCCTATCTGCAAGTACCTTCACACTGTAGTGTTGGTGTTGACCATTCTCCCATCTCCTGGCAGTAACTGGTTGAATTCCCTGCGATGCTGCGGTAACCGTCCAGGCACGTGTATGTGATGGTAGCAGCATACTTGTTGGATGTGACTGTTCCTTGGGTTGCATTTGGAATAATCCACGGGGTTGAGGTGCATAATATTTCTGAAAACAAATGAATGGCAATGAGACGTCTCTGAAAAACAGATATTCTTTGTCAGGGGGAAATCTCTGAGTAACAGGTGAACTTTGTCAATGAGAATTGTCTGAGTAACAGGTGTACTTTGTCGATGAGAATTGTCTGAGTAACAAATGACAATGAGAACTGTCCGAGTAACAGGTGAACTTTGCCAGTGAGAGTTGTCTGAGTAAAAGGTGGACTTTGTCAATGAGAATTGTCTGAATAACAGATGGACTCCATCAATGAGAATTGTCTGGGTATAATGTGGACTCAAACAATGACAATTGTCTGAGTAACAGGTGAACTTTGTCAGTGAGAATTGTCTGAGTAACAGGTGTACTTTGTCAATGAGAATTGTCTGGGTAACAGGTGAACTTTGTCAATTATAATTCTCCGAGTAACAGGTGAACCGTTGCAATAACGTATCTCTCAGTTAGACGTGAACGTTTTCAATGAGAATCTCTGAGTACAGACGATCCATTAGTCAGAACCCTGTAGGCGGAACAGGGGACCCCTGTCAGTGAGATCTTCCTAGGTCTAACAGGCGATCCCTGTCAGTGGGAACTCGATCAGTGAAGGGTGACCCTTATCAAAGAAAACTTCATGGTTACGTGGATGAATTCCGTCTGAGAGATATCTGTGAGCAATATGTTACCCATGAGAATGAGACATCTTTGGTCAACATAAAATTGTTGCCTTTAAACCCGTAGTGAAACATTGAACAATAAATTGTATGAAACAACACACCAGCGATTAATTAGTTTTCGTGTGGAATGATCAAACCTTAACTGAACCAGAACTGGCCATTTACCTTCACAGATTATAGTAGCTACACTCCACGTGCCAGATGCTTGACACACACTTGTTTCCTTCCCTCCAGTATACTTGTACCCATCTACACATGAATAGGTGACGATGTCGGCATAGTTTGATGACGTCATGTTCATGGTCGTGTTTTGGAAGGCGGGAGGGTCCCCGATGCATTGAGTCACTGCAAGAATTGATTGAACTTGCAAAATAACTACAGCTTAAATCATATTTGTTTTACAACAATAATTTAACAATATCATGCCTGAAAACACCAAACGTAAAGTTGGAAACGAACATTGGTTTTGGGCATCTACCACTTGGCTACCCAAATACATTTAAACCATGTCTTACAATAACAGATAAAAACTGTACAGGCTAATACCACGGATATTACATCCTTACATCGTCGACATCAACCCAATCAGTCCCAATTATATATGGGTTACCGCTTACCTTGACACGTAATTGTTGGTTTCGACCATTCCGCGTTTTGTTGGCAATAACTTGTATCATTTCCTGCTACGTAGGTGTAGCCAACAGCACAGCTGTACGTAACAGTGGCACCATATTGGGACGACAAGACGCTGGTCGATGTCGTGTTTGGAATAAGCCATATGGGGAGATTACAGTTAATCTCTGAAATGAACATGGTTATGTTTTCATTTTTACACAGATGACCACCAATGGATCCCATTGAACCGGATTTGACGTGATCGGGACATCAGGTATATATCAAATATGAACTATCTTCACATCTAGAAAAGTCAAAGATAACTTCTTGTATCTCTTAGTTCAGAAACACCTATCTGCCAATGTATATTCAAAAGATACGTAATCTGCGAACCACTTTTTAAAAGCGGTAAATCAAAGAATACCGCAAATACATATATTTCTAACGCCAATCATATCGGGGTATATCTGATTTGGTTCTTTTTACATCTCGTTTTGAAGAAGTTGGTCTTTTAATCTTCAAACAAAACGAGTGGGCTGTTGATGTAAAAACGCAAACGAGATCCGCAGATTTTTTAAACTACAAAATCTGTCCTAGGTTTAACAAAGGACAAGGATGATTGGGTTAAGACTCGTTCAAGATCCCGGTGGACAGACATTGTGCAAGGCACTTTTGATAATGACCAGTGGGTAGAAATGTTTGAATTACTAAAGAAACGCTTGCTGAACTGGAACCCTCATCTGTAAGGACTTGTAGCAGCGACCTGAATCAATTCGACATCGAAACGTGTAAACCCCCTTGTCGTAACGATTTGAAGTAGCTCACGATGTGTCGCGAAAATTACAACATGCTTCTCAGGACGGATCGTATGATACTCCAGGAGTAAATATACGTTTACTTTACATCTACAGCAGGAGTAAATATACTTTAACTTCACATCTAGAGCAGGTGTAAATATACTTTTACTTTACATCTACAGCAGAAGTAAATATACTTTTACTTTACATCTAGAGCAGATGTAAATATACTTTTATTTTACATCTACAGCAGGAGTAAATATACTTTTACTTTGCATCTAGAACAGGTGTAAATATACTTTTACTTTACATCTAGAGCAGGAGTAAATATACTTTTACTTAACATCTAGAACAGGTGTAAATATACTTTTACTTTACATCTAGAGCAGGTGTAAATATACTTTTACTTTACATCTAGAGCAGGAGTAAATATACTTTTACTTAACATCTAGAACAGGTGTAAATATACTTTTACTTTACATCTACAGCAGGAGTAAATATACTTTTACTTTACATCTACAGCAGGAGTAAAAATACTTTTACTTTACATCTACAGCAGGAGTAAATATACTTTTACTTTACATCTAGAGCAGGTGTAAAATATGCTTTTACTTTACATCTAGAGCTTAAAACATACTTTTACTTAACATCTAGAACAGGTGTAAATATACTTTTACTTTACATCTACAGCAGGAGTAAATATACTTTTACTTTACATCTACAGCAGGAGTAAAAATACTTTTACTTTACATCTACAGCAGGAGTAAATATACTTTTACTTTACATCTAGAGCAGGTGTAAATATACTTTTACTCTACATCTAGAACAGGAGTAAATATATTTTACTTTACATCTAGAGTAGGTGTAAATATACTTTTACTTTACATCTAGAGCAGGAGTAAATATACTTTTACTTTACATCTAGAACAGGTGTAAATATACTTTTACTTTACATCTAGAGCAGGAGTAAATATACTTTTACTTTACATCTAGAGCAGGAGTAAATATACTTTTACTTAACATCTACAGCAGGAGTAAATATACTTTTACTTTACATCTAGAGCAGGTGTAAATATACTTTAACTTTACATCTAGAGCAGGAGTAAATATACTTTTACTTTACATCTAGAGCAGGAGTAAATATACTTTTACTTTACATCTAGAACAGGTGTAAATATACTTTTACTTTACATCTACAGCAGGAGTAAATATACTTTTACTTTACATCTAGAGCAGGAGTAAATATACTTTTACTTTACATCTAGAGCAGGTGTAAATATACTTTTACTTTACATCTAGAGCAGGAGTAAATATGCTTTTACTTTACATCTAGAGCAGGAGTAAATATACGTTTACTTTACATCTAGAGCAGGTGTAAATATACTTTTATTTTACATCCAGAACAGGTGTAAATTTACTCCAGGGCCTAGATTTTCGAAGCTCTCTTATCGTTAAGATACTCGTAAGTTAATGTTAATGTATGGCACTTATGACTATCTTAGCGCTAACAGAGCTTATCAAGACCAACCACTTTTATAGGTTAGGCCATTACAAGTATAGGTAGGGCAGGGTTTCCTCACCCATGTGATCACTGTAACATGCATCCCCCATATATACTACGATTCGTTTGTGTTTCGCTCAAATCACTCTGCATAATCCATTGGCAATTGCTTGATTATATCTGCAAGTACCTTCACACTGAAGTGTTGGTGTTGACCATTCTCCCGTCTCCTGGCAGTAACTGGTTGAATTCCCTGCGATGCTGCGGTAACCGTCCAGGCACGTGTATGTGATGGTAGCAGCATACTTGTTGGATGTGACTGTTCCTTGGGTTGCATTTGGAATAATCCACGGGGTTGAGGTGCATATTATTTCTGAAAGGTAACAAAATATTAGTTTACATAACTTCGAATGAGTGAGTGAGTTTAGTTTTACGCCGCACTCAGCAATATTCCAGGTATATATATGGCGGCGGTCTGTAAATAAGCATGGACTACTGAAGATCAATATTCTAACCCGGACCTTCACGGGTCTACATAACTCGACATGTTAAAGAGACCGGGAGATACGAAAGCCTCCAATTGGACGATAGAACCTGCGGCCTATTTTAAGAAGGCGAACACGTAATATATATCAAGTTGTACTCTATATTGTTTTTATGTATTCTAGTGTCTGTTTATAACTCCAAAAGGAGTGGTTTGTGTATCTCTTACAATGGTATATTTTATGTCAATGCATATATATTTTATGGATTATATTTTAATGTATACACAAAGTGAGACTTTAATAAACTATCTGTCTTTCTGTCTGTCTGTCTGTTCGTCATAGTGATATGTTGTGATTTCAAGTTGTCTTGTTCGCCGGGGTCATGGACAGTAGCGTGCGCATACTATCCACTATCCACTTCTTATACTGATTGTAAGCCACAATAGGCAATAAGTTAATCAGTGTCAATAGTCAGTGTGGGGTAAACACACCACTTCATGATATTCAAACAATCAAACGACATATGAGACAATATCAGTAACCTCTGTTGTTTAGATGATGTTTGTTTTAAGGCGGTGCCGTATACGACATTCACATTTAACCCGTTCTTCCCTTGCTTTGAATGGCGACGATTCTCCCGTAATGTATTCTTGTCAATGAAACAAATACTTTTAGACTTGTTGACACGGCATTGATACACATGCTTACGATAATGGGTCTACCTTAAAACAATATTTAACTCAATGTCCATTAGATTGTATTGTTTAAATAAATCAATGAAGGCAGACTGGTTCCACCCTTTCTGTGATGGATGGCGTTTTGTAGGTCTTTTGTATCATGCTTTTTTACACTGGGTTTTATGTGCACATGCTGGAATTCTTAGAAAAATTGTACGCGAATAGATGGAAAAGGCAACGTTATCATTCCATAATGTTGCAATCAGCTGCGACGTCGCTGACGGTGGTGCTCTGGATCGACCCAATAAATAATGCACAGTTGTTTGCGAAGGTACTTATGAATTGCATTTTTTTTATATCCTTCGAATAATGTTGACTATTTATGATTTCGAGTATTCATTGATATAGCCATTATACTGACGTCAATTTGTCTGAACGCGATATAGAGTCTGGTAATTTATTATAAGTTAAGGGAGTGTGTTTTAGTGCGTGGGCGCGTTTAAAATATGATACAACTGAAGGGGATGGTGAGGGGAGGTTTGAAAGGTCTCCTAGTTTTTAGCCTTTAAATTATAAATGCGTATATTTAAATATCCTTCAGGGAAAGGTTACATATTCGGGGGGAGAGGCGGGGATGTCATGAAGGAGTGCCTTTATGCGTTAGTGTAATACACTTCACCACACTTGTTCATAAAGCAACACACTGTCCGAAATGGATAACCGATAGTGAAATCTTCTGCAATGGTAAAAGTCCCATACCCTGACAGACAAGGGACAGTTGCGACCAGTTTGCTGATTGGCATGTCGTGGTGTTACTTCCAGTCACATCGTACAAATCCATCACTACACGTGTACACAGCAAAGGGCGGAGTCAGTGGGCGTGGCCCGGAGCGGTGACCAGGGAGGCGTGTCCTATCTGGACTTCTGGTGGTCCACAGGAACAAATGGAATCTAGAAGCAAAGTAGTCTCGTCAGACATTGTCGATTATATGAATATATTAATACATTATTCATGCTTACACCGTTGACGTGTTCACAGTTCTACCAGTGAGATGTTAGCAGGGAAAACGTAATTCATTGAAAGTTTCGATTCAGTAGTTTAGTTTACATTATGTCAGAGGAACAATTGTCTATCTCTATAAAATGTGTTGGGACTTTTCTGCTTACTGTATTGCAGGCAAAATATACTCAGTTGTGGTCTTCACAGGTACATATATCACTGACGCGCCACACGGTCTTGCGTGGCAGGCATGGTGAGGGTCCTTCTAGAATAATGAAAATGTATGTGTCACGTGACAATGCCATCAATCTTAATATTTGGAATTATGCTCTGTGCTAACGTATTTACAAGCAAATGTGAAAGGAACAATATCGATCAATGAAATAACCAAATTCTTTAAGTATTGTCTCAAATATGATTTTTTTTATCTCGAGTTCAAAACTGTAAAACTCAGCGTGATCATCTGAATAATAATAATACATACCAATATGACTGTCGGTGTTTTTGATAATACTAAACACATTTGTTTACTTATTGGTCGTCTACTGACGCATATAGTAGCTCCAAATTTTGAAAATGATCTACATAGATGCACCGTCGTGCCCCCTCCGTTAAAAATGTGCACACAACAATAAGATAGTTTCTTCAACAACTTTATGTCATTATGTGCACACAACAATAAGATAGTTTCTTCAACAGCTTTATGTCATCATGTGCACACAACAATAAGATAATTTCTTCAACAACTTTATGTCATCATGTGCACACAACAATAAGATAGTTTCTTCAACAACTTTATGTCATCATGTACACACAACAATATGATAGTTTCTTCAACAACTTTATGTCATCATGTGCACACAACAATAAGATAAGTTCTTCAACAACTTTATGTCATCATGTACACACAACAATATGATAGTTTCTTCAACAACTTTATGTCATAATGTGCACACAACAATAAGATAATTTCTTCAACAACTTTATGTCATCATGTGCACACAACAAGAAGGTAGTTTCTTCAACAATTTTATGTCATCATGTGCACACAACAATAAGATAGTTTCTTCAACAACTTTATGTCATCATGTGCACACAACAATAAGATAATTTCTTCAACAACTTTATGTCATCATGTACACTCAACAATAAGATAGTTTCTTCAACAACTTTATGTCATCATGTGCACACAACAATAAGATAATTCCTTCAACATTTTTATGTCATCATGTGCACACAACAATAAGATAATTCCTTCAACATTTTATGTCATCATGTGCACACAACAATAAGATAGTTTCTTCAACAACTTTATGTCATCATGTGTGCACACAACAATATGATAGTTTTTCTTCAACGTAACTTCATGCCATCATGTGCACACAACAATAAGATAGTTTCTTCAACAACTTTATGTCATCATGTGCACTCAAAAATATGATAGTTTCTTCAACAACTTTATGCCATCATGTGCACACAACAATAAGATAGTTTCTTCAACATTTTTATGTCATCATGTGCACACAATAATAAGATAGTTTCTTCAAAAATTATGTCATCATGTGCACACAACAATAAAGATAGTTTCTTCAACAACTTTATGTCATCATGTGCACACAACAATAAGAATAATTTCTTCAACATTTTTTATATCATCATGTGCGCACAACAATAAGATAGTTTCTTCAACAACTTTATGTCATCATGTGCACACAACAATAAGATAGTTTCTTCAACAACTTTATGTCATCATGTGCACACAACAATAAGATAGTTTCTTCAACAACTTTATGTCATCATGTGCACACAACAATAAGATAGTTTCTTCAACAACTTTATGTCATCATGTGCACACAACAATAAGATAGTTTCTTCAACAACTTTATGTCATCATGTGCACACAACAATAAGATAGTTTCTTCAACAACTTAATGTCATCATGTGCACACAACAATAAGATAGTTTCTTCAACAACTTTATGTCATCATGTGCACACAACAATAAGATAATTTCTTCAACAACTTTATGTCATCATGTGCACACAGCAGTAAGATAGTTTCTTCAACAGCTTTATGTCATCATGTGCACACAACAATAAGATAGTTCCTTCAACAACTTTATGTCATCATGTGCACACAACAATAAGATAATTTCTTCAACATTTTATGTCATGTCATGTGCACACAACATCATGTAATAGCCAACAAGATAGTTTCTTCAACAACTTTATGTCATCATGTACACACACAGCAATAAGATAGTTTCTTCAACAACTTTATGTCATCATGTGCTCACAACAATACGATAATTTCTTCAACAGTTTTATGTCATCATGTGCACACAATAATTAAATAGTTTCTTTATCAACTTTATGTCATTATGTGCACACAACAATAAGATAGTTGCTTAAACAACTTTATGTCATCATATGCACGCAACAATAAGAATCACAAACAAGTTTCTCCAATGATGCGTATAAAATGACAGATATTTGCTGCTTGACACAGGGTGTTTATTCCCGTGTACGGTACTGACCTATATATATTATTCCCGATATTGAGTTATTTTGCAATTCATCGTTCCTGGACAATAAAGGACCGTCGATTATAATTCCATTCACGTGATAGATACTGTCATGTACCTTGGATATATATATTAAAGGCGATGATACTTTAATCTACGTAGATGATACTTTCATTTCGTACGCGATACTACCATTTTACGTGCATGAAAATGTCATCTATAGCGATGAGATCATCTCCTTCGAAAATGAAAGTAAACTCTTATGTACTCTCACACCAAACAGTGGCATTTTCCTGTGAATTTGCAGCCCAATTTGGGCAGAATGCTCACCTCTTCACATTCAATTCTCACCTCTAAAATCTAAGTTTCGCAATGGAGAAATCATGAAAAACAACAGATTAGAGTGATTCTACGACATGTTTTTGTTTGTATATAATTTCGTCCTAAGTTTTCGTGATGACCCACAGTAGCACCAGTTATACTTATCCCAGTTACAACAGTTCTTGTACTCTCCGCTACTGTTTTGAGGATGTAGTAACGGTAAACGATACAACACAGCCACTTTTCTTGGATGGTAGCCTCATACAGTATCAATGTGGTGTGGTTAAGTTGAAGCATATTTTATTCACAATGTGAAAAGGATCAGGGACAAGTTCTTTCTGTTGTTGACCCCCTTAACAATTCTTCATAAATGCAAGGCCAAATTTGCCATTCTGAAAATACTTAATCTGTCAAATATACGGTGTATTATGTAAGAATCATTATCAGTGTAAGATCTAAGTGTCATCAAGGTAGATGGAAGTATCATTTACCTTGATAATATGATTTTAGAATGGACACGTATATGCTTTCGTACTGGCGGGCAAACATGAGTGCATGGATTTCCACTCGACCATTCTTAAGATACCCTGCATATCCTGTACGCCAAAGGAAAGGGTTTCGAACTTCACTCGCACATTTACGCGTTAGTGCATGTTACAGCGAAACAGATCACTGTGTCCACAGCAACATAGAGTCGTTAACAATTGGTTCCAGATCAGCTATTGTAGGCTTAATGATCTGTTAATATAGGGTAATAGGTCCTTAATAATACCGTTATCAATTCATGAATAAAAGGTAATTCGTAGATCTGCCATTGCAACCTTATATATCAATCTTATAGATCCGTCAAGAGTTAGGAACAATGATGACTCGATACACTCAACTTTTCGCGAACACATCTATATTTCATAGTGATTCATAAACATGCTCTGTCATCATCGTATCGCATGGTTACAATTATTGGATTGTCTGATCCAGACTCGATTTGTTTACAAACAACATCGTACAGCTGTAGTACATTCGTAGAGATAAGACGGTGAGGACAAACATGAAATATACTCTCCCAAAAAAGAAACGCATATAGGAATTTCAACTGTATTTTTATGTTTATTTTGAAACATGTTGTATGCTTTATGAGTCAATGAAATATAGCGAAATTGCACACTGGGAATGCAGACTTATCCGTCTTTGGCACCGACTCGAGGAAAGTCAGTTTGAGAGTCACATGGAGACGTGTGGTGGCGCTGAAGTCAATACCTCGTGTGACCACCGTGGGCATCCAGAACTGCACGGCATCGCCTCGGCATCGAACGAATAAGTCTCAGAATCTCGCAACCCACTCTGCCTGTAGTGCCTGTGCGAGTTGCTGAAGATGTCTGTGGCTGAGGGTTTCGGCATCGCACCCGTCTGTCCAGGGCATCCACAGATGTTCGATCGGGTTTAAGTCCGGTGATCTTGAGGGCCAGGGAGCACATTGATGTTGTGGTTCTGGAGGAAGTCTCTAGTGTGACGTGCTGTGTGGGGCCTGGCATTGTCCTGTTGAAACAACTCCCTCTGGCGATCAATGATTGGAAGGAGGTGTGGGCGTAGGATTTCGTCACAGTACCGTTGAGCTGTCAGGTTGCCCTGGATCATCACCAAATCACTTCTCCTACGGCAGGTGATCTCTCCCCACATCATAACACTTTCCCGGCCGAATCTGTCCACCTGGGGAACGCAAGCGTCGGAGAAACGTTCACGTCGACGTCTGTACACCCGCATTCTTCCATCGCGTCGTTCCAATAGAAATCGTGATTCATCACTGAACCAGATTCTACGCCAATTCGGTAGGTTCCAGGCCTGAACGTTGATGCACCATTGAACTCGATGTCGACGATGTTGTTGTCGAAGCACAGGGCCAACATTAGGTCTTCTGGCACGTACACCAGCTTCTCTCAACCTGTTCCTGACGGTCTGAGCAGAGAATGATATTATGTACCCGGATGTTGCGGGTAGGGGGCAGAGAATGCTGACACTGATATGTCAAACGCAGACCTTGTCGTTACTTTGTTACCCTAGGTCTACCACTGGACAGATTCTGGAGCACAATCAGTCGATTCCATTGTAGCTTTGTTACCCTAGGTCTACCACTGGGTGAATGTTGGAGCACAATCAGTCGATCCCATTGTGGCTTCGTTACCCTAGGTCTACTACTGGGTGGATGTTGGAACACAATCAGTCGATCCCATTGTGGCTTTGATCCCATTTGGCTTTGTTACCCTAGGTCTACCACTGGATGGATGTTGGAACACAATCAGTCGATCCCATCGTGGCTTTGTTACCCTAATTCTACCACTGGGTGGATGTTGGAGCACAATGAGTCGATCCCATTGTGGCTTTGTTACCCTAGGTCTACTACTGGGTGGATGTTGGAGCACAATCAGTTGATCCCATCGTGGCTTTGTTACCCTAGGTCTACCACTGGGTGGATGTTGGAACACAATCAGTCGATCCCATCGTGGCTTTGTTACCCTAGGTCTACTACTGGGTGGATGTTGGAGCACAATCAGTCGAGTCCCATCGTGGCTTTGTTACCCTAGGTCTACCACTGGGTGGATGTTGGAACACAATCAGTCGATCCCATTGTGGCTTTGTTACCCTAGGTCTACCATTGGGTAGATGTTGGAGGACAATCGGTCCGATCCATCGTGGCTTTGTTACCCTAGGTCTACCACTGGGTGGATGTTGGAGCACAATCAGTCGATCCCATCGTGGCTTTGTTACCCTAGGTCTACCACTGGACGGATGTTGGAGCACAATCAGTCGATCCCATCGTGGCTTTGTTACCCTAGGTCTACCATTGGGTGGATGTTGGAGGACAATCGGTCGATCCCATTGTGGCTTTGTTACCCTAGGTCTACCATTGGGTGGATGTTGGAGGGACAATCAGTCGAGTCCATCGTGGCTTTGTTACCCTAGGTCTACTACTGGGTGGATGTTGGAACACAATCAGTCGATCCCATCGTGGCTTTGTTACCCTAAGTCTACCACTGGGTGGATGTTGGAACACAATCAGTCGATCCCATCGTGGCTTTGTTACCCTAGGTCTACCACTGGTCGGATGTTGGAGCATATGTCTTCCTAGAGTCTGATTTCTGCGATCCATCATAAATCTTGGGATTCTGCTGAGTATCGATACAAAGAATATTGTGTACTGCACTTCCTATGGGGTGTCTTTCATCAAGAAATTAGATTTTTTAACAATCTTTGAAGGCATGCGGGACTTTGTAGCTGATCTACATACATACACGCATCGCATGCACGCACATATATACATATATACACTTATACATGTATATATACATATACATATTTCAGTTAAATTACACCCTATAAAAACAACTAATCTTTCCTTCGAATTCTATACTCATAAACATAAGGTTTATTGGAGAAGGTATTGAGAGAATTGTTTTTGTAACATGGAAACGACCATTTTACCTCTGTTTTAATACACGTTCCAATCTAGATTTGTCCAAGGCCACTCTGATGTTTCACAACTACATGAAATATGATCTAGCAGCATTGAATTATCGGTTGAAAATCACAGATTATAGTGTGTGATGTTTTGTGGTGTCTCTATTGCGTTTTTTATAGTCTTACTACAAAGACTCTGAAAAGTTTGGTGATAATGTCTTGCTGTCATGTATTTTGCTGATGACTAACGACTGTTTGTATATAGCGTCTTACAATGAGTCACTTGGAAAACCCTTTGAATAATCATGATCCCTCTTACCTTGAGAACTACTGGCGTGTAATTGCCTTGTGAATTTTTATCCATGCAACATACATATTATTCAGTTACACAAACAATGATTATCAAACCTAAGTTGCTCTAGTTGTACACGTTCATTAATCAGATGTTCCTAAACACATCGGTGTTATTTTACCGGGAATGCTCTGCCTACATAGACACTACAAGCATCCGCATCTCTAATGACGTTTGCTTTACGAAAACTTCAACACGCATTCGATAGAACAAACATCATTAAAATTATTAAATACTACTTTTTAATACTTATCTGACGTCTGGGATAGGGTATGTCAACTCTGATAAGATTCAGCCGGAAGCAGTCTGAATACGCATCTCGAATTAGTGTATATGCAGTGAGTGTGGGTGACACTGTCAGGTAGACTTAGACTTGAAAACATGTAGAAAATTATGAAATCGTTAATATACGAGAAGAAAGAGAGTATAAATTCTGCGTTTTTTCAATAAACTTAAACTTCCGAGAACAGTACCGGAAATCACGAAATAATTATCGAAGTAACGAGAAAATGATTTTGGAAATTTCGAAAAAAGTCAGCCAAAATATACATATAAACCAGGAGATATTTCGAAAAAAATTACTCTCATGCTACCAGCAAAGAAGCATTATTATCCTTTCGGAAAATGTTTGAAAGCTGTATTTCAAGTTGATATATATTGCCGTGTGAACACTGTGTAAGAAACAAACAAAACTGTTTTCGATATGAGATATACTTTCTAGCCTAGTAGCCAATATTTCGAATACCATAAAAAGGATATAACCTTCAGGTATAAAAACTTAGATCAGCAGCTGTCTATTTTGGTACACAGCTTTTTCTCTTGTAAGCATTTACAATATATAGTTTGATTCAAAGTAAAAGCATCATTAAGCCGCTTAGTGAGGATGCAATGTCTTAATATGTTTTGAGAGACGAATTGAATCTTAGCAGGCATAAAAGAACAGAAAAAGAAACTCCACCAAAATGATTCAGGTCCCGTCCATTGATGGAGTCATTTTACCTTTACTTCACACGAAATAATTAAGTCGCTGATACATGAGGCGGAAATTCACCACAAACATGTACCTCTGAATGAAACTACCCATGAGCATTACCGTGTGTTTTGCTATTTGCAATACAACTGCGACTACACAAAACTTATATCATCCACTGAATCTGCGCCTTACAGAAGAATTTCAGACTTAGTCAACATACATACACTTGGCAAATGACTCCACCTGCTCCAGTTTATATATTCTCTAACGGCTAATGTCCATATGTCACCAATGTAGTACAACACAATAATTGGTTGTTAATTTTTGTGGTTGGGCAGCTGTTATTTTGTCCTCACTTGCTACTGAAGAGGACGACTTGTCGTGGGTTGTTGATGATCAAAACCCAGCAATAAATTGAAAGAAAAATACCGACCAAATGTTCCATACTGAAGTAAAAGGGCGGTTACGCTGAATACGATATACATATATGAACAACTCGTCGGTTACATCCACCCTAACAAAAGACAACCTCATCAGTTGGGATTACAGCCACATAACAGATATATTTTTTATAAGCCGCGTATTGTTCAGCTCTTACCAGCATCGATATTTGTTTGCATTGTTTTAGACTCCAACTAAAGCTTTGTCTCCATGTTACATTACATATCACACCATCTAAGTCCATTAGGGTATCGTCTAATCAACATGCATCACTGATTGGACTACCTTAGAACCTGGAATTCCCATTTTTAACAGATATAAATCTGTGCTCAGCTGCGAGGTAATATTGATAATATTGATCTATGCATTAGAAACGATGCCAACCAAAACAGGACAGACAGACACATTAGTGTCTCAGTGTCTTACTTCTTCTGCTCACAAATAAAATAACGTTGTAAAATACACCTTGACAGAATCTAGAGAGCTATTCATTAAAATTATGCGAGACAATTCCAGTAAAGCTGGCCTATACCCTATAACGGTGATGCAGTAAACCAGTAACCATATACAAGATACTCTTTACGGTTGAGAATTATATAGCAAACGCTGGAATGTATAAGACAAGGACAGACATCACTGAGTATTAAGAAATTCTGAAACTTGATCAAGACATGCACCGAGAAGAGTTGCCCTGGTGTCATGAATGTAATACGCAGTGAAAAGAGGTTCCCTGATGTCATGAATGTAATACGCAGTGAAAGAGGTTCCCTGATGTCATGAATTGTAATACGCAGTGATAAGAATTGGCCTGATTTATGAATGTGTTACGTGGTAAAAGAGGTGCCCTGATGTCATGAATGTAATACGCAAGTGAAAAAGAGGTTCCCTGATGTCATGAATGTAATACGCAGTGATAAGAATTGGCCTGATTTTATAGAATGTTACGTGGTAAAGAGAGGGTGCCCTGATGTCATGAATGTAATTACGCAGGTGAAAAGAGGTTCCCTGATGTCATGAATGTAATACGCGAGTGATAAGAATTGGCCTGATTTTATGAATGTGTTACGTGGTAAAGAGAGGTTCTTACAGAATGTGAATGTAATACGCAGTGAAAAGAGGTTCCCTGATGTCATGAATGTAATACGCAGTGATAAGAATTAGCCCTGATTCTTTTATGAATGTGTTACGTGGTAAAGGAGAGGTGCCCTGATTTCATGAATGTAATACGTAACTGAAAAGAGTTATCCTGACATCCTGGAATGTAATATGCAGATTGAAATGAGCTGACCTGATTCTGGAATGCCAACACGTAAGAGAGAACTTACCTATATATGCACAAAAAGATGTGTATTGCCCCTCAAATCAGTAAAAAGTGTTTTGGCAATATTACAGCGCGGCTCTCGACCAAATTAGGACACGTTGTTTAGCATATTACTTGGCATGGCCCGTTTTCACGGTACCAGATAGGAGAACACATGCAGCCTACTCGTTAATGAATGAATTCTGAATATTTCGTAATTTCGGACTATAGTTAGGAAGCCAACTCGCTCTCTACCCCAATGTGTTTTGCTTAAAGCGGCAAGTATATTTTTGAACTAAAAGCACGAGGACGGTAGTGAGTGAATGGAGAACGTGTAGATGGATTGCCTGAACTAGTATAATTAAACTAAAGCACGAGGGACGGTAGTCCGAGTGCTTTGATGTTATAATAGTTCAGGTGCGTTCCGAAGCTTTATTACAAAAAACATTGGCAGAGTGAACTTTACATCTTTTCTAAGATGCTAAATTCAATAACTTTCTAAGGATAATGAAGGCAGAGAAACAAACGAAGGTGTCGGTGACCCTAAGTTAAGAATCCTCGCAGTACAGGGCTTAACTGGCGCACTGTTCTATTGATGTATGCAATTGCCCCTACGTTAAGACGAACGTTACCAGAAAAAACAGAAATGATAACAGCTTGATGACGGTTTACGTTCGGATTAAATATCTTTTCCTGAATTATTTTTAATTACATCTGGCCATTAACGTAAAACCATATGTAAAGCAATATGAACGCTCCATTTCTACTACCGGCTCGTAAGTTTAGATCAGTACATCCAGATGAAGCCGGTAGTCAACCGACATTCCACGATTGCATTGTGGGAATGCAAACATTGCGAACGTTACCACGTCGCCGCTGAAAACTGTGAGTCGAATTGACACATTTTAACCGCCGTAAAACATAAAACGTAATATTTCCACCAGTGATGTTGGTTAGCCAGTGAAGCAACTGCAAACCGTAAGAAACGGGATGCAATGAGCAGTTTACTGCAGGAGGTCGTTACAAGGCGATGACGAAGCTGAAGAATGCACATCGTGACGGTCGCTTACATTTCGTGACGTAACGTAAAAGAATTCGACGGCGAGGGGCATTAATTAGAGATGGCGCAGCGGACGGGATAAATGTCATTCAATTGTTACGTCATTAAAAACTATACTTTTATTGTCTGATAATGTATTTTTTCCGATTATTTCTAACTCCCAGGCATCTTGAGAAACCCAAATAACAACGTACTAGTTTGTTCAAGCAAAATACAATAACAACAAAACTGATAATATTGCTCTTGCCTCCCCTGCAACCACCTCAATATGACATAATAGCTTTCATACAATCAATTTTGACACATAATTTCTCACACACCCATACTTGACACATACTTTCACACAATCAATATAACACATACTTTACACAAGCAATATAACACATATTTTCACCCAATCAATATAATCAACATTTACACATTTGAAAGATCACTTTAAAGAATGAAAGTAACGCGCTATATTTCGAGGGCGATATCAGTCATACAATAGGTCTTTCCGACCCGGAGGGAGGCAAAGTACTAATAATTCTTCTTAAGCACGACAAAACGTCTAATTGTGAGTTCAGATCCTGGTTCGAACCGATTATATTCCAGGTTTATCTGCTTAGAAATCCAGATTTAGTGCTCCATCACTAACTGGCCAGTTCTGTCAGGATCACAGAAGAGCCTTTGCTTCTCAAACAAACACACGTATTTAATTATACGTCAATATCGAAACAAGTAACTCTGATTTAAGTGCTGTGAAATCTGTATGGCAATCAATATTGACACAGTTAACATCCAGGTTGATTTTGAGAGACTCACAAGTGTTGCGTTCGGTTTTAAATTCGAAGATTGAGGCAGAAAACACAGCAGCTATACGTCACAATTATCTTCGGAATCGATAAGACCAGAGTCACGATAGCGTGTTGAAGACGTCAAACCTTTGCATATGTTAATGACAGGTGCCACCAGTTAATGGGACTGATGTTCACCTTTTCGCGAACACCTGGTATCATCACTATTTTCACTGCTCAGTCATCATATCTCATAGTGTCAAGATGAGGATCAATAACCAAGTGTCAGCAACTAGATTTTTCACAGCCCAGACTCGACTGTTTGCGGACTGTCCTCGTACAGCTGTAATGCCAGCGATATTGCGTGAAACAAGCACACACACACATGATAGGGTCAAATTTATCATCGACTCTGTTTTTTAGCTTTGATTTATTACGAAAGTTGATAGGGTTTTGTCGTTTCTATTTACGTAGCTGCTAATAACGCAGATTGGTCCAGGTTTTATATCAGATCATTGTAGATCATTGCTGTGTTTTAAAGATTTAAAAATGTTAACATAATCCTATTTGGATTCGATACAATGTCAACAGAAGTTCTGTTGTTAAAGGTGACAATTATTGATAGATCATGGTGATGGGCACACTGTGAAATGATACTAAGGGCCGCACCGAACAGTCACATCACAAAAGGTGAAATAACATTAACTGTCCTGCACCAGGCGTGTTCACCGCAGGGTAAAATAACATCAACTGTCCTGCACCAGGCGTGTTCACTGCAGGGTAAAATAACATTAACTGTCCTGCACCATAAGCGTGTTCAACGCGGAATTAGTATAACATTAACTGTCCCTGCACCAGAAGCGTGTTCACAGCAAGGAAAATTAACATTAAGTGTCCTTCACCAGGCATGTTCAGCGCAAGGTAAAAATACCATTAAGTGTCCCACGCCAGGCGTGTTCACCTGGGGTAAAATAACATTTGTCCTCCCACCAGGCGTGTTCAACGCGGTGGGTAAAATGACATTAACTGTCCTGCACCGGGCGTGTTCAACGCAGGGTAAAATAACATTAACTCTTGTTAACACATGCACACATTACATTGTAAATGCGTTTTTCCCCGTTTTTTTCGAAATACAGAACACCTACCGTTGTAGAAATGACTTATGGGATTAACTTGATAAGCACTCAAAGATCCATACAAGACTTATCGAAAGCAAAGTGGTTTGGGCATTAATATCCATGTACATGTATTTGTCATAATCACCTCCTTTCCCGCAAACTGGATTTGCTTGGAGATTATCAGTTATTGATGGTGTTTTTACCGCCACGGGGCGATACCTCACTTCATCGTGCGGTTTTCTATGGATACGGGTCTCTATGGATACCGTTTTATTGCAATGAGAGTGTATGTCAAAAACGCAGCCGACGGGAACGTGTGCAGTAGTGTAACTGGTCGCCGGTTCAAATTCATTGATTGAAACATTATTACTACCTGGGTTTATCGCACCATTTACTCATGGGTGTCATCGGTCATGAATTGTCTGTCAGCTGCAGGTTCCTGCAATAATGTACACACCCTCAAGACAATCACTTGACATGGGGTCCAAGTGCTATTTTACTGCAATACTCGAGGGTCAACAAAGCGTATTCTAAACAATCTTTACAATTACTAAAATCGACAAAAACAAAGTCGATGCAAAAGTTGTAATTAGAAAGTGCAATTATTTGACAGAGACATAAAGCACTGTTAGAGACAATAATTAGCGTCAAATGTCGGGACCTCACTGTACGCAGTACACTAAGTGGGGTTTCATAAAAGACCACTCAGTGGTAAACCGGTGATATGTCCCAAAACAACACCCACAAAGAATTGTAGATAGAGATGTCCCAAAACAACACCCACAAAAAGAAGTGCAGATTGAGATGTCCCCAAACAACACCCACAAAGTAGATGTAGATAGGGATGTCCCAAAACAACACTCCACAAAGAAGTTATAGATAGAGATGTCCCAAACAACACCCACAAAGCCCAGTGTAGATGGAATATGTCCCAAAACAACACCCACAAACAAACACAGATAGAGATGTCCCAAAATAACACCCACAAAGAAGTGAATAGAAATGTCCCAAAACAACACACCAAAGAGGTGTAGATAGAGGATGTCCCAAAAGTACCCACAAAGAGTGTAGGGAGAGATGTCTGAAACAACTTGCCCACAAAGAAGTGTAGATAGAGATATCCCCAAACAACACCTCAAAGAAGTGTAGATGAGATAACTCTAAAACAATACCCACAAAGTGTGATGTAGAGATAACCAAAACAACACCAACAAAGCAGCTGTAGATAGATATGTCCCAAAACAACACCCTCGAGAAGTGTAGATGCTAGAGATGTCCAAAACAATAACTAAAAGTAGAGTAGATAGGGATGTCCCTAAACAACACCTACAAGGGGTGGTAGATAGAGATGTCCCAGACAACACCCTCAAAGGAAGTGTGAGAGAGAGATGTCCCAAACAACACCCACAGAGTAGAGTGAGATAGAGATGTCCCAGGAAACAACAACCAAAGAGACGATGTACATAGAGATGTCCCAAACAAACACCAACAAAAGAAGTGTAGATAGAGATGTCCTAAAAGGACACAAAGAAGTGAAGCTAGAGATGTCCCTAAACAAGCACCCACAAAGAAGTGTGAGATGAGATGTCCCAAAACAACACCTACAAAGAAGTGTGGATAGAGATGTCCCAAACAACAAGAAAAAGAAGGAGAGAGAGATGTCCCAAAACAACACCTATTAAAGAGAGTAGATAGAGATGTCCCAAAGCAACAGCAACAGAAATGTAGATAGAGATGTCCCAAAACAACACCCACAACAGATTGTACGCCAGGATGTCCCTAACAACACCCACAAAGGAGTGTAGATGAGATGTCCCAAAACAACAATCTACAAAGAAGGTAGATAGAGATGTCCCAAAACAACACCAACAAAGAGAAATGTAAGATCAGAGATGTCTCCAAAACCAACACCCACAAAGAAGTGTAGATGATATGTCCCTAACAACACCCACAAAGGCGTGTAGATGAGGGATGTCCCAAAACAACACCCACAAGAGTGTAGATGAGGATGTTCCAAAACAGCACCCACAAGGGGTGTAGATGAGATGTCCAAAACAACGCAACACCAACGAAGGTGTAGATAGAGATGTTCCAAAAACATCCCCACAAAGAAGTGTGGATAGAGGATGTCCCCAAACAAGTCACCCACAAAGAAGTGTGGATAGGATGTCCCAAAACAACAAGAGAAAAAGGAGGAGAAGAGAGATGTCCCAAAACAACACCTACAGAGAGGGTCTTGGATGGGGATGTCTCAAAGAGCAACCCTGGCACAAAGGATTGTAGATAGAGATGTCCCAAAACAAGCACTTACAGGAGGTGTAGATGAGATGTCCCAAAACAACACCCACAAAGAAGTGTGGGTTAGGAGATATCCTAAAACAACTACCACAAAGAAGTGTAGATAGAGATGTCCAAAAAAACAACACCCACACAAAGAGAGTCTAGAGTGTAGATAGATTCCCAAAACAACGCACACAAAGAAAGTGTAGATAGAGATGTCCCAAAACAACACAAAGAAGTGTGGATGAGGATGTCCCCAAACAACTACCAAAGTGTAGATAGAGATGTCCCAACAACTTCCACAAAGAGAGGTGATGAGAGATGTCCCAAACAACACCCACAAAGAGAGTGTAGATAGAGGTCCCAAAACAACACCCAGAAGGATAGATCCCCAAACACCATGCGTAGATAGAGATGTCCCAAAACAACACATAACAAAGAAGCAGATGAGATGTCCCAAACAACACCCACAAAGGGGAGTAGATGAGATGTACAAAATGCTTACACCCACAAAGACGGTGTAGATAGAGGTCTTCCCAAAACAACACACACAGAAGTGTAGATAGAGATGTCCCAAACAGCACCACACAGAGAGGTGTAGATGGGATGTCCCTAAACAGCACCCTGAGAAGTGTGGATAGAGATGTCCCAAAACAACACCAATCCATGCATGCAGATAGAGGACAACCCCAAACAACACCTGAAGAAGTGATGAGATGTCCCAAAGAAACATCTACCACCTGAAGTGTAGATAGGATGTCCCAAAAACAACACCCACAAAGAAGGCAGATATCCCAAAACAACACCACCACAAAGTAGCAGTAGATAGAGATGTCCCCAAACACACCATGCCAGCGAAGGAGATGTCCAAAACACCTCCACAAAGAAGCATACATAGGATGTCCCAAAACAATTCCCACAAAAAAAGTGAAGAGATATCCCAAACAACCCGACAAAGCAAGGTAGATAGAGCAAGGAAACAAACACCACAACGAAGTGTGATAGGATCTACCACCCACAAAGAGGTGTAGGATAGGATGTCCCAAAAAACCCACAAAACATGTGATGAGACAAACCCTTAACAAAACCCACAAAGAAGTGATAGGGACGGGTCCCAAAACAACACCCACAAAGAATAGGGATGTCCCAAACAACTCCATCAAAATGGAGGAGACACAAACCCAAAACAACGACCCACTGAAGGCAGACAGAGAGTCCAAAACAACACAACGTGCTGAAGTGGTCCCCAAACTGAACACCCACAAAGTAGAAGATCCCAAACACCCCACAAAGGAAGAGAGATGTCCCCAAAACAATCCCACACCACAAAGAAGACAAACTGAACACCCACAGCATGCAGAAGGACAGCCCAAACACACCGAAACAACACCACAGAGGTGGAGGATCAAACAACACCCCACAAACAAGACCCAGAAACACACACATAACACAAGACCCACAGTGAAAACACACCAAGGAGGAAACACACCAGAAGGAGGATAAAACAAAACGGAACAGTGGAGACACCAGAAGAAAACACACCAGAACACACAAATAGTAGAACACACCCCACAAAAACAAGGAGGAACACAGAAGACACACACACACACACACGGAGGAACACCCCACAAAGAGGAACACACACAGGAAACCAGAACACACAAATAGGAGGATAACACACAAATAATGGAGGAACACACATGGATAAACACCCGAACACATGGAACACACGAACACACAGTGGACACACACACACACACATGGAACACACGAAGAGGATAACTGAACACACACACACACAACGGAGGCACACACACATGGAGGAAACGAACACACGGAACACAAAGGTAGAGGAAATAACACACAGTAGAGGATAAACACCACAAAGAAGGAGGACGAACACACACAGAAGGACACACCACAGGAAGAACACAAGAAGGAGGAACACACAGTAGGAGAGACACACACCACACACACCAGAAGAAGGAGAACACAACCCACAAAGAAAGGTAGAGGACACAAAACACACCCCACAAATATGGACACACACAGAGGAAAATAGACAACACCCCACACAAACAAGATAACCAAACAACACACACCACAAACACACCCCACAGAACACAAAGAAGGACAAACAACACCTAGAAAGGAAACACACACACAAAGAAGATAGGATGGACCACACACCCCACAAAGAAGGAGGAACACACACACACAAGGATAAAATGAACGCACAGAACTGAGAAGAAGTGTAGATGGACAAACACACCACAAAGGTGGACAAACAACACAGTGGAGGATAGAGACACACACAGATAACCAAACACAAAGAAGGAGGGACAACACACAAAAAACAGAAGAAAAAGTGGATAAACACCACAAAGAAAAATATAGGATAAACAACACCCCACAAAGAAAAAGAGGAACACCATGGATAAAAGAATAGAGGAAGAATGAAAATGAAGAATAATGAAAATGGATAAATGAAATAATAGGAGGAAGAAGAAATAGTGGAGGAATGGAAGAATACGAAGAAATAGTAGGAGGAAATAATGGATAAATGGAAATAATGAAGAAAAAGGAAATACACAGAAATAACAAAGAAAAAACGGAAAGGAAGAATGGAAAAGAGGAGGAATGAAGAAGAGGAGGAATAGTGGAGGAAATGAAGAATGAAATAAGGAAGAAGAGGAAGAAGAAAAGAATATAGGAATGGAGGAAGAAATAGTAGGAGGAATGGAAGAAATAATGAAAAGGAGGAATAATGAAGAAAATGAAATAAAATGAAATAGTAGGAGGAAGAATAATGAAAAGGATAAAATAAATAAATAATGAAGAAATAGTGGAGGAGGAATAATGGAGGAAGAAATAGTGGAGGAACATAATGAAGAAATAGTGGATAAATAACATGGATAAATGGAAATAAATGAAGAAATAGTGGAGGAAATAAATAATGAATAGAAATAAATAGGAGGAAATAATGGAAAGAGATCTGAAATGAAAACACATAATGGAAGAGGAAATAATAGTAGGAATATGAATGGAATGAAGAAATAGATAGGAGGAATAATGGAAAATAGTGGAGGAAGAAATAGTAGAGATAAATGAAGAAGTGGACACACGGAAGAAAGAGTGGAGGAAATAGTAGGGGTGAAGTAGGATGAAACAGGAATGGAATATGGTATACACGATGGACAGGAAAGGGAATGGAAGGAATGGAAAGAATGGATGGATCTGGAAGCCATGGATTAAGGAAGGAATGGAAGGAAGGAAGGAGGAAGAGTAGTGGACAATGGATGGATGGTGGAAACAGGACAGGAATGCAGTGGCGATGGTCATTTCAAGCAATATTTATATTTGCCGGTGAAACTCGTCCTCAGCTCCTGCAAAGTGCTTTGTCGTGATGCAGCAGCTACCCCTGCCATGTAATTGCTCACTGCCGACATAGTGTTGCTAAACGCCGCCTTCTCATGCCCGTTAAGCTGGCACCGATCATGCTGTACGATAAAAGTTTTGGGCTTCTAAAATAATTTAACAAAATTCCAAAGGTTTCACAACGCCGTACCTTTGCGACGTATTTATTTATTCAACATTTCAGGAACATAGCAGTGGTCAGGTTTTCGCTGACTTGGTTGACACATGTCATCGCATCCAGGTAAAGCGATGCCATGCCGCGATCACGACGATGTCTGGTCTAGACTCGACAACACCGCCGCTCAAAGCATGCAATATTACTGAGTGCGGCGTTTAACAACCAACCAACTACACTCGGATCGGCGAATGCGCTCTTCCAACATCATCACAATGATAAAATTTCTAAACTAATGATGATAAATAGTAAACTACAAGTGTAGTCCATGACTTGCTGTGACAGGACGACTGACTGACTGACTAACTGAGTTTGTTTTATGCCGCTTTTGAGCAATATTCCAGCAACATCACTTTATGAGGGACACCAAAATGGGCTTCAATAATATTGTACCCATGTGGGATTCGAACCTGGCTCTCGCGTGATGAGCTACGCTTTAACCACTAGGCTACCTCCCAATTGCCCTGCAGACAGGGACGACACCTGACTGTCGCTATACCGACGAAGCGCCAATACAATGAATGCAAAACCTCGATTACCAACTCTATCATCGGACAACGCACACAATAAACAATACAACACAATGGAAAGTAATCGATACTCAGTTGCGTCAAATGAGGATGTATATCAGCGTACACAGTTTCCGCTCAAAGAAGAAATATGACACGTGGTTTGTTAAGACACTGCTTACAGTCTCGACACAAACAGAACGGAAGTACAGCTAAAGTATGATAGGGACAGCTGTCCTGGATAAAAATGACAGCGTTTCTAAAGATAATGCACTTATATCATGCAGCAAGGTCCCATTTCGTAACCGCTTAAAAACGATTATCTGCGATCTGTAATTAGTGCATGAGAGCAAAATTAGATGACACATCCCGTAGTGTACCAGGAAACAGCTGGACCGATTATTTGCGTTCAGATCTCGAAACTTCCAGGCACATTATCACAGCGTTCTGAGGGCAGATTGTTTGCACCACGACCAGACAGGCTCCTTCATAATCCGGCGTTCCATCGGATTATTGTTTCTGAGAACACTTGAATTCTGTAGCATGCATATACTTAAACCCAACAATATTTTGTAAACAATACCAAATTTATTTAGAATGACTTAGCGTTACCTTCATCTATCAACAAGAAGTATGGGCAACGCGTGGATGAACATACTAAATGTCACTACTTTCACATTGGATTCTGCCAGAACTTTCTGTGATCAATAAATATTCGAGAATCTTCAAAACAAATGTTGCTGAAACCGGTCTCGATGCTACTGCTTCCGAGTATTTGCTTCGATGGGTTGGTAGTATGCATTCTCATGTATCTTATATATATACATAACGTTAGATAATCATACAACACAAACGTTGCTTGTCAAAGGAAAGTTATTTAGGCATAGTTTTGGTTTCACAAATGTTTTAGCTATAATTTTGAACACTAATTTTACATTATTAATCAGATGGGGTGACTGTAAGCCAATTACAACAATTACATACTCTCGGCTTGTAATAATTTAATTAGACGAGAAACCATTTTATATGCTCCACTCTTAGACAAGCAGATTAGCTATTGAACATTACATCAAAGGTCACTGCTATAATTATCACACATATCTTTGAGCAATATCCCAAGGATGAAAGATGAAGAATAACATTCTGACCAGACTACGTCAATGAGGACCCTCCCATTTCACACCTCCTAGAGCGCCACCTAGTCCTGGTTCATACATCGTCTGCCCAATGCAGCATCAGAGACAGCAAGGAAGATCAGTTCTGATAAAGGTTCATCAAAGATTAAATTGAGCAACGGATTTCATCTTAAATAGTACTATTAAACAAATGTTCCCAACAAGTTTGATCAACACAGACATATATTTAAACAATAAGAACTTCCTTCTGATGTCAGTCCATTCTATTTTACACCTACACCATGCTTTTGATTGCGATAACACTCTTTTCATGTTAACGATATAAATAGTTCACAATACATATGTTGTAGACTATTCAGGCTAAAAGGTCGCTAAAATTAGTTCTTTTGTAATGAATGAGCATCCAGCACTCTCATGACTATGATAATTTTTATATAACTAAACTGAACATCTGAGATCTTTATCAGGAATTTACCGATAGAGTACCACCAAACACGACACACGCCTAAACAATTGTTTTAAATAATCCCGGAAATGGGCGTTCTTGTAATTTCGTAGAAGTCCTATTATAATTTCACAACACAACAAACCGAAACATGAGTTTCATGGCTTTTTCAGCCGATCCGAATTTGCTCGTGAAAGTGAAGAGACGCTACAAACAACTATGGTTACACGATATTCCAAGTCCTTGTTACAAGCAATGGTATTTACAAGTTTAGGGCAGCATGACCTTAATCTAAGATATCACAGACTGCCCCTGTTTGACGAGGTCGTAAAATGATTCAAAATTATCTGGTCTACTGGTTGACTCGGTATCTGTTGTTTACGTATTAAGTGTATTTTGTAACGTACAGTATGCCGGATATAATATCAAGGTCGCAATAAGACTGCCAAATATTTCCAGCGGCCAAGCCTCGTTTTCAGATTCCACCATTTCCAGATTTCCGTTTGTCAGAGCACGCTGGGGAAGCCAGAGTATCGCTGCACGACGTGTTTGCAAGGATTGGAAGGAGCGTAATGTTGCAATATATACTTCCCAAAATGAAACGCTACCAGAAAATAAGGAATTTCTATGTAGCAAATGAATTAAAAAACGTGATTCATTTTTACGAAAGGTTTTGCTCTGTTTAAGATTCCTATGGTGTTTGTGTTTTGACATCACATCACAACAATGCACCATCTGTAAAATACTCCGTATTTAACAGCATGATTTCTAAGTCTCGGCGTGTAGTGCTCACAGAATACACAATTCACATGTGCAACGCACGAAAGTTGGGATCAGATAGTCTCAATCGATGGGCGGCGTGCTGCTGATCGCTGGTCTCGTCGATTATTCACTGTATTTGGGCCATTGCTGACGAACGCAAAATGCCACTGCTCCAAGTGAAGCTTCAACCGTCATATCGCCATTGGTTTGCTTGAAGCTGGCTGTAGTCTCAACGTGCAGTTGCCTGGACGCAATGAATGTTCACCAAAGCAATTCATTTCACGGCCCTGGGAGAGATATCGCTGGCAGAATGGCAGCAGATATTCCTCGTAGTGCTTTACCCACGAGCGACCGATTGAGGCGCAGGATCGCCACATCCGGTACATCACTCCGCGCCATCGAACAGCCAATACGGCAAATCCTGAAGGCACTGGCTCGGATTAAATACTCCGATTGAGGAGGCTTTGCACAGACCACGGAACAGGTTGAGAGGCTGGTCGATGCCAGAAGACCTGATGGCCTCTGTGCTTCGACAACAACATCGTCGACATCGAGTTCACCGGCATCAACGTCTTCAGGCCTGGAACCTACCGAATTGGCGTAGAATCTGGTTCAGTGATGAATCAACATTTCATTGAACGACGCGATGGAAGAATGTGGGGTACAGACGTCGACGTGAACGTTTCTCCGACGCTTCTGCGTTCTGTGACGCATGATCTTCGGCCGACAGTGTTATGATGCGGGGAGAACACCCGCCGCAGGGGAGAAGTGATTTGCGATGACCAGGGCAACCCGCATTTGTACCAACGGTACTGTGACGCATCCTACGCCCATCCTCCTTCCAATAATTGATCGATGAGGAGTTGTTTCAACAGACAATGCCATATCCACACACACGTCACACTAAAGACTTCCTCCAGAACCGCCAACATCAATGTGCTCCCTGGCCCGCAAGATCACCGGGCTTAAACCCGATCGAACATCTGCGGAGTGCCCGACAGACGGCACGCAACCCTTCAATATCAACTCTACAACCGCGTACAGCACCACAGGCAGAGGGCGACGGGCAACACTATATTCCTGGTGATATCTGTTCGATGCCGATATGCAGTGCCAGCAAGTTCTGGATGCCCACGGTGGTCACACGAGGCATTGACTTCCAGTCAACCACATCGTCTCCATGGATCAAACTGATTCTTTCCGAGTTAGTGCCAAAGATTTGATAAGTCTTTCATTCACAGTGTGCAATTTCGCTATATTTCATTGACTACAAAGCCTGCAAGATGTTTGAAAATAAACATAAAAATGCAGTTGAAATTTATATGCGTTTCTTTTTGGGGAGAGTATATAAGTGATTAGATGTATCAACAATACTGATTAATATCTATATATATACACTTGAACGAGCAAGTTAAAATTCTGGACTGGTTATTGTACTAAGTTGCGCAATAGGACGGAACCCAGTCAGCAGGAAACGGGACTGTTGAGTAATCAATGTTTTGACTACAGGAGTCTCGAAAATAGACTAGATAATTACATTGCTAATTCAAATTCAAATATGATGTAGAACAATGACAAAAAGGTTAATCAGAATTAACATGACATTTTCAGGAGGAGTGATGAAGTTTATGCCGCACTCAGCCCTATATGGCGGCGGTTTCAGTAAATAACGATTCGACAAAGACACTCAGTGATCAACATCATGAGCGCCGATCTGCGCAATTAAAACCGATGATGATGTGGTCAACCAAGTCAGCGAGTCTGACCACCAGATCCCAGCTTATGGCCTCATTCGACAAGCATGGGTTACTGAAGATAACACTTAACCCGGATCTTCGCCGGTAGACATTTTCAGAAGAATTGGGGTAGGTGGTAGTTAAAGCATAATGACACTCCAACACTATATACGACAGTATGTAAACTAGAAACATACACAACACATTTGTAGCCAAAATCCGAATTAGTGAGAATTTATATTAAGAATTTCTGTTTACAGCTACTAATATAAATCCGCATTATCCCTCAACTTTACCAGAAGTGATTGCCATGTATTATTGAATAAGGTTATTCATTAATAAAGATAATAACACAAGATACACACGTTGAAAACAAGATGCTCGTTATAAAATGAACATCCGGTTCACCAGCTCCCTTTCATGTGTTGCAACTACGATCTTGCCTCGCATGAGCACAAACGTTCCTCCCGGCGTTCACATGCAGCTTGGGAACCATGTGACTAATCGCGATACAAATTATTTGAAGTGATACGCTCTCTCCACATTTAACCAAGATTTTTACTATATATGGACTGGATGTAATGGTGACGAACAAACATTCCAAAAACTCAACTGCGATAAATTTAAAGCGCATTAATTTCCCATCCAATTTATCAACAACCTCTCTCACGGCACACATACATTTTCTATTAAGAGACGCATTACAAAACAGACCACCTCCAATTGCAAGTATATTGTTGCCAAATTAATCAACTTCTGTTTTTATTTTAATCAGACTGAATAGTTGTTGTTACCATTTTCAAAATTGGTTTTCAAAAGCATTTTCAACAAAATGTAGTGTTTTTTGTAGTTGTATAAAACGTGGATGTTGCTTGAATAATGCTCATTTGTATAAGCAGGTACAAGTGATTATACTATGCACCAAGCAGCTGTGGTCCAGCCTCCAAACAGCCCCACTTGGATACCCAGCGTGAAATACGGTCCACAAGTGAGCATCAGCTTGGCCACTATATAGTTTAATACCCAAGAAAACTGGTTACCATGCTGATTAGTTTATGGGCGCTTAAGAAGAATTCAAATTATACATATTATACTCCATGGCACAATTGTCCAAAACGCCACACGTCGTCAGGTGATTACTATCCATGAAAACCTGCTTCATCTATTGTCCCCCATCAGAGGCTCCAGCCTAGCGCAATCCTTCTGACCATACTGTTTCGTTGTCAAATGTAATCTTCCATACAAACCTTTCGCTATACCACCATTTGCAATTGTCCACATTGTATGCCGATAATTATATATGTAGCGGATTAAGGCTGCAGGGTATGATTAAGAGCTCAACTTTGCCTCTACGTACACACATACCAATAACAAGTGATGTACCTGATAACAACAAAGGCTGCAAGGCAGGTTGATCCGATCCGCAGGTTCGAATCGATAGACTGAATCCTAAACACGAATCCAGTTTACAGACAAAGTGTTATCCCAACGTAACATGTTTAACAGGATCCACCCCTATGTGTTTCCCGTGTGTCTCCCTTGCCAGGCCCGGGGATCTCCATACCTGACACACCGATGGGTGGCGGGGAGAAGGAAAGACTCGCAGGAAGAGATGTAATCACACAGGGTTTCACACTGGCGCGAGAATTTACTTAAAAGCAACGTACAGTTCACACTGATCACCTTTTGACCAGACTTCCATGACCCACACTGTAGAGGGATTGTAGCAATATCTCCACTAAGCTCAGCAGCAACACAGCTTCTGAAACAGACGTAGCGGCAAATGCCCACAAATTATTGATAACTCTTTGTGTCGTGTCGATCTTATAGAGTCATGTTATCGACAGCTGTCATCACGCATCCACGTGTAAACCAAATCAATAGCATATACGCACAGGAAAATTTTATTTCTATTTACTTCATTTACCATCCGGAAAGAAAGCATCCGAGAATTATTTACGCTCTGGTGGTTTCCTTTGTTTATCACAGAGGAAGAAGTCTTCGCGGCAGGACGCAAATATCGGTATTATTATCGTTTTATTTATTTTGTAAATCGTCCTATTTGCTTTACACTGATAACTTTCATCACAACGTCGCAACATCGACTTCATTGTCAGGCACGTTGAACACCGCATCAGATGTACAGCTTGTAACATCAAAAAGTGATGCTTTGATTTAAAAGTTCGTCAAGCTTTCAAAATGAATATACAGGTTGAGAATGACAGGTTTTAATATATCACGCTTGAGGCCTGTAATAAACATTAGAAGCATTTAGAAGCTGGTTGTCCACGACGCCTGATTATGATTTTCATATTCGTTATTACGGGTCAAGGCTGAAAATGAAAAGCATAGATAGAGGCAGAAATAGATTTAAAAAGATGAAAGAAAACAAGTTGAAATCTTTATTGTGTGTGTCTTCAATGTTTTAGCAGCGTAGTTAATTAAACATAATTAAACTGTGAAACTGCATTAAGCAACACTTCTGATATAACCACTGCTTTTTAATCAATCCCTGCTATCTTTTGACCCAGGACATTTGTTTTGCCGATGAGTACATAAAACATGCCTGCTACTGAGAACAATTGGATACATACTTCCCAAAAAGAAACGTATATGCAGGAATTTCCAACTGCATCTTTAAGGTATTTTGGAACATCTTGCAGGCTTTGTCATCGAAATAAATTGCACACTGTGAATGCACCAACCGTCTTGGCAATCAACCTCGAGGAAAGTCAGTTTGAGGCCTCACGGAGACGTGGTGGCGCTGAAGTTACCAAAAAAATCACCGTGGGCATTCAGAATCGCACGGCATCGCCTCCTCGTTAATCGAACGAAATATGTCTCAGAATCCGTGTTGCCCAAACGCAGCCCACTCTGCCTGTAGTGCCTGCGGAGTTGCTGAAAGTGTTCAATATGGGTTATTAAGCGTCGCACCTGTCTGTCCAGGGCATCCCACAGATGTCTTTGATCGGGTTTAAGTCCGCAGGATCTTGAGGGCCAGGGGAGCACATTGATGTTGTGGTTCTGGTGAAGTCTCTAGTGTACACGTAACTGTGGTGGGGCCTGGCATTGTCCTGTTGGAAACAACTCCTGGCGATCATTGATTGGTAAGAGGTGTGGGAATATGATTTGCGTCAGCAGCACCGTTGAGCTGTCAGGTTGCCCTGATCATCACCAAACTACACTCTCCGCAGGTAACGCTCTTCCCACATCATAACACTTTCCCCCGGCCGAATCTGTCCACCTATTGGGAACGTGCAAGCGTCGGCGAAAACGTTCACGTCGACGTCTGTACACCCGCATTCTTCCATCGTGTCGTTCCATTAGAAATCGTGATTCATCACTGAACCAGATTCTACGCCAATTCGTAGGTTCCAGGCTCCTGAACGTTAAGTAAATTCATTGAACCTCGATGTCGACGATGCTGTTATCGAAGTACAGGCCAAAATAGGGGTCTTCTGGCACGTAAACCAGCCTCTCTCAACCTGTTCCCGACGGTCTGTGCAGAAAGCCCTCCCTCAATCCGGCATTTGTTGAGCGGTACCGGTCGCCGTAGTCTGATGACGCGGAGGTGATGTACCCGGATAACCTGCGCCGCAGTGGAAGTCGTTCGAGCGATGCCCACTACGAGGGGCATCTGCTACCGCATTCTGCCGGCAATATCTCTCCCAGAGCCGTGAAATGGCGCTTTGGCGGACATTCATGCGTCGGGCAACTGCACGCGTTGAGACTCGGGCAGCTTAAGCAAACCAATGGCGATATGACGGCTATTTCCACTTAGACGTGGCATTTTGCGTCTGGCCAACAACATTCCAAATACGGTGAATAATCGACAGACAGCGATCAACCTTTATACCCATCATTGGAGAATTACCTGATCCCCCAACTTTCTCGCCGTGCATTGCATGAATTGTGTATTCTGTAACACTACAGTCGAAATTGGAAAATTATCATGTTAACTACGGTTATTTTACGGATGGTGCGTTTTGTTGATGTTTCCAAAACATAAACACCATAGACTCATAAACAGAGCAAAAACCTTTGTAAAAATGAATCACGTTTTAATTCATTGCTACCTGGAAATTTCTATTTACGATGTAGCTTCTTTTGGGGAGAGTATATATTATTATGGTCAATAATTATTTATTCAAAACCAAAACGACCACCATGAATGTTTTTGGATCGAGGCGGAAAAAATAAAAAGTCTTATTACAAAATCAGTATGTCGATATAACGATCCATTTACTGCACAAAATCACTAAGTTAATATAAGGTAGGAAACAGTGTAAATAAACAAGGATTTCTGTGCCAACGTTGAAATCTCGGAATATTCATGTTCAAAATATTCAGTCGTTCAGTTACAAATGAGGATACACTATACTACGGTGTGCAGCAGGTTTCACAACAGGGACTCCAACTTACTACGCATCAACATTCATATAGATATTTATTGGAAGTGTATTCTGATACTTGATGATAGTGATGGAACGATCTAAGTACCATAAGGCTCATACAGTATTCATGTTTCACTAGCTTATACACTTCTAATGGTATTAAAGTGCTTGGGACCTTTAAGTTCGGAACATCATTTCATTCAATATTGAGAGTAAGTATTCTAAGCGTATCGCATGGTTTGTAACAGGAAATGTTAGATCATGTCGCAATTATCTTCCATCTTTTCATTTTGATAATGGAATATACAGATATTTGCTCTTAATGTTTACTTTCTTTTAAAACAAAGGTTAAAATTCATTGTAACATGTCCAAAGCATAACAGTCTTTGTGAAAATATATTTTTCAAACGTTTAGTAATCACAGACAGGAAGATGTCACTTTGCATGTCCAGAAAAACTGTTTTCACATCCTATATCTATGAACAATGAAAGGACTCCCCACAAATAAACCCTCACAGGCAACCCAACAAACAGCTTCAAACATCCATCGAATAACCCATTGACAAGAATCCACACAAGAATCACCACACCCACATCCATCTGCAAAGCCCCAATAATGAAACTTGTCGCTTCAAAGATTTGTGAACGTTAAATGAAACATAATATTTCCTTGTATGCAATTCAAATATAAAGAGAATCCCACAGTCAAACTTAAATTGGTATGCAAAGCGTACCTTTAGTATACACCATACGTAATGTTTTGCAACAATGTAGGTTCATTCTACAAACTCATTTTCAGGCAACACAATCATTTTCAGGCAACTAAACTGATTTCATATATCACTGAATAAATGTGGACATTCTGAAAATATTCCCATTATGACACCGTATAATTTATTTTAGTATAAATATAGAATGTTGCAAAGGTAGGTAATTTTGACAAGGCATTTGTTATGGCAGAATATGTATTAAGTATTCTTCATTGTGAATATTAACAACAAATCTCTCGACTGACAAGGTTTCTAAAATGGCACCTAATGTTATAAATCATTAGTTGTAAATAATAAAACACTGGTAGTAAGCAGCCCGTTCAAATTCATAGCATTAAACATAATCATTCTGGTTTTAAAGCAATTCTGGGGACCTTCTTCCATGCGACACGAACAGGTCGAGACCATTAATTTCACACTTTTCCGCCACCACGCTGCATCCAACGTTGAACGGTTTCACGGCAATAACGTCAATTGTTGATGGTCAAGGTCACCGCCTGCGGGGACTGCGGAAGGCTCGAATTCACGGCATCGAATCGTGTTGACTGTGTCCGTCTGTCAACGTTACGCAGCGTCTTGTCTTGCCAACGCTAATAACGTTACTGTCAGACGGTTCCGGCATAACGTGTGATGGCTGTCCGCCCGTTGGGAGGTGACACGGACCGCTGTACCTTGCTTGTCCAGTCTAGTGGGTACAGGAAGTAAACTTGCAATGGTCAGTCGGGTGTACGCGGCGTTTCTGTACCCAGCTTTAGTCCTATAAAAGCACCGCAAGACTATCCCACTCCCAACCTCCTCGGTTCTGCTGATATCTGCCTCCTTTCTTTGATGATCTGCAATATATTGTCTTTATTAATAATTATTTTCATTCCCAGCCATCAAAGAAAATCCATTGCACAAATCCCACCACCAAAAACGCCCATTAGTCCGACAAAGCTGCATTCGGCAATCTTTTCCACCCGATCCTTTCACGATGTATCAAAAGCTTAATTAAAAAAAATAACAATATGCGCCTTTCATTGTTAGTATATATAATGCTCCTCAAGGCATGAACTCAACTGAAAATCCACCACAAATGTATCAAGCTGGGCTGATGTGCCTATTCAAATCAAAGAGCAAATAGTACATATTGAGGCTATGTTACCGGTCCTTTTACAGGCTGTGAAGTTTTCATTAGCGACAAAAGCATAAAGCAGAATGAAGGGACGTTGAAAATGTTACTACTGTTTATTGAATACAGGTTTCTTATGCTTTTTACACACTCCTTCTTTCTTGTTCACTGATGAAAGCTAGAATAATACTCAAGAGGTTAAAATAATTATTTATGTTTGAAAGCCAGACTCAAATAAGACTTCGACTCATGTCGCTCTAGTTAATGACAGTGGAAACAACTCTAGTAGAACTTCTTATATTTCCGTTTATCTTTGGTGAGTGAGTGATGCGAGTCCATATTTAGAGTCACGTCGGCAATTAATCATCCATAATTGACTGCAAATAATATTGCTCAACAACAACAACCCGAAACACTCCTTGCACATTATCTACATGGGCTATAGTAGACCCTGGGACGTAATTTCAGCTACTGTCATTCTGTGATTTTTGAGGACCAACAATTATAACCAACACAGAACTCCAGTGAAAAACTATGGCCTAAAGAAACATACTTTGGGAGAAGTGGGAATTTACGTACCTCTTCATGGTATACAGCCATGGTATTAATTTAGTAATGAAATCATTCATTCAAATTAAAATGCCCATATCATTAATACAATATACATTTATCAAAATGTATCGATCAAGCCACTTTTATAAGACTGGACAACAGTAGGCGTACCCGATAGTTGGTCGAACATATTGATACTCTACTTGGTATCACATCGTTGATTTCTGATGTAACATCTAAAGATATATAGTCGTGCGAAATGAGAATTGCGTATCAGATTTGTTTATTGTCACTTTCATTGTTAAGGCATTTCATTGCGTTACTTTCACAATCTACCATTACAGTGCAACCAACAGAAAGCCTGCCATTGGCCAGCAGCAAGATCATTATGCAGTTTACTATTTCACGCATAGCGGATGCTAGATTAGAAATATTCATTCTGGTCTCAAAAGAATGCATGAAATCAAAGGAGTGATAAACAAGTCACAAAGCATCGCCATTACATTACAGCGATGAGAACGTGGCATGTGTCCGTACACAGAAACCACTCATGTCTCTACCAGAAAACAAACCTGACACAAATTCATGCGTACCTGCCTATCTTGGATGACGCCATATTTCATATCATCAATAAAACTTTATCATCTTCTTCAGAGCACCACAGTGGTAAGCTATTACCTCGTCGCCTTTCAGCCTCATAATGCCCATTGCATACCAGGGCCAACCGGGAAACCAGTAACGGGTGCAGATTAGCACTTAACTCAAAAGTTGTATTGATCTAGTCAACTAAAACTCACGTATGAAAGAAAACGTCACCTCGCTTTTAACACAAGAACAAACTCAGATTCTTGGAAATTTAACAATCCATACAGGAAAATTCACGGATTCTTACAAACATTCCCGAATTATGAAAGCGTGAACTACAGATTATCAACAATCACCTAGCGCATGACAAAAGATAAACAAATAATTATGGTGATGTTTCTTTAGGCCCGTGAGCTTCATAACACGCCGCGGACCGCTGCAAAAGTTATCCACATTACAGGTTCCACTTAACAGACATAAAAAGAACGACAAATATATGTCGTGCGTCGACCAAAAAGACACCAATAGTTTTGTCCCACAGGTTTGTACCAATGAGAAATTATTGCATACACGCTGTTGATACTGGCGAGGAAGAGCTGATGCACGAAGACGTGGATCTCGATTCTCGAATACGCTAAGTCAGTCCTTTAACTGCATTTGTTTCGAAATGTCGCAAAAAATTGATACTGACAAAAAACCGTGAGAAACTGCAGACAATCTTGGGACCTGGTGCTGTAAACATAATGCGTGCTGTTGCAAGCGTTTCCATTGTAACGAAGTCATAAACTAAGCTGCTGATAACAACCTTGGTCATTATCAATTCTTCTGTTTATAAATTTCGACCTTCATATGATAGCCTTAATCTGAAAGGAAGCAATCTGTATCTCATTACATTCTGGCATGGAAACAAATATCACACAAACCAAGGGTCCACAACAGTCTGACTTGAGCAGTTAAATAAATTATTGCATCTACTTTATTATCATATGGTATTTCATAAAGCAGCTGATAACAAAGTACAGGGACACATATGTGTTCTAACACCTCGAGTGATTTGATTATTAATACGTGAACTTGACATTCGGTACTTTTCATCACTTCATTCCATCTATGATTTTTATTCAGAAGTTTTCACACTTTTCTGAGAGCATGTAAAACGAGAACACTTCTATTAGTTCAAATAAAATTTGTTTTTAGTGTGGTTACAAGCATAGCCTTTTCAATCTTTTAATAATTCAGCTCGGTACATAAACAAACAATCTAAATAAGTAAAACAAATACGTACTAGGCTCAATGTGAGTGTAACAACATGGCGTCGCCTGTGAAAATTAAAATGATTTGGTCAAAATTGACGGACAACTGGTTGAAGAGCTAGAATATCAGGCCATTGAATACCAGCGTGTATGTTGTCAGGGACGCACCAGGAGTTTCTAACACACATCAAAAATATGAGCGGCGCTCTTGTATCTCGATCACTGCCACTGTCAAGGCCGCGTCCACTTGTCCTCCCACAAGACCTGTGAAGATCACGACTGATGGCTTCGACTTTGACGTTCAGGCGAGATTATCACAAGAAGTTGGTTCCAAATACACTTTTAGCAAGTGTTCTGATGAATTACATTATTAGATTTGAAACCAAATCAATTGAAAGAATTAAATTTGATTTTCGACTTGATTTGCCCACTTTGTATATTTTACGCAACATACATTTTCCTTGTAGTGAAGGCTGATTGGATATCTTAATCACTAATGTCCGTTTGTGCGGTTCTGTTTTAGAAAAGCAAAATATTGCCTTATTTTCATTTTTGTTGCACAACAGACAAAATCGTTCCCTTCATATCAATTAGCGTCTCGTGAAATTATTTCACTCCTGCATTACAAACCCGATATGTGCTGGAAGACTGCCTGATATCCCATAAACACACCATCACACAAAAGACGTCCCTGCCGACTTCATGGTTACAGCAGATCTTTGTCTCATGCTGCAAGCACATGAAACAACAGCAACGGACTCAGGCGACCGTCGCACGTGAGCCAGGCACCCAAAGAGGAACAGCAACCGCCACATGATGCGCTCCAAGAGAGAACAGCAGCCTCCTAGATGGGTTTTAAAGTTCCTAGATATGTGTCGTTAACCCGCTTGAGGTACTCCCAGATAGGAACAGTAACCTACTTAGAAGGGTGTGTACTCCCAGATAAAAAAATAGCAGCTCACTTAGAAGGTGTGTGCTCCAAGAGAGAACAGTACTACTTGTGGAAGGGATGTGTGTCTCCAGATAGAACAGCAACCTCCTTAGAGGGGTGAGCTGCCAGATAGGAACAGTAACCCGTTTGGGAGGAGGTATTCCTCAGATTAAACAGCAACCCGCTTCAGAGGGTGCTCCTAGAGAGAAACAGTAAGCTCACTTAGAAGGATGTGTGTTCAGATAGAACAGCAACTCTCTTTAGAGGGTGTACCACACAGAACAGTAGTCTGCTTAGAGGATGTGTGTCTCAGGAGTGAACAGTAACCCACTTCTAAGAGGGTGGCATGCTCCCAGATAGAAACAGCAGCTCACTTAGGGTGTGGGTGTGTGCTCCTAGATAGAACAGCATTCACTTAGAGGGTGTGTGCTCCCAGATAGAACAGCAGCCTACTTAGAAGGACATGTGTACCTCAGATAGAATAGTAGCCTACTTAGAAGGGGTGTGCCCCAGATAGAACAGCAGCCTCCCTAGGAGGAGTGTGTTCAAGAGAGGAACAGTAACCTGCTTGGAGGCCCTAGACAGGAAATACAGCCTACTTAGAAGGGTGTGTCTTAGATATGAACAGTAGCCTCCTTAGGATGGGTGTAAAAGTTCCTGACAGGTTCATGAACCCTGTCAGATAGTGTGTACTCTAGATATAAACAGCAACCTACTAGAAGGTGTGTGCTCCTAGATAAAAAATGAGCAGCCTACTTCTAGGAAGGGTGGGGTACCAGAGAGGAACAGGTAACCCGTTTGGGAGGTGCCCCAGAGGTGTTCAGCAGCCACCAGTGATGTACCCAGATAAAAAAAATGCAGCCTATACTTAGAAGGACACCCACAAACAGCATCCCTAGGAGGGTGTGTGTCTTCAGAGAGAACAACCTATGTGTCTCACGGGAACAGCAACTACTAATGGGTGTGTGTGTGTCTGGGAGACAGAACAGCAGCCCACTTAGGAGGGGTGTGTGTGCCCAGACAGGAAACAGCAACTCACTTGCATGGATGTGCATCTGACATGTTCAGCCCAATAGAAAGGTGTGCCCTAGATTAAGGAACAGTAGCTTCATTTAGAGGGATGTGTAATCTAGATAGGAACAGTAGCCTACTTAGTTGGGTGTGCTCTCAGATATGAACAGTAGCCTACTAGAGGATGTGCTCCTAGATAACAACAGACCTCTCCTTAGGATGTGGGTGTGTGTGTCTTAGATTGAACAGTAACCTCCTTAGGAGGGTGTGTGCCCTTAAGATAGGAACAGCATAATTCCTTAGGATGGGAGTGTGTGCTCCCAGATAGAACAGTAACCTTCTTAGGAGAGGGTGTGTGCCCCAGCCATGAAACAAGAATTGCTTAGAGGTGTGCTCAGACAGCAACTCACATAAGAGGGTGTGTGTGCTCCTAGATAGAACAGTAGCCTACTTAGGAGGGGTGGTGTTCTAGATAGGAACAGTAGCCTACTTAGAAGGTGTGTGCTCCTAGATGTAAGAACACAGCTCCTTAGGAGGGGTGTGTCTCCTAGAGAGGAACAGTAACCTCCTTTGGGAGAGGTGTGTGCTCCTAGAGTGGAACAGTAACCTAATGCAGAGGGGGTGTGTCTTAGACAGGAACAGTAGCCTACTTAGGAGGGTGTGTGTCTCAGATAGGAACAGTAGCCTCCTTATGAAGGGTGTGTGTCTGGGAGAGGAACAGCAACCTGCTTGGGAGGCTGCTCCTAGATATGGGTCAGAAGCATCCTAGGAGGAGGTACTTAGAGAGGAACAGTAGCCTCCTTAGGAGGGTGTTCCCAGACAGGCAAAGGTGCAGTCACATAGGGGTTTCCTCCCAGATGCCAGCAACCTCCTTAGGAGGGTGTGGGTTCCAGACAGGAACAGCAGCCCCACCTAGAAGGACAACCCCAGACAGAACAGTAGCCCCACCCAGACAGAACAGGAACACACAGATAGAACAGTAGCCCCACCAGAACCCACAGACAAGAACATCCCCAGACAGAACAACCCCACAGATAGAACCCCAGACAGAACCCACAGACACAACCCCACGGAGAGGAACAGAGCCACGAAATAACCCCAGACACAACCCCAGGAATAACCCCATCCCCAGACAGGAACAGTAGCCACACAGACAGGAACAGAAGCCCCAGGCCACGGAAGGACAAGAACACATGGAACAACCCCACACACAGTGGACCCAGGACACACACACCCAGGAAGGACCCGACCAGACAGACACATGGACAGACACGAGAAGCCCCAGAGGAATGGCCCGACAGACATCCCCACGAACAGTCTGCCCAGATAGAAACGAGACAGGAAGGAACAACCCAGGAGTGGAAGAATCCACACGAACAGGAAGCATGGACATGGAGGAATAACCCCACGGAGGACACACAGGAAGAGGAACAACCCCAGGACCACACACACAACACGAGAGGAAAATAGACACACTGATAGCCACGGAGAGGAACAGAACTACAGGACACAGACAGAACACAACCCCAGACAGAAGGACACAGAGGAATAGCCCCACAGTGGCCCCAGAAACAACCCCAGGACCCAGACACAGAGGAATACATGGATGGACCCAGAGGAATAGCCGCACGAAGCCCCAGACAGAACAGGAACAGGACACAGATAGGAAATAGGAACAGGAAGGATGGATAGAATAACCCCAGGAACAGGACCCCAGAGGAACAACCCCAGATAGGAACCAACCCCAGCACACAACCCCAGGAACAACCCAGAGACAGGAACAGGACCACCGAACAGACAGACACACACACATGGACACATAGAATCAACCAACACCACCCCACAGACAGAATATGGATGGAACTTGAGGAATAACCCCAGTGGAAATAACCCCATGGAATAGAACATGGAGGAATAGGAAGGAAAATAGAAATGAAGGAAGGAAGAGGAATAAATGGAGGAATAGAAGGAATGAAATAGAATGGAATAACCCATGGAAGGAATAGGAAGAAGGAAATGGAGGAAGAATAGAAATGAGGAAATAGTGGGAAATGGAATGGACATGGTGGGGGGAAGGAAATAGGAAGGAATGGACGGAGGAAGAAATGAAAAGGATGAAGGAATGGAATAGTGAAGGAAAGAGAAATGAAGAGAGAGAAGGAAGAAATGAAGGAATAGAAGGAACATGAAAGGGAAGGAAATGGTATAGAGGAAGAATGGATGAAAATGAATAGAAGGAATGGAGTGGAATAACGGAAAGTGGAGGGACATGGAGGGGACAGAATGAAGGAATGAAGATAGAAATGAGGGGTGGAAGAATAGGAAGGAGGGAAATGGAAGAGAGGAATGAAAGGAAAGAGGGAAATGGAATGGAAATGGAAGGGAAATAGCCATGAAGGGAGTGGAGGAAGGAAGGATGGAGGAATGGAATGAAGGGGTGGAATGGAAGATAGGGAATGGAGGGGAAGAAGGAAGGGGAAAGGAATGGATAGGGAATAGTAGTGGAGCCTGACATGAAGAGATGGATGGCTCCAGACAGGAATCTAATCCCAGACATGAACCCTAGGAGACCCAGGAACAGTAGTCCCACGAAAGAACTCCCACAGAAACATGGAATCCCCAGATAGGAATCAACCCACGAAAGGGACCCAGCCCCAGATAGAACCGACAAGAGGACCAGATGGATCAAACCCAGAAATAACACACAACAACCCCACAGCCCCAGATAGCCGGACAAGGAACACAACAAGGAGGACCAAATGGAACGACCCACGGAAGGAGGAAGACAACACGAGACACACCAAAGGACACAGAACAGCACGGAGGAAGACACACAGACAGGAATAGAGGCACAGATAGGAACACCACAGCCCCAGATAGAACAGGACAGCCCAGGAGGAATGGACAAGAACAGACACCACATCCCAGACACAACCCCAGGAGGAACAGCCCCAGGAACCACAGGAACAGGAACAGTAGCCACAGACAGGAACCCACGAAGCCCAGACAACCCCAGATAGAACAGGACCCAGCCCCAGAAACAACCCCAGACAGGAAGCCACAGACAGGAATCAGGATGGAAGGAACAACCCCACGGAAGCCCCAGACAACCCCAGACACACAGAAGGACAGCCCCAGACACAGCCCAGACATGGAGTGACACAACCAGACAAGAACAACCCCAGGACCACAAGGTATCCTCCCAGACAACAACCCCAGACAAGAACAGCCCCAGACAGAAATAACCCCAACAGCCACCCCAGATAGAACACACGGAACCCCAGAGAGGACCCCAGACACAACCCCACGAAGGAGGAACAAACAACCCCATGGAATCAAGGCCCCAGACAGGAACAGATAGGAACATGGATAGAAAATAACGACACAGACACAGGAATAACCCCAGAACAGGACCAAGGAGGAACAACACAGCCCCATGGAAATAGATAGAACTAACGGAGGAATAACTTAAGGAATAACAGGAATGAAGGAGGAACACACCCCAGATAGAAACATGGATAAATGATAAAATAACGGAGGAAATAGGATAGAATGAACTTGAAGGAAATGGATAGGAAGAACGGAGAGGAAATGAAGCAATGAGGAGGTGGCCTTTAGATAGAACACACACGGAATGGATGGAAGATAGGAAATAGCAGAAGGAATAACGGAGGGTGGAAAGATAGAAATAGTAACGGAATGGAAGATAGGAATAACTAACAGAGCAAGAAATAACTTGAAGGAAATAAATCATGAAAAACAGATAGAAATAGAAATGGAAGAAGATAGAAGCATGAAGGAAGGATAGGAACAGTAGGGGTGGAGGAAATAGAGTCATGGAGGAAGATAAGAATAGTAGTTTAAAGATGTGGATAAGAATAGAATGCATGAAGATAGGGAATAGACTTGAGGGATAGAAATATAATTTAATGGAAATAGATAGAAATGAAGGAGATAAGAATGGAGGAAGATAGGAATAACTTGATGAAAATACTTAGATAGGAATGGAAGGAAGGAAGATAGGAAGAAAAGAAAAATAGTTTGAGGGAGGGAATAACTTGATGGTGGATAGGAATAGAAGGAGATAGGAATGAAATGAAGAAATAGATAGGAATGAAACAGAGGAAATGGAGGAAAAGGAAACAGTAGTGAAGGGAAGGAAATAGGAAATGGAATAGAAGGAATAAGGAATGGAAGGGAATAGAGTCTTAAGGAATAACGGAATGGAGGGGGGTGGAAGGAAGGGGTGGAAATGGAAGGAATAATGGAAGGAAGGAATCCTGAGGAGTGTGCCCCAGACAGAAAACAACCCTTGTGAGGGGTGTGTGTGTCTTGTGATAGGAACAGTGAACCAACTTAGAGCTGGCGTGTGTCTTAGACAGAAACAGAGTAACCTACTTGAGGGGTGCATGCTCCCAGATAAGAACAAAAATCCTCCTTAGGAGGGGTGTGTGCTCCTTAAGCATAAAATAGAATTAAGTTTAGGAGGGATGTGTGTCTTTAGAGGTGAACAGTAACTCATTTTAAGAGGGGTGTGTGCTCTAGATAGGAATTAGTACTTAGAGCGGCGTGTCCCTAGATAGAAACAGTAATCCTACTTAGGAGGGGTATGTTCTAGATAGAATAGTAACTTGGAGGAGGGTGTGTGTTCTAGACAGGAACAGTAACCTACTTGTTAGGGTCTGCTCCCTGACAGAAACAGTAACCCTTAGGAGGGGTGTGTACTGCTAGACAGGAACAGAAGCCACTTAGAAGGGATGTGTGTCTAGACAGGAAACAGGCTCACTTAGGAGGGCGTGTGCCCAGATGTGAACAGCAGCTCACTTAGAGGTGTGTGCTTCTAGATGAAGAACAGCAGCCTCAGTTTAGATGTGTGTGTGCTTTTAGATAAGAACAGCAACCTGCCTTAGGAGGGTACCTAGACAGGACCAACAGGAGGTGTGTGTCTAGATAGAAACAGAAGTAACCTACTAGGATGGTGTGTGCTCCAGATAGAAACAGTAACCCACTTAGAGGTGTGTCTCAGATAAGAACAGTAACCTGAGTGAGGGTGTGTGTCTCAGATAGGAACAGTAACCCACTTGTTAGGGCTCATTCCCAGACAGAAAACAGCAACCTCCTTAGGGCAGGTAATTCAGATAAGAAAGCAGCCTACTTAGAAGGATGTGGTGTTCTAGATAGGAACAGGGCAACCTCCTTAGAAGGTGTGTCTGATAGTAACAGCAGTCTGCTTAGGAGGGATGTGTGCTCCTAGAGCTGAACAGTAACCTACTTAAGAGGTGTGTGCTCCCTAGATAAAACAGTAGCCTACTTTAGAAGGTGTGTGTGTCTTAGATATGAACAGTAGCCTCCTTAGGAGTGTGTGTGTGTTCCTAGATTGAACAGCAACCTGCTTTGGAAGGTGTGTACCCAGATGTGGATCAAAACCCACTTGGAGTGAGTGCATCCCCATATAAGAACAGTAACCTCCTTAGGAGGTTTGTGTTCTCCCAGATAGAACAGTAACCCCTTAGGAGGGCGTACTCCTAGATATGAAACAGTAACCCCACTTAGGAGGATGGTGTGCCCTAAATAGGTCAACAACCTCCTGAGGGGTGTGTGTCTCAGACAGGGTCAGCCATCTCCTTAGAGGGTGTGTGTCCTTGAGAACAGTAGCCCACTGAGGAGTGTTGTGTGCCTAGATAGGAACAGTCACCCTTAGGAGGTGCACTCCAGATAGAACAGTAGTCTGTTTAGAAGGATGTGTGTGTTCTGTATAGGAACAAAGGTTCCTTGTGAAGGGTGTGTGCCTTTGATTGTGAACATAACCTCCTTGGAGAGGTGGTGTCTACAGGAACAGTAGCCCACTGAGGAGCAAGCAGGTGTCCTAGATAGAACAGCCACCTCCCTTAGAGGTGTGTAATCTGTGATAGAACAGTAGTCTGTTTAGAAGGATGCAGTTCAGATAGTGGAACAGCTGTCTCCTTAGAAGGGGTGTGTGCTCTAGATAGAAATCATCAGTAACCCTCCTTTAGGAGGGCGTTTGGTTCCTAGATGGAAACAGTAACCCTGAGGGGTGTGTGCCCCTAGATAGAACAGTAACCAACTTAAGAGGGTGCCCTAGATAGAAATCAGTAGCCTACTTTGAAGGTGTGTGTGCTCCTAGATATGAATAGTAGCCTTTAGAGGTGTGTGTGTGTTCCTAGATTGGAACAGTAACTGCTTTTGGAAGGGTGTGTATCCTAGATAGGATCAAAACCCACTTGGGAGGAGGTATCCTCCCATATACAACAAAACCTCCTTAGGAGGTCAGAAGCCCCAGATAGGAACAGTAACCCCTAGGAGGAAGGCATCCTAGATAGGAACAGTAACCCACTTAGGAGGACGGTGTCTCCTAACAGGATCAATAACCTCCTTAGGAGGGTGTGTCCTGAAATAGGAACAGACACCTTAGGAGGGTGTGTCCCAGACAGAACAGACCCACTGAGGAGTGGCCCCAGATAGGAACAATCTTAGGAGGGGTGTAATCAGACAGGAAACAGAACTGCCTAGAAGGGACGTGTGTCCCAGACAGGAACAGCCCTTAGAAGGGCACCCTAGAATCCCCAGAGGAACCCACACAGGAAACAGGCCCCACTGAGGAGAATCAACCAACCCAGACAGCCAGGAATAACCCAACAGGACCACACGGAGGAAGAAGGAGGAACACAGAATAACGGCCAGACCAGACACAGGAACAGACAAGGAGGAGGAATAACACATGGACAGGAATAACCCCAGACACAACCACGAGACACACCCCAGACAGGAACAACCCCACGAAGGAAATAACACACAGAACATGGAACAGACAGACAACCCCACGAACCCCAGACAGGAACAGACCCCACCAGACAGGAAATACCCAGATAGATCAAACGGAAGGAGGGACCCATATAAGAATAACTTTAGGAGGAAATAACGGAATGAGGAATGAAAGGAAGAAGGAAATAACCCAGGAATAGTAACCAACGGAAGGAGGAAATAACTTGAGGGGTGGAAACAGAGTGAATAACTTGAAGAAATAACAGATAGGAATGAAGAGTGGAAGATAGAATGCATGGATAAGAAATAACTGAGGAAATAGAAGGAGAGATGAAATAACACAAAGCCTTAGATAGAATAGAATGCATGGTGGCCTTAGATAGAAGAATGAAGGCCTTAGATAAGAATAACCCCTGGATAGAATGAATTTGAAGATAGAAATAGTGGACAGATAGAAATGGAGATAGGAATGGAAATGAAGGAATAGTAGCTTGAGGTGGATAAGGAATAGTAGTGGATAGAAGAATTTATGGAATGAATGAATGAAATAGAATGATAGGGGAATGAATGAAATGAAGGAGGAAGAGCCAGGAAGGGAATGGAAGGATAGGAATAGGAAGGAAGGAATGGTGGACAGATAGGACATGGAATTTGGTGTCTCCAGATGTGAACAGTAACCTCCTTAGAGGGCGTGGCAATTCTTAGATAGGAACAGTATTTCCATTTAGAAGGTGTGTTTCTTAGGATAGAACATAACCTTTTAGAGGCAAGCTTGTTCTTAGATAGAAAATAAAAATCCCTCCCTTAGGAGTGGGGTGTGTGCTCCCAGACAGTGAAGAACAGCAACCAACTTCTAGAGTTTATGTGTGTCTTAGACAGAAACAAAGAACCTACTTAGGGAGGGTGCATGTCTTAAGATAACAATATAACTGAGGAGGGGTGTGTCCTAGATAGAAACAAATGGAAAATCCTTAGGAGGGAGGTGTGCTCCCAGATAGGAACAGAACTAACCTAGGAGCGAAGTGCAAAATTCCTAGACAGAAAACAGTAACCTACCTAGGAAGTGTATGTCTTGTGATAAGAACAGTAACCTCCTTTAGGAGGGTGTGTGTGTCCCTACATAGTAACAGTAGTCTGTTTAGGAGGGATGTGTGCTCCCTAGAGGTGAACAGTAACCTACTTAAGGGTGTGTGTCTCTCAGATAGGAACAGTAGCTCACTTAGAGCGGCGTGGCAGCTCCCTAGATAGAAACAGCAACCCACTTAGGAGGGTGCATGCCCAGATAAGAACAGTAACCCTCCTGAGAGGGTGTGTGTGTTCAGATAGAACAGTAACCCACTTGAAATAGGGTCTGTTCCCAGATAGAAACAGTAACCCTCCTTAGAGGGGTGTGTACTGCCAGATAGAACAGTAGCCACTTAGAAGGGATGTGCTCCCAGATAGAACAGAACTCTTAGGAGGCAGTTCCACATGGGCAACAAAGTAGTCTGCTTAGAGGATGTGTGTCTTGAGTTGAACAGCAACCCACTTACAGGGGTGTGTGTGCCCTGCAGATAGAAACAGCAGCCTCACTTTAGAAGGTGTGTGTGTTCCAGACATGAACAGCAGCCTCCTTAGAGTGTGTGCTCCTAGACTGGAACAGTAATCACTTTGGAAGGGTGCACCAGATAGATCAAAACCTACTTGGGGAGGAGGTATCCCATATAAGAACAGTAACCTCCTTTAGAGGCTTGTGTTCTCCTAGATAGAACAGCCACTCCTAGGAGGGCGTACCCTGTGATAGAACAGTAGCCTACTTCTAGAAGGGTGTGCTCCCAGATAGGAACAGTAATTCCTCCTTAGGAGTGGACAGCCCCTAGACAGGAACAGTAGCCACTGAATAAAAGCCTAGATAGAACAGTAACTCCCTTAGGAGGGCGTTTGTCTTCTAGACAGAAACAGTGTAACCTCCTTAGGAGGGGTGTGTGTCTCCAGACAGGAACAGTGAATCCAACCTAGTGTGGCCCCAGACAGAAACAGCAACCCACCTAGGAGGGCAGCATGTCTCAGTTTAAGAACAGTAACCTCCTTAGGAGGCCCACATAGTAACAGTAGCCTTGCTTAGGAGGGATGTGTGTCTTAGGAGGTGAACAGTAACCCACTTAAGAGGGTGTGTGTCTTAGATAGGAACAGTAGTCCCACTTAGGAGCGGCGTGTGCTCCTAGATAGAAACAGTAACCTACTCTTTAGGAGGGGTGTATGTCTTAGATAAGAACAACCTCCTGAGAGGGGTGTGTGCTCCTAGATAGAACAGTAAATCCTACTTAGGGGGTCTGTTCCCAGATAGAAACAGTAACCTCCTTAGGAGGGTGGCAATTACAGATAGGAACAGTAGCTTACTTAGAAGGATGTGTGCTCTAGATAACAGTAGCCTACTGAGTAAGCGTGTGTCTTAGATAGGAACAGTACTACTTAGGAGGTGTGTGTGTGTTTCTAGATAAGAACAGTAGCCTAGTTAGGATGTGTGTGTTTTTAGATAAGAACAGTAACCTACTTAGGAGGGAGGCATCTAGATAGGAACAGTATCCTACTTAGGAGGGTGTGTTCTAGATAGAACAGAATCTACTTAGGGAGCGGTATGTGTGCTCCTAGGTAGAAACAGTAACCTACTTAGGAGGGTGTGTGTCTAGATAAGAACAGTAACCTCCTGAGGAGGGTGTGTTCCCAGATAGGAACGGTAACCTGTTTGTTAGGGGGTCTACCCCAGATAGAAACAGTAACTCCTTAGGAGGGTGTGTACTCCTCAGACAGGAAAAGCAGCCTCACTCTAGAAGGATGTGTGCTCCCAGATAGAACAGCAACTTTAGGAGGGGTGCAGTCCTCACACAAGCAACAAAGTAGTCTGCTTCTAGGAGGGATGTGTGCCCTAGAGCTGAAAACAGCAACCTACCTAAGAGGGGTGTGCCCAGATAGAAGAGCAGCTCACTTAGAAGGTGTGCTCCCAGAAGGAACAACAGTAGCCTCCTTAGGAGGTGTGTGTCTCTAGATTGGAAACAGTAATCACTTTGGAAGGGTGTGGCACCCTAGACAGGATCAAAAACTCACTCTGGGGAGGAGGCATCCTCCCATATAAGAATAGTAACCTCCCTTAGGAGGCTTGCAAGTTCCCTCCCAGATAGGAACAGCAACCCCTTAGAGGGCGTAATCTCAGACAGAACAGCAGCCTCACTTAGAAGGGGCAAGCCCCAGACAGGTCTAGCAGCCTACTTAGGAGGGGTGTGTGTCTTCTAGATACAATCATAGCCCATCAAGGAGGGATGTATGCTCAGATAGGAACAGTAGCCTACTTAGGAGGGGGTGTGCCCCAGAGTGGAACAGTAACCTACTTAAGAGGGATGTGTCTCCAGAGGAACAAGGCTCCCCTTAGAAGGGGTGTGCCTAGATAGGAACAGTAACCCCTAGAGGGGTGTGTGCCCCAGATAGAAACAACTTAGGAGTATGTGTGCTCCCAGACAGAACACAACTCCACTTAGGAGGGGTGTGTGTGTATGCCCTAGACAGGAACAGTAACCCCTGAGGAGGGTGTGTGTCTGGAGGAACAGTAACCCACTTAAAATAGGGTCTGTTCCTGTGACAGAAACAAAGAACCCTTAGGAGGCAATCACAGACAGGAACAGGTAGCCACTTAGAATGGACGTGTGTCCTAGACAGGAAACCCCACGAGGGCCCCTAGACAGGAAACAGACCCACGGACAAGAACAGTAGCCCAGTTGACAGACAAGAACAACCTAGACAGGAACAAAAAACAGATAGGAACAGATAGAACCCCACGGAAACACAGGAGGAAGGAAGCCACGGAAGATAGGAATAACCCAGCACATGGATGAAATGGAATGGAATAGAAGGAATAACGAAAAGGAAGGAGGATTGAAACTTATGGAGGAATAAGGAAATGGAAGGGGTGGAGGAATGCATGGAATAGGACATGAAAGGAGGAAGAAATAGAAGGAAGAAAAGAAATAGAAGCCAAATGGAAGAATGGAAGTGGATAGAGGAAATAGAATGGGAAAGGAAATGAAGGAGGATAACTTATGGAGGAAGAATTTAAGAGGAATAGAAGAATAATGAAATAGTGGAGGAAAGGAGGGAAGGAATGGAATAACGGAAATGGAGGAAGAAGGAATGAAGATGGAGGAATAGAAATGAAGATAGGAATGGAGGGGGGAAGGATAAGAAATAGTAGCATGGAAGGACAGAATAGAAGGATAAGAATAGAATGGATGGAGGAAATGGAATGGAAGGGAAGGAGGGAAATGGAAGGAGGGAAGGGTAGGGGAAATAGGGAAGATAGGGAATGGAATGATAGGGAATGAAAGAGTGGATGGAATGGAAGATAGGGAATGTAACCCACTTGAATGAGTGGGTACCCCAGATATGAACAGTGAAGTTCACCTAGAAGGGGTGTGTGCCCTAGACAGGAAACAGAAGTCTACTTAGGAGGTGTGTGTGCTGGAGATAGAACAGTGGTCTACTCTAGAAGAGATGTGTACTCCTAGATAGGAACAGTAGCCTACTTAGAAGGGGAGTGTGCTCCCAGATAGGAACAGTAGTCTACTTAGGAGGGGTGTGTGCTCCTAGATGGGGATCCAAAACCCACTTGCGAGGGGGTGCATGCTCCTTGATAAGAACAGAAACCTCCTTAGGAGGGGTGTGTGCTCCTAGATAGAAACAGTAACACCTCCTTAGGAGGGGCATGTACGTGCCCTAAATAGGAACAGCAGCCTACTTAGAAGGGGGTATGCTCCCAGATAGGAAACAGTAGCCTCACTTAGAGGTGTGTGCTTCTGTGATAGAACAGTAGCCTACATAGCCTGGATGTGTGTACTTCTAGATAGAACAGCAACCTAGTTAGAGGAGGGATACTCTTTGCTCAGCAACAGTATCCTATAGAGGGGTGTGTAATTCAGTAGGAACCCTAGCTTAGAAGGGGTGTGTGCTCCTAGATAGGAAACAGTAACTGCTGAGGAGGGTGTGTGCTCCCTAGATAGTAGGATCAAAGCTCACTGAGGAGGGGAGTGTGTGTTCAGAGGTGAACAGTAACCTCCTCTAGGAAGGATGTGTGCTCCCAGACAGAAACAGCAGCAGTCTACTCTAGAGTGTTGTGTGCTCCTAGACAGGAACAGTTGCAACCATTTAGAAGGGGTTTGTGCTCCCAGATAGGAACAGTAGTCTATTTAGGGATATGCTGCCTTAGAAAGGTAAGAATCAGTAACCTACCTTAGGGAGTGTACTCCCAGATAGAAACAGTAGTTCTACTTTGAAGGGATGTGTTCTCCTTGATAAGAACAGTAACCTCCCTAAGAGGGGTTTCTGTTCCCCATAGGACAGTAGCCTACATTTAAGAGGTAAAATGCCTCACATAGAACATATAACCTGTTTTGAAGGGGTGTGTGCTCCTAGATAGGAACAGTAATCTACTTAGGAGAGGGTGTGTGCTCCTAGATAGGAACAGTAGCCTACTTAGTGAGGGTACAAGTGTTCTGATAGAACAGTAACCTCACTTAGTCGAGGGGTGTACCCCAGATAGGAAGAAGCAAGTCTCCCTTAGGAAGGGTAAATGTGCTCCTAGACAGGAAACAGCTGCCTCCCTCAGGAGGGGGTGTGTGTGCCTTAGATAGGAACAGTATCCTACTGAGGAGGGGCGTGTGTCCTAGATAGAAACAGCTAACTCCTTAGGATGGTGTGTGTTCCTAGATAGGAACAGTAAACTCACGTAGAAAAGGTGCCCTAGATAGAAACAGTATCCTACTTAGAAGTGCAAGCTCCAAGATAGGAAACAGTAACCTCCTGAGGAGGGTGTGCTCCTAGATAGGAATGTTAACCTACTTAGGAGGGCGTAAAGTAGAAAGAACAGTAACTACTTAGGAGGGCGTGCAAAATTCCTAGATAGGAACAGTAGCCTACTTAGAAGTGGATGTGTTTCTAGATAGAACAACAGTAGCCCACTTAGGAGGATGTGTACAAGCCTAGATAAGAACAGTAATCCCACTTTAGGAGGGTGGCATCTGCTAGATCAGAACAGCATCCCACTTAGGAGGATATCTGCTCCTAGATAGGGAACAGTAACCTACATTAGGAGGGGTGTGTGCTCCTAGATAGAAACAGTAACCTTACTTAGAGAATTGTGTTGCTAGATAGGAAACATGTCTCCTAGGAGGATGTGCTCCTAGACAGGAACAGTAGCCTACTAGAGCAAGGTTGTGTGCTCCTAGATAGGAACAGTAACTCTACTTAGAAGGGCATCCCAGATGTAGTCTATTCCTAGATACAGGACTCCAAAGGAACAAACCTCTTAGGAGGGTGTGTATGCCCCAGACATGTGAACAAAGTAGCCTACTTAGAAGGATGTCTGTCCCTAGATAGGAACAGTAACCCACAGGAAGAAAGTGTGCTCCTAGATAAGAACAGTAACCTCCTTTGGAGGGGTGGTATTGCTCCTAGATAGGAACAGTAACCTACTTAAGAGGGTGTGTGCTCCCTAGACAGGAAACATTAGCTCACTTTTAGAGGGGTGTGTGCTCCTACATAGGAACAGTAGCCTACTTAAGAGTGCTAGGTGTGTCTTAGATAGGAACAAAGTAACCTCCTTATATGGGCAATTCCCAGCAGGAACAGAAGCCCACTTAGGAGGGGTGTGCTGCTAGATAGGAACAGTAGCCTACTTAGGAGGGGTGAATAATACTCCAGATAGGAACAGTAGCCTACTTAGGAGGGGTGTGCTCCCTAGATAGGAACAGCAACCCTCCCTTAGGGAGGGGTGTGTGCTCCCTAGATGGAGAACAGAAGCCCTGCTTTTGAGGTGTGTGTACTCCTAGACAGAAAAACAGAAGTCTACTTAGAGTTGTGTGTGCTGCTAGATAGAACAGTAGCCTACTTAGAGGAGGTGTGTACCTTGTGATAGGAACAGTAGCCTACTTAGAAGGGTGTGTGCTCCTGAGATACACAGCAGCCTACTTAGAGGAGGGCATGCTCCTAGATAGGATCAAAACCTACTAGTATGAGGGTGTGCTCCTAGATAAGAACACAGAAGCCTCCTTAGGAGGTGTGTGCTTCTAGATAGGAACAGCAACCTCCTTTAGGAGGTGTGTGCTCCTAGATAGGAACAGTAACCTACTTAGGAGGGGTGTGCTCCTAGATAGGAACAGAAAGCCTACTTAGGAGGGATGTGTGCTCCTTAGATAGGAACAGAAACCTCTACTAGGAGGAGTGGGTGCGCCTAGATAGCAACAGTAGCCTACCTGAGTGGGTGTGTGTCTCAGATAGAACAATAACCTCCTTAGAGGGGTGTGTGCTCCTAGATAGGAACAGTAGCCTACTTAGGGAGGGGTGTGTGCCCCAGATAGGAACAGTAACCTCCTTAGGAAGGAGGTGTGCTCCTAGATAGGAACAGTAACCTCTTTAGGAGGGGCATTGTAACTCCTAGATAGGATCAGTAGCCTACTTAGAAGGGATATGTGCTCCCTAGATAGGAAACAGTAAACCTACTTAGGAGGGATGTGTTCTCCTAGATAGAACAGTAACCTACTTAGGGTGTGGCTAGATAGGAAACAGTAAACTCACTTAAGATGTGAAACTCCTAGATAGAACAGTAACCTACTTAGGAGGGATGTGTGCTCCCAGATAAGAACAAGGAACCTCCTTAGGAGGGGTGTGTGCTTCTAGATAGGAACATTAACCCTCCTTAAGAGGGGCGTGTGCTCCTAGATAGGAATCAGCAACCTACTTAGAAGGGGATGTGCTCCCTCAGATAGGAATCAGTAGCCTACTTAGAAGGAGTGGTCCTAGATGTGCTCTTAGAGCCCCAGAAACAATCAACCTCACTCTAGGAGGGGTGTGTGCTCCTAGATAGGAACAATAATCTCCTTAGGAGGGGTGTGTGCTCCAGATAGGAACAGGAACACTACAAAAATAAGTTGGTTTCCGGAACACTGAAACCGAGAAGAAACGACATGGAAACCACCATTTCCAGTTGGTTTCCATGTAGTTTCCTGCAGTTTCATTGTGGTTTCCATGAAAACTGAAACTGAATTTTGCACCCTTTCCAGTTGGTTTCCAGTGTGATTCATTACCCACTCCCTCCAAGCAGGATCCCGCTGGTTTTCCATGGCTTATTGTAAAGCTTCAACCTGGTTTGCATATTTTCGTTTATTGTAGGTTTCAACCTGGTTTCCATGTTTTTAGCTTATTGTAGGTTTCAACCTTTGTTTCCATGTTTTCGTTTATTCTAGGTTTCAACCTGGTTTCCATGTTTAATTTGTTGTAGGTTTCAACCTGATTTCAATGATTTAGCTTGTTGTGGTGGTTTCCATCCTGGTTTCCATGTTTTTAGTTTGTTGTAGGTTTCAACCTAGTTTCCATTAAAACTGAAACTACATTTTGCACCAGTATCTGGTTGGTATCCATGTCGGGACTTTACCCACTTTCGTCCATGGAGGCTTAGTTTATTGTTGTTTCAAACCTAGTTCCCAGCTTATAACCTGGTTTCCATGAAACCGAATCTGTTGTGCCGGACCCTTACCCGTTCCTCCAGAAAAGAGGTTGTGTTTCATGCAACACACATACCAAATCAGGTATTTTTATACAACTGCACAATGGTAAAACCGTCAGGATGACAAATAACAGAATAGAACACAAAGTCATGACAGTTTTATTTACATTCAACAATTTTGTTGATAAACAAATTATATTTGAATGTTCACTTTAATAAAAACTCAATTTTTAAAATGAATAAATAATTAAAAAGCAATAAGGAATAAATAGCAGTGAGTACCTTGGGATGCTTTTCTTAAACCTCATCAATGTAGATGAATCCATATTATTTGGTTTTCCAATTTGAGAAATGTTAACTCTTTCCCAAAGAGAGGAAGAACTTTCTGCTTCTTCTTCTCCGGCCAGTCAATCGTTGTCAGGACTTTCTTCCTGCTTTCCAGCTTCTGAAAAGTTAGAAAACAATAAACAATCAGTACAAACAAGCATTCGTCGACAATATCGCTAGCTGGAGAAAGGAAACTGTCCAATGCTCCTTCAGCTTGAGGAAAATAAACTGCAACCACTGGTCCAACAAGCACGAAGTTCAATAAATCAAACCTGATCATTTGGACCTGAAAAGTGACAAAAGTTTCAATCGCAGAAGAAATTTGTGAAAGAGTAGAGAGACAGCCGCGAGAGAAGGACATATTTCCTTAGCTTGGGTTGACATTTGATGACTGACAAAGAAGATTTTCTTTCACTAAAATAATAGTTGTGACTTATAGAAAACATTGACATGCACACTAAATTCATACTGTCATTGCCTATTTTCCCGAGAAATTTCATGTGGAAAGCTCTAACTTATTTTCTGAATATTGCCATACATTATGCTTTGATATATATGTATAGAACTACGAATTATCCATTATTTTGAAAATAATGAAAAGATTTTTTAAAAAATAATGTGGGTCATTCTGGCAGACAAGAAATTGAATGGGGTCATAGGCGGACCTCCATAACTAATAATATCTCATACCGCTATTGACAAATGTGTTTGCAGCCACTAAACTAGTGGGGGTCTTGTTAATACATTGTTAATTGATGTGTGCAAGGTGACATATGTCCAGACCAAAACCAACTGAGTTAAAAACATAATGTTCATTGGCGCTTTACAATGTTCTATTTAAAACTCTTTAAGCTGCATATTTCTATTTATACATAGCACGTATTAAACAGTGTTTATTTTGAAAGTTCTTTGGAATGTCAGTGTACATTTCAAGAAATTACATGAACTTCATTTTTTTTCAAATGAGGTATTCCTTAAAATTTTAACCTGTGTAAGATTAGAATTGAGAACGATTAGAATTTACTTACATGTCTGAATCTTTTGTTGTTCTTTGCGGACAAAGGCCTCTGCTTTCCCACTTCTTTGTCTTCTAGGTGAACGAACCCTCTTGTTCGTCCAAAACAGCCAAACTGCTTCTGAAAGGAGATGTGTATAAGTGGAAAATATTTCCAGTTGGAAGTTACAAAAATAGTGGTTGTTAATATTGGAGCTGTAGTGAGATAGGATTTATGATCAGAACATGTATGTGAGTGAGTGAGTTATTATGCATGTATGTATGCAAACTACCTTTTTGTGAATGGGAATAACTACCTATTCTTTCCAAATGTTGGAATGATAAGGTAAACAATGTTCATAAGAACTTCTGCTATTTGGGTGACTTTTAGAAGTTTATTACTTACACCGTCCGGTCCATATGCTTTAGTTATGTCTACAGACAATAGGATTAACATTATGACTACTTTAGGATGATGATGTTGGAGAAGCATGAACAATGTGAATGACTACCCCTTCCCCCCACCCCCAAAGATAGCGGTCCCTTACTATCATTGATTTCCACGTTCGGCTGTGTTATGGTAGCCTCATCAGCAAAGTAGATATTCAAAATATTGGCTTTAACAGTGTGATCACCATTGACCCTTATAGTCGGTAAAGGGACAGACAAATTTTGACTTCTTAGTCAGTTAGTTAAACGCCAATCTTTCTGTTCCACATGACATACTTACACTCTTAAAAAAGAAACAAAAAAGAAACGCATAGGTGATTTTGAGAATATTCGCCAAAACGTCACCCAAAAGATTTGTTACTTTATCAACTCGTGGTGATATATTTGATATCAAAAGACACTCGGGTGAGATTCTCTATTTACCGTCGGAGAATTGAACGTTTTGCCCCTAATTGCATTCAACAGTTCAACAGATCGGTGGAGAGAGTGTCATGGTGTGGGGTGGGATAGCCAGCACACAAAAATCAGATTGGTTTGACAGAAAATCGCTACATCATCGAAGTCATTGTACGTCACATACTTCCGGTTATGGACCGACTGAGGGAGTTGTTCCAGCATGGCAACGCTACTTCACATACGCGACACGGTCCTTCCCCATCACAGATCTAAACCAATGAACACCAATGGGATGAACTCGATCGACGTGTACGTCAAACGTCAAAACACGCCTCAGACACTTCCACAACTGGCTATCGCATTGCAAGAAGAGTGGGGAAGAATTCCGCAAGAATGACTTCGTTGACTTATCCAGTCTGTACCGAGACGGTGCCGAGCAGTAATTGCTGCTGATGGTGGCCTTACAAAGAACTGACTTTGACGCCATCTTGTAGACTCAAGTGCACAGAAACACAGCAAAAAACGCTGCTGTTGTGTTGGCGAACTCTTTGTCTATTTTAATCCTTTTACCATTGCAATTACGTGAAATAATTGCTCATAAACTAATGCAATACATTATTATAAAAATGCGTATGCGTTTCCCTTTTTGAAGAGTGTATTGTTATTCATCAATATCTTTCTAAACTATTTTTGTAAAATTGGTTTAGAGTTTCATACTGCAGAATTTATGGTATTTCTCATTCGTCTTTAGTTTCCCCAAACAGAAGGCGAATTGTATTTTCAGCAGTATTGTTTTCTCTTTCGTTTTCTTATAATCTTCGTGTTTCATTATTCATCCAAGTGGGTCTTCAGGCGTATTGTGACAATATTGGGAATACTACAAATGTTTTCAAGTAAACACGTATCTTTACTTACATTTTCGAACCCAAAAGTATATTCGTGATATTTTCAACGTCCTCTAAAGAATAATATACCACTATGCTGAAAACGGTATAAGAAGCTATACAGAAACCTCGCTATTGTGAAAATACAGAAGTTGATCATCCATTAAGTGTTGTCATCTCTATACCACCAACGTCTAGAATGCCACTCAAACAAAAGTATTTTTACGTTGTCAACGTTCTATTTAACGTTAATACCCGGTAGTTGCATATTTTCCCAGTAGTGAACAGTATATAACAAACAAAACAGAAATTCACTTCAATGCTTATTCGTCAATTTGTATGTTGTTTTGGTCGTGTATTTTCTAAAGCTGTAGCTGAATAGTGAAGAATGAATCTCAAAGTGTAAAGTTTTACAGAAAACTATCGTGGCATAAGAAACGTTGCTTTAACGTTGTGAGGAGCCCAAAACACAACGTTTCCTCAACGTAAATTTGCGACGTTGTAATTACGTTGTGATATAACGTTATAAAATGACGTAATTCTAACGTTGTGACAACGTCGTGCCATGACGTTAGCAATCTACAACCTTCCCACAACGTTGCGAAAACGGTGTATGTTAGCTGGCCATACATCGTATCCTTCCTTAGTACTCAAACTTCAAAGTGTCCCTCAGCGAAGATGAGAATCGTAAGAAGCACATGTTTAGGCCCCAAAACGCTTTCAAACTACCGGGCAAGAAACACGTTTACGATGGTATTTGAGATGTGGTTTATTTAGAATGCCTTTTTGGACTGTGTAGACGGCGAGATCAAACGGTTCCCATGGGTGATCTAACTTCATCACTTGTTATGGTGAACTTTCGGTATTTTGTATTCTCTTTGATTTTCTTGTCTTGGTAAAAGCAGATTCCTTTGAGCGATGCTGCCCTTTGTAATGCTTCTGACTTCCAACGGTTATCAAGTAGCTGAGTATCCACAGTAAATAGCTATGCTATATCGTGAGTGGAATGAGTGGAGGCAGTATCTAAGGCATTTCATGGAAGAACAATGGAGCAATTATAAGCGAAACCTACTTGTTTGACTTGGCATATGAAAAGGACGTTATGTTTGTCTTAAGCGGCGCCGGCGTTACGCGTATTGAGTTACAATTCCTGGTTTTACTTTCATGTTATATGAAACGAATGCAAATTCACGACCTATAAACCAGACGAACATGAATTTGTGCTGAGTGTGTTTTCTGCTTGTTTAACTGAAAATTGAAAGAATCATTGTTTAATGTGATTAAAGTATTTTAATTAAAATAAATAATTAAATATTAAATAATATCCAATCCTTTAAATTTTCTGTTTCTAAGATTATGGTGACTAATGCTGTGTACTCTCGGTGGTAAGAGGTCGGTTAAGTAAGATGGACATAGCTTGTTGACAAATAAATATAATACATAGTTTTGGTAGTTTTGCTGGAAGGGTAACTAGGTCAGATGATTCCAGTTTGTCAGAGTTTGTATAGGTACTGTTATTTCAGACTTGACATGGTGTAATCGAGAATCGGTCGTGTAGATTTTAGATAATGTTGATTTATCAAGCTCAGATAATGTTGATTTATCGAGCTCATGTTTTAGTTTTCGTAAAGAAAATATCATTTTAGATGCAGAGTAGCATGTACTGTCAATGTGAGCGGAATGTTTCATATCCTGAGATAAAATAACACAGTCTATGAGTACTCGACTGATGAAGTGGTTTATCGTTATAGGCTAACTTAGGTTTGGCAATATTGATCGCGTCACTGAGTAGTGTGTATGTGGTCTTGTCGGAAGTTTACAAGCCAATTATTTGCCCAGATGCAGAGGAGACATAGATCAGGATGTACTGGTGCAGGTGTCATCAAATATATACACGAGTTGATCCGACAAATCCTTTATTCCTCTTTTCATGCAACAGTTGTTGGTTTTTAAAAGTTTGCTGTTGCTTGATAACTGTATTTGAGAAAAATGAGTTCAATGCAAAATATAACAACGAATTTTCTTATTTTCTGAAACTTTTCTTATTTTAAGTTTTGAATAAAATCATATTTAGAAAATAAAACCATGTTGACGAATAGTTGAGTGTTGACCGCACATTTCACTGTTTGATATATTATCGCTTTCTTCTGTCTTCTGTCCCTCAATTCAGATCGAAAAGCGACTATTCCAATGCGAAGTGACAAAGTTTGAGATTGGTGGTTGGCAATTTTCTAACACTAAAACTATTATTATTAATGAGCAAGCACCTCATATCGGATAGTACACTGGTGTTGAATTCATAATATACCCGCATAAATATATATACTCGTTGCCATTTATTGAAATGATAAATGCACATGTATGTACAATTTAAATTGTAAAAGACTTAATTCGTTCGATAATCATTTGCAGAATAAAAATCTTAAAAAATATTGGTAAGAAAATAAACAGCTGAGGAGAAACTCTGGTCATTCATACTGTATGTCAGCAATGCCTACATCCAGTCTAGCCCGAAGCTGGTAAAGCCTTCATAAGTATAATATCGATATTATATTTGGGATTACACTTTTCAGTAAGGTACAGATTCTATTAGGCTACTTTTGTTGGGTTGAGTCTATTCGGGATTCGAGCCCACACCCTGAGGGATGCAACCTAAAAGGTATTATAATCTGTACTTTTACTGAGAAAATGTAATCCCAAATATAACATATGTTACATTTGATCACTTTCTAAATGGCATTGTGTATTCAAAGCCTACGGTCGCGCGGAAGAATGCTCTATACTATATGAAAATGCCCCCCACACACACAATAACACATTGTACACACACACACACCCCATATAAAACTAAGCACCTGCCACTCTGTTGCTCTAATATTTTAACATGTTACATGAGTTTTCCGCAGATCCTGACATACAACTTTATATGTGAGATTATCCGTGTTACCGTAATTTGACATGACGTTGTTGGATTATGAAATACAGGTGGACGGCATGGTATCTTCCCCTACAGTGTGGGTCGGCTGTGTGTAGGTATGGACTTGTAAAGGAATAATATTGTGTTCTGTTTGTTGCCTAATTATGTGATATGGAAGGTGATATCTGAAGGATAGACTCGATATATCCTAATGTAAAATTAGGGAATTAACACATCTTACGTTGAAGCTAACTACGCTAGAATTTGTGGTTTAGTAATAAATGTACGTTCAGGTTCTGAAACAAAACTCTGAACGCCGAAAGAAACCTTACCCTCCTCCTACTTTTAGGAATTACTTAAAACTGTCAAAGATATGTTAGAAGGTATTAGTTTACAAGAAAGTTTACCAACACAGCTGTGTGCAAATCACGAAAAGAAATTCTCAAATGCATTCATATTTAGATGAAATACATCATTTTCAGAAGAATTAAATTGTCCTATTTTTTTACCATGCCGAAATAAACCAATAACAGTGATATAGATGTCCATAAGAAAGGTTGAAATAGAATTCTGCATTGAGACAAAGATAAACCATTTAGAGTCAGCATTTTACAACTATTACAACAAGATACAACTGTGTAAACTTGTAAAAGAATCATTCCAATGATTTCAGTCTTTTAAAACATTTTCTGCTGATTTCCATTAGTGAAAACAAGTAAAACGTGTCTTTGGTATTGAGAAAAGTGTTTACGAACATCTAAAATTATCTTTGTTAACATTTTTGCTTGCAAAGTAAACATTTCTTTCCATTTTCTGGTTTACATAGCAATATCAATCGCCAAAATGTAGCAATTTCAAGCAGTATTTGCATCCATTTCACGTGTAGAATGTGTCTATAGGGTACAAAGAGAGACTAGAATGCATGATATGATACACAAGTACGAGAAATATGCCACGATTAACAGCTGAAGAGAGAGAAAGAGCCGTTGAATGGTGCAGATGGGGTCAACATATAATGCTGTTGCCAACCCCCACGGATGCCACCGCATCACGGGATATAAGACTTATTCAGCGCTACAGAGAGACTGGGTCACCGTAGACAGACCGAGAAGTGGACGTCCACACATGGAGATAACCGCCAGTTGGAGATAGGTATTCATAGACCGTGACAAAAAACGTCCGGAACCCACGAAGATAATCCGGAGGATAACGCATGTATTCATATATCCACGTGACAAAAGTGCGTTATAATTCCGGGAGAACCCTCCATGTACGAGCATGTTACTTGGCAAAGCGACCGAAGACGCTCGAGCATGTATATCCGAGAACTCACGAGCAGTGTACAGATTCGAGAACCCTCGATGGCATGTTCATCATGTGAACCTGGTTATGTTGTGCGTGACATTACAAGGCAGCGGGTTATATGTACTTGTGTTGACATGGAGAGCTCTTGAGTAGAGTTCGGTTCAACGCCGCTTTTAACAGTATTTCATCCTTATCTATATGGCGGATGTCAGTCGGGGAACTGTTGAACTTAACTTAAGTGGTGTTCTGGATCCTTGCCTAGGACATGGAGACATGCAATAATAGTTTCAGTGCCCAAACCAGGAAAAGATCCATTGCTTCCTGCATCATATAGACCGAGTGCTCTCACTTCTAAATTATGTAAAATCATGGAGAGAATAGTTACTAATCGCCTGAACTATTATTTTGAACGAAATGAGCTTTTACCCACATCCAGTCAGGATTCAGGAAGGGGCGTTCATGTATAGATCAACATGTTCGTCTGGAAACTGAAGCACAGAAAGAAAGCTTTATGCAACCAGGAATACATGTTGTGTGTAATCCTTGATATTGAAAAGGCTTATGACATGATTTGGAGAAATGGTTTGCTTTTTAAATTGTGGAAACTTGGAATTAAAGGCAACATGTTCAAGTGGATATGGTCGTTTTTGTCCGAAAGTTCGCATATGTCAAGAACTGTCAGGCGTGCATATGACTGAAAATGGTACCCCACAAGGAAGTGTAAGTCCAGTTTTATTTAATATTATGATCAATGACATTTTCAAGGACCTGCCTCTAAACATAAATGCAGCACAGTTTGCTGATGACGGATCGTTTTGAGACGCTTTGGTAATTTTCAGCTTGTCATAGAATCTATACAAACTGCTTAAGCAAAGTCAGTACATGGTGTTAAAATGGGGTTTAAGATTTCAAAATCAAAATCAGTGGCAATGATGATCACAAGACGTAAGATCCCTCATGATATCAATCTAACTCTTGGATACCATAAGCTGGAAATGGTGTTAGTGTTTAAATTTCTTGGTGTGTATTTTGATCAAAGATTAACATGGTCTCATCACATCACACATTTGTATAACACATGTAACAAGATCATCAATCTATTAAAGTGTATTTCAAAAACAAAGTTGGGTGCTGATAAGTAAACTGTGTTATTGCTGTACAAAGCCCTTATCTTGTCCAGACTTGACTATGGTTGCCAGGTGTATATGTCGGCGGCTAAATGTCATCCTAATAAGCTTGATAGAATTCAGTCTAAAGCTTTGAGAATATGCACTGGGGCCTATCGTACAACTCCAACCTCAACGCTTCAGGTTGAGTGTTCAGAAATGCCCCTTCACCTCAGAAGACAACAGGTACCTTTGAAATATTTCTTAAAAATGAAAACCAAGAACAAACACCATGCAGTCACTGAAATTGTTAATGACTGTGTGGAATATGTCATGTGTGACTGGACTCATGGCAAATTACCCTTTGGCTTGAATATACAGAGATTAGCTGATCAACATGGTATTTACAACTGTAACCCAGTTGATCCTTCTGCTCCGCCTGTCACACCTCCGTGGCTTCTGCTGAAGCCTGGATTGAATTTCTGAACTCAGTTTAATCGTGAATAAGAGAATGGACCAAAAACATAATAAAAGTGATAACTCTAGACTTTCTGTCTGAAAATTATTCCAGTTTCACACATATATACACTGATGCATCGATAGAACCATCCAATGATCGTACTGATGGGGCTTTTGGATACCCAATCGCTAAGGTGTCCAGATTCCCTGATTATCTTTCTGTTTTGCAGCTGAACTTTGTCCATTTTTGCAAGCATTGAGATGGGTAGATGAACATGACCATGAAGCAATTATCTTTACAGATTCCATGGCAGCAATCAAAGCTATAGAAGCTGGTGCAAATGGATCTAGAGATGACATTGTTCATGAGATATTAAAGTTGGATACATCTTTAAACATGAAGTACATTGCATGCGACATTGTGTGGGTCCCAGCACATGTTGGAATACATGGGAATGCGATTGCAAATAATCTGGCCAAATCCGGGTTAGTTTCCTGAAGTTGATTTATTTAAATTTCAACCAATCCCTGAAGATTTTGAAAATGTTTTATCGAAATCTGTTACAAGGACTTGACAACAGTTGTGGGATACAGGTACTACCGGCCGACATATGTACAAACTTAGACCATTATTAAAATGTTGTCATAAAATTCGTCGTCGTAAAAGGCGTGATGGGGTTATTCTTTCACGTCTCTTCTAAATGTGGCCATTGCAATTAGGAGACGACTGAAAATATCGAAGATTATCTAATTACATGCCCTGGGCATAACAACATAAGACATAATCTCAAAAGTGTTGTACTTGAGGTTGATGTTGTATTTTCATTAGAAACCGTTTTGGGCCCCAATATCATGTATGGGTCTGTGCAACGAGCAGTTTTAGATTTGTCTCGTCATCTGGAAAATATGATGTTATCTAGACAGGCTCTCGAATGGCTTAGACAGATTTAGTTCTGTGGTTTTAAATCAGTTTAACACTGTGTCATCTGAACCTACTGCTTTTTTAATGAATGAGTATTTCATGTTTCAGAAATGGAAGTGATTACTAAGGGTTTTTAACCCGTAACACAAAGCAGAGGTTATTCGATATATGTATACATCTACCCAAATTAATAGTGTTGTCGTTTCTTTCATCTTAACTAAACGATTCCTTTTGGAGATGAAATTACCTATGATTGTTTATTAAATCAAGTCAATGTGTTGGGCGCAAATAGGCCTCTGATTGGCCCACGTCGCCCTAAAACTATAAAACCAACCAACCAACCAAGCCTTTTACTAATTGGTTCCAAGTGCCTCCTGATCAGACAAAGGGTTCCTCCTGCTATCGAGGGTACTTGACAATGTTGTACAGTGTTTCTCCGCCATGTGTTTGAAACATGAACATTGATATATTCCACCAATGTGAAAACAGCTCATATCAATAAACATTACTGCTGAAAACTAATAGCCAATTTTGATTATCCACCGAAGTAGATTCCAGAGGTCAAAATAAAAACATGACTGGATCCCCCGAATTGCATTGATGACTGCCTTCACAGATTCCGTCTCTGGAGAGAACCTGTTTCTTCTTTGTAAGAAATGCCTGAACATGGAACAGGATGATCAGTGATGTGTTTCGTGGTCTGCCTAGGTGCCCACCCAGATGTGGATGAGGATGCTATAGGATATTCATATAAAAAACATTGGACCAACTCTGGCCATAACGTTTGTCTTGGGTTCGAATCTCATTTGTTCGCCTATCAGATATTTGGTTCGAACTTCTCGAGGTAAAATAATACAACCTCACATCATACAACGAAAAGCCAACACACACCACCTTAAATCACCAGGAACCTCACCCTCCTACTACAGTGTTGTACAGTGTTTCTCCGCCATGTGTTTGAAACATGAACATTGATGTGTTACCCACAGGTCGTATCAATAAACATTACTGCTGTTGTTTTCAAGAGAATCTCACTCTTTCTCTACTCGTTTGCAAGTCTCACAAGGTGCATATGTGTTTACGTACTTGGAAAGCTATACTCGAAAGTATTGATTTAAAACCTTTGAAGGTATCGCATGGCCTGCTGCTACGGCTGTTTGATCCTTACCAGGCATCGTTAGAAACCTTGGCAGTCAATACAAACTTGGAGTCTTGTCAACAGTCTTCCTTGCCATATAGTCAATCGGGCCAGCAGCAGCTAGGATTGCCTACACTCGTAAACAAACAAAGCTATGGTTCAGTGATTCAAACTGTAGTGCCATTTAATGCTTCTCTGCATTCTAAAGGTGAACAATATTCTCGTTCTAATGCCTACAGCCTATCAATAATTTAAAATTGTGAAAACAATCTGATTTTCAAACAGATGTATTTCAGTCGATACGTTTTTGTTAACAGCTGTATGACCTCAAAAGCATGAAAAAATATTTAGAATGTCAAATAAAAAAGAGACAAGCACGTCAAACGTAAATAAAATAGTGAATAGACATTTATAAATGTATGTACTTTTCAGAACAGAGTATCTATGGATACACATTCAGGAGCGATCAAATGTAAGGATCTGCACTTTACCAAGAACGTGTAATCCTTAATGTAACATGTGTTCAAACAGCGTATCGTTGGTGTACGGCCATAATTTGAATGCAAGAAAAGACATAAAAACAAACTAGTAATTGTGCCTTGGCATTGATCATGGCATTCATCGGGTTTACACAGGTTTCAAGTAATGGCGAACATTATATGTCAGATGAATATACCTATTTGCTGAAAGAAGGAAGACAATGAAAGTAATGTTCAATACAAATGTAACTACTGTAAACCTCACAACCAGTACCAATAATGTAACGACTGTCCAGCCTCACAACATCTACCATGCATAATGTAACTACTGTCCAGCCTCACAACCAGTACCATCCATATCTACTACATGCATAATGTAACTACTGCCCAGCCTCACAACCAGTATCATCCATAATGTAACTACTGTCCAGCCTCACAACCAGTATCTACCATGCATAATGTAACTACTGCCCAGCCTCACAACCAGTACCATCATGCATAATGTAACTACTGTCCAGCCTCACAAACAGTATCTACCATGCATAATGTAACTACTGTCCCAGCCTCACAACCAGTATCTACCATGCATAATGTAACTACTGTCCAGCCTCACAACCAGTATCTACCATGTAACATGCATAATGTAACTACTGTCCAGCCTCACAACCAGTATCTACCATGCATAATGTAACTACTGTCCAGCCTCACAACCAGTCTACCATGCATAATGTAACTACTGTCCAGCCTCACAACCAGTATCTACCATGCATAATGTAACTACTGCCACATCTATGCCGCGATGACGCTTGGATATATGTAATAACGGACAAATGTAACTGTATTTCATTTGAAGTTTGTTTGGAATACTTACGTGTTTTTTGAGGTACAACACACAATATAGTTAGATACATTTCAAGAGCAATATAGAATTTTTAAACCGTCAATAGTGTTTACCTATTGTCATTACTGATAATCAACAGCGGGTGGGTTGGCTGCAAGCAGGTCTGGGGCAATACGGAGTTGCCCGACATTGTAATGGTCATGGAAGCACTCCATGATCTCTTTGGAGACATTATCTACAGCAGGGCTACCCTTATGACTTGCCATGGGCCGTGGTCCACGTGTGAAATCAGGTCAACACGAAAACCATAATAGGGAGCATCTTAGAAAACTGCCACTTCAACAGCTCGGACATTTCATTGGTTTAGACCAAGTAGTTCAAGGAAGCAATCATCATCCGGTAATAGCTCAACATCCGTCCCTGACGTCTAGCGATATGCCCAGCTTAGGTCCCACGTCACCGTCAGCCAAGTCCAGAATGGGACATACTTAATCTCGGGTTCAAAGGACAAGAGCGACACAGAATACTGTTGTTCTAGACAATATTAGAGGTTTCATCTGGGCATCAGTAAATGTCGTAAAAGGGTCGTCCGGGAGAAGTTGCAGAGATAGATGCGTTTTGTAAAGTCGTCGTTTGGGAGGTAGACATGTAAGGGTACATGGTGGCATCAAACTCATGCGAGAACTCTTTGTAGGTGACAATTTAATGGCGTCCTCTACCGTGACGTCATCTTTCAAAAATCATGTTATATACTTCGTGCAAATGCAGTGGCGTTGTAGCAGGATTATGCCAGTCAACGTGGTGTGGGTGTTGCGTTATCCTGTAACCAGGTATAGGTTTTGTGAATGAAGTTGTTATAAGACATTGTTCGGGCGGAGGACACAACAGACCCTTTCCAAGCAAAGCACTTTCAAGGTACAGCAGGCTACAAGGTATATTGTAGTGGCAGATTCATCAAGAAAAACATGGGACAAAACTCTTTCCAAGCCAACATCGTCCTTACAGGTACAGTATGTTACCATGTGTACTGTACTAGCAGGTTAACCAAGAATAAAGAAATACATGCGACAAAACCTTTACCAAGCCAACATCGTCCTTACAGGTACAGTATGTTACCATGTGTACTGTACTAGCAGGTTAACCAAGAATAAAGAAATACATGCGACAAAACCCTTACGAAGCCAACATCGTCCTTACAGGTACAGTATGTTACCATGTGTACTGTACTAGCAGGTTAACCAAGACATAAAGAAATACATGCGACAAAACCCTTACGAAGCCAACATCGTCCTTACAGGTACAGTATGTTACCATGTGTACTGTACTAGCAGGTAAACTAAGAAATAAAGAAATACATGCGACAAAACCCTTACGAAGCCAACATCGTCCTTACAGGTACAGTATGTTACCATGTGTACTGTACTAGCAGGTAAACCAAGAAATAAAGAAATACATGCGACAAAACCCTTACGAAGCCAACATCGTCCTTACAGGTACAGTATGTTACCATGTGTACTGTACTAGCAGGTAAACCAAGAAATAAAGAAATACATGCGACAAAACCCTTACGAAGCCAACATCGTCCTTTACAGGTACAGTATGTTACCATGTGTACTGTACTAGCAGGTAAACCAAGAATATAGAAATACATGCGACAAAACCCTTACGAAGCCAACATCGTCCTTACAGGTACAGTATGTTACCATGTGTACTGTACTAGCAGGTAAACTAAGAAATAAAGAAATACATGCGACAAAACCCTTACGAAGCCAACATCGTCCTTACAGGTACAGTATGTTACCATGTGTACTGTACTAGCAGGTAAACCAAGAATATAGAAATACATGCGACAAAACCCTTACGAAGCCAACATCGTCCTTACAGGTACAGTATGTTACCATGTGTACTGTACTAGCAAGTAAACCAAGAAATAAAGAAATACATGCGACAAAACCCTTACGAAGCCAACATCGTCCTTACAGGTACAGTATGTTACCATGTGTACTGTACTAGCAGGTAAACCAAGAAATAAAGAAATACATGCGACAAAACCCTTACGAAGCCAACATCGTCCTTACAGGTACAGTATGTTACCATGTGAATGTGTCCTGTACAACACAATAAGAGAGAGCTCGGAGAAGACGCCAAGGACCTCCATTCCAAGTCAGATCCGACGTGTGGCGTTGTGGTCCTGTATGACTTAAACATGTGACTAAACCAAGACATACTTACTACTGATCATCAGACGACATTAAACAGACAGACAATTTTGACCACATGCTGTGCCGATCAATTATGATGTTTACCATCCAGATACAAACACCGTGTGACAAGGAATGGGAAGGGAACCCACGCTGTAATCACGTCTTCAGCGCTTTCTACACAAGGTGACATAGAACTCGACCACTCTTAAGAACCTTGTGAGTTTCCAGGAAGGTAAATAAGGAACTTTTTTACGGCGTGAATTCCACAGATGTTAGTCCAGTGTTGCCGGCTTGTGACATGACACATCACAACAGAACCACACCACAGATGTTAGTCCAGTGTTGCCGGCTTGTGACATGACACATCACAACAGACCACACCACAGATGTTAGTCCAGTGTTGCCGGCTTGTGACATGACACATCACAACAGACCAACACCACAGATGTTAGTCCAACCACAGATGTTAGTCCAGTGTTGCCGGCTTGTGTCATGACACATCACAACAGACCCACACCACAGATGTTAGTCCAGTGTTGCCGGCTTCTGTGACATGACAGACCCACACCACAGATGTTAGTCCAGTGTTGCCGGCTTGTGTCATGTCATGACCCACAATTCACAGATGTTAGTCCAGTGTTGCCGGCTTGTGTCATGACATTATCACAACAGAACCACACCACAGATGTTAGTCCAGTGTTGCCGGCTTGTGACATCACAACAGAACCACACCACAGATGTTAGTCCAGTGTTGCCGGCTTGTGTCATGACACATCACAACAGACCCACACCACAGATGTTAGTCCAGTGTTGCCGGCTTGTGACATCACAACAGAACCACACCACAGATGTTAGTCCAGTGTTGCCGGCTTGTGACATGACACATCACAACAGACCAACACCACGGATGTTGGTCCAGTTTGCCGGCTTGTGTCATGACATGACACATGTTAGTCACAACAGAACCACACCACAGATGTTAGTCCAGTGTTGCCGGCTTGTGTCATGACACATCACAACAGACCCACACCACAGATGTTAGTCCAGTGTTGCCGGCATGTGACATGACAACAGACCCACACCACAGATGACTCTTTACAGGATCAGGTTCCAGCCTCACTGGTGTTGAAGGGAAGCCGGAACCAGAAGTCTAAGGCACCGTTTATCACACTGAATACAAGTGTCCATTTACTTACCCACCAGGAATGGTGTTCATTTCCGATTAACATCGAATTCATTTCAATAACAAACCTGGAGATATTGCATGAAACCACTTGAAAGGCCAATAGTTGAATCTCCACCTGGCTGCAGCATATGAAACACGTTTCTGGGGCTCCTGTCCTAATATTACTGGAATATTGCTGAACGCGACGTAAAACTACAAGTTACTTTGCGCTTTGCATATCCCCATAGAAGCAGATCATATCACATGAACAAGCTGACGCATATTAGAGTGTATATCCGAATTTCTTTGAGAGGCATATATCCCAAGTGTTTTATATCTCCTTTCTTTATATGTCTTATGATATTTTATCATGAAATATTCTTCATCAGCCGAGGAAGAAACCGTAAATATATGTCGCTAACACTAGAAAATGTCCAGTATTGATTATCCACCAAAGTAGATTCCAGAGGTCAAAATAGTGTTAGAAATATGACTGGATCTCCGAAATGCATTGAAAACTCCCTTCACAGATTCCGTCTCTGGTGAGTACGTGTTTCTCCCTTGTAAGAAATGCTTGAACATGGGACTGGATTATCAGTGATGTGTGCCTAGGTGCCCACCCTGATGTGCATGAGGATGCTATAGGATAGTCATCCTTGTGGTACGGAGGATGGGCCTGGCTCTAGCATCTGACGAGCCTACATTAATGTATAGTAAACTCATCTCCTCGGTGTTGGTTCAGAGTGCAAATCCCGAGAAGATGCAAATCCTGTATCTGGGTTTAGATTTTCACACAAAACCGAGAAGTGTTTTATCCGACTTGTATTCCGCTGAAATAACTCACCACATATGTTAAAATACTGTCTGGAGGTGCTTGTTACTACAGTCTGATGAACCGCTCGTAAAATATATCCTATCAAAATATGTACATAAAAACATGGTACCCTCTAATGAATCTCGTATCTCGACCAGTTCAATGATCATAGTTCGCCTGGTAACTAATTAGGACGTCGTGGGTTCCATTTCAGTCATCCTTAATTAATGGGTTTCAATTCTTGTTTTCGAATTTAGAACATAGGAGGTTTGATGGAAGGGTGAGTTATTACTTGGACAAAACTAATAAAAAAATCATGTAATGACCCAAGCTATGGTGATGGTCCGAGATAGATCTATGAGAGGAGTTGCACCCCTGAACCTGCCATGCAGCACTTAATGTGGGTTCGAATCCCATTTGTTCGTCTTTGAGATGTTTGGTTCGATTTCCCGAGGTACAAATAATACCACCTCACATCACAAAAAACACATGCACCCTGACAACACCAGGAAACTCACCATACCATCTGACATGACCAAGAAACTCACCCTACTACCCTTATCACTAAGAAACTCATGATCATGTTAAAGAATAATAAATTCACATGATCATTTAAAGCATTATACGACACCTGCGGAACCGATCGCGACATGATCATGTTAAAGAATATAAATCGCACATGATCATGTTAAAGAATATACATCGCACACGATCATGTTAAAGAATATACATTGCACACGATCATATTAAAGAATAGACATAACTGTTTTCAAATACTGTCGCTGCTTTGGGGGTTTTAACGGAGTAAGAACTCTAAAACTCTGGACTACGTCACGCTATTCATGTTTATGTGTACAGTGAAAACAGCATCCTTCAGAAGGTTCCAGACATAGGTATCATCTCAACCGCATATAATACCATACCATCATTAACAGGGCACTGGGGCGACTTGCGCATTAGCGTTGACTTCTAAACGTCTGTCCACACAGTCGAACTCTTATATCCATGTCCAGGTTGTACCGAATTCACCCAGCGGGTCACTTCTGTATGTATTACCATTTGTACTCTGATATGTCGAATACGATGTGTCGAATTCACATTGTGGCGAACTCATATGGGATCCCAAGTATTCAAATGACGCGGGTTTTGACCGACGATGAACACTTATAGACTGCGGCTGTGATGATTGTATTTAAAGGCTTTATTATCTGTAGGAGATATTTGTAGACGTGCGGACGAGGGTAGTAAAACGTTTGTATCATCTAAAACTGTGTATTTCCAAAGAGATTTCATTTTGACAGTAGATTTTGTACAATCCCATGACAATGCTATGACGTCATGAACTTGATGACATCACAATGCTATGACATCACTGTAAATCTAATGGCAGTACCGTGTTCAGAAATGTAATTTTTCATTGAACACTAATGAAGAGCGATTTGGGATAATAAATAGAATCTCAGCCCCGTGTCTACTGATATCAAACATATCAACACTCGCTGATATAAGTAAAATTATCCTCGGTAAGCCTCGGCTATTTGTAACTTTATCAACTCGTGTTTAAAGTCACGTCACACCCCAGTGTATGTGTACGGGATACAACTGACACGACAACCAGGAGTGAGACTGAGAGAAGAAGCGTTAAAGGAAATAGAGGAGCTATAGATAAGTCATGGAATATCAGATGTACTCACACTCGACTCCCGGTTTCACATTCAGGCACAATATATGAGAAATAAACTGGACAGAATAGTTGGAGCTAAAAATAACGTCTCATGTCTTATACAACTGATTGACATAATTGCAGTTGACATAATTCCATCAAAGGCAGAATTCCTTACAGCAAGTTGACAATGTCCAAATGAACGGACTATTATATACAACTTGAAAACGTTCTTCAAAGCTTTTAAATATTTCCGTATAACATCACCGTTTAAAAGCAATAATCGTAGCCTGTATTACTATTCTGTCAAGAGAGGTGAGGAGAAATGGGGTTTAACATCGTACTTGAGAATATTTCGCTCGTATGACGACGTGCACTGAGATACCATGCCGCAGTTAAGCATGGATACCCCACTCAGACATTATATTGACTCCGACCCGACCAGTCCTTGTTGTACCCATTAGTGGCGAGCGCCAGGCTGGGACCAACAAGTACCATATTTTAACGTCTTTTGGTATGACGTGGCCAGGAATCGAATCTGACAAGAGAAATTTGCTAAGTTTCGAGAGCACATGGCGAGTTGATGCATCCTCGTGTGATAGTGAATGAGTGAGTTTAGCTTTACGCCGCACTCAGCAATATCCCAGCTATATGGCGGCGGTCTGTAAATAATCGAGTCTGGAACACACAATCCAGTGATCAACATCGTGAGCATCGATCTAGGCAATTGAGAATCGATGACATGTGTCAACCAAGTCAGCGAGCCAGACCACCCGATCCCGTTATTCGCCTCTTACGATCGCCACAAACATGGGTTACTGAAGATCAATTCTGACCCGGATCTTCACAGGTGCCTCGTGCGATAGGGAAAATATTATGTTCTACGCTGTAAAATTTATTTCGCTTTGTACAGACTGAGAATAACTTAGCTATAAAGAAGTACAAATAGTCTGCCCGAGTGAATGAACAGTCAGATACAGCTGGCCAACCGGCCCTGAGAACAACAATAATCAACACGTCACAGTTTATACAGAAATGGAAAATTATTTTAAACTTTACCCTTAATCGCCACAAATATCATAGACAACCTACTTTTTAGCATATGCTATATTTGTGATTACATTTTCGGAGTAAAGTACAGATGCTACTATTTTAGCATATTGCGCGGGAAATATTCTAAAACATACTGTGAATAGTTAGCCTTAAACCTAAACTTTTCAGAGAATGTTTTAGAATATTTCACGCGCAATATGCATTTCAAGGTCAAAGGACTTGGGGATGCTGTTCCGTAACTGATGGAAGCTGTCTGGCGATATTTGTGGGCTTCGTGCTTCAGATTAACACGCATGTATTCTTTATTACGATCTTATTGATAGAAACTTATCAAAAGCCTTTATCTGCTCTCCACTTTCAACCCTAAGTGGGTTATGACACCGTCCACTGACGTCGGCGTCTCCCGCTCCCGGACATGACCGCTACTTCACGGGACCAGTCGAACACAAACATCTGTCAACGAAACCAGAAGTCTGTGTTACACAACTCAATGCCAGTCATTGTATCGGTTAGCAATCTCTGAGTATTGTTCTTAACTGGCTCGAATGCTACTCGCAACAACCAAACAAAAAATAAAAATTCCTCCCGAACAACACACATCCATACAATATACACAAACGAAAAACAAAACATTAGTTCATTGCTTTGAAGGGATACAAAATATTTTCTTTCCGAAAATTAGGAATTTCGCGTGACTGGCCATTGCCTCAAGCGACGTGTGGCCTCCCGTTTTAACATAGCCCGGAGTACAAGGTAACCCGACCACGCGTCGCCGAGTTGTCTACGCAGTTCGATGTGCAAAGTCCCTTAGGCAAACCATAACGCTATGATAATGGGTTTGAATCTCATTCGTCCTGAATATAATTTTTGGTTTTCCACTGACAAAAGACAAACGTGTCAATCCTGTATCCCATGTAGTGTTCCTAGAACATTAAACTGACACGCTATGATTTAACTCCATTCAATTTGATTCTTTATTGCATGAAAGGCCATAGGCCCATATGCAAAATGAGATACATATTAATAACAATCAACTTCTAACTAATCAATTCTTTTCTTAACAAGAATGCAGTGTAAACAAAGAGGGCTACCAGGAAAGTAAGGAAGACAATACTTTAACATTGATATGAGATAAAGGCAATTGTGGTAGATAATGATTTCTTCGATTTTTATATACAGGACAAACAAACATAAAATGGAATTCATCTTCAATAATGTTACAGAATGTGCATAATCTTTGAGTCTTTTCAAGAGAAATATTTCCTCCAGGGTTAATTACTAATCATTACGGTCTACTATAAAACGTATTGAAGCACTGGGAACATTTCTGTAGCGTAAGTTAGCTGAGTATGACACTGGTTCAAGAAACCACTTAAAATGACGATATGAATCATATCTAGAACTTTCATTAATAGTTGATGCCATTCCCCTGCTAAAACATATCAATAGCCCGCATACGACACTGTCTAATTGCCAACTGTCTGTGGCAATCAAACAGAACCAAAACAATATCAAATAGTAAGGTGCGAATATGCGATGACCAATTATTCTCAGCAAGATTACAAAGATGTGCAAGCATATTGAATCGCTTTCAGGTAAACTGTGTTCAGGCATATTACTTATTTTTCACCAGTATTTGAAACAACGACAGTAAGATGATATGTACAAGGGACCATACTTCAGACCAAGCCTGCGCAAAACTCTGTTGTGTCCAACGCTATAGACCAAAGTACAGGCGTACGGAACAGGGTGATTGGATGTGTGGCGTAACCCCCTTGCTCCCCGCTCACAACAAACCCAATCATTGCAGATGGACCATTTGTAGACAGTTTATCATGTATGGCATCGCCTGCTTAAACCATTACTCGATATACTGACGAAAAGACTGACTTTAACTGCCAAGGTCATACATAAAGATGAAGTTCATGTTTTACTACAATATCCTGTGTATTTAAATGAATGAACGCCGTTTATGATGATTACACAATGCCATTTAGAAAGTGGTCAAATGTAACTTATGTTATATTTTGGATTACACTTTCTTAGTTATGTACAAATTCTAGTACTTTCTTAGTTGAGCCCCATCCAGGATTCGAACTCGCACCCTCAGAGTCAGGCACCTAATCGCCAGCGCACAAAATCAGGCGCCTCACCCGCTCAGCCACCGTGACTTCAACAAAAATGGAAGTCGACCAACTGGTAGTCTAGACTGCGGACTTTGTGTACCCCTCTGATAGTGTTAATTGGCATGAAAATTTGCCGTTAATGATGTATTGTGAAAAGTTGATCGACTCGTTTGATGACTGCCTCCGTGGTGTAGTGGTTATAGCCCGTCCGCCCGTAGAGCGGAAGGTCGCGGGTTCGATCCCCGGCCGCGTCATACCAAAAGACGTTAAAATATCACACTTGTTGGTCCCTGACTGGCGCTCGCCATTAATGGGTACAACAAAGACTGGTCGGTTCGGAGTCAGTATAATGTGTCTGAGTGGGGAATTCATGCTTAACTGCGGCATGGTATCTGAGTGAGCTAGCACTATAAAACCAGCTTAAGTCTGGGCTAGTACAAGCAGCCACTCATGCACGCGCATGCACGTCGTCATATGAGCGAAATGATCGAAAAGTACGACGTTAAACCCAATTTCACCTCACTTCAACGTTTGATAATATTAACGACACAGAGAAAGTGGTTTTACATTGTCTTGCACTTCTAATGTACTGCTACTGGCAAAATCTGACATTTTATTCTGAAACGATGAAAAACACCACCCGCGAGTCACTTTGTATTTTGTATCAGCTGGTATTTCTGTATACTTAATGTATCTCTTTTGTAGGAGTACTCCATACGTTTATGGTGTACTTTCTGCACATTAATGGTCTCTCATAAGTCACTAAACAACGGCTCATTAAGTTTTGCTTCTAAAAAAGATGTTTAGATAAATTTTCTGAGGTGAAACTTTTATAAATTTTCTGTGTTGTTGGTATATGTACAATGTGGCATTAGAATAGGTGTCTTAAATAGTTTTCTGTTTTTTCCCGTCTTCCGTCCGCCCTGAAGTTTTCTTATCTCAATTTTTCCCGCTCCTTTGGACATTTTTGCCAGGATGTAATAAATATACACATTTGTCTTAGGACACTTAGAACAGGTTGATTATTTTCATCTAAATTTTAAAGAAGAATTGTTTCCAAAGCAAAGCGACTCGATCTACATCATAAACTGATTTAAATACTATTACTGCGTGATTTAAATTGTTAATTTAAAGAAAAATATGTTGCACAACAAATAAACAACCAGGTGTTACTTGTGGAACCACATGTACTTAGCCATTGATGGAGACAGCCACCAGTGCCAGAGGTGAGACCAGGTAGATTACACCTGGGGGTATTATTGCTTGGATTGCGTTGCCGCGTGGGTGTACTTAAGATGCTTCATGATAGACAGAAGCTGACACTGGGGTAACCCTTGGTTTTACCTGGGGTGATTGTCGTAATTAGGCTTGGACTCTGAAACTGTAAGATCGTAGTGATATTACCTTAATGACTTCAGTAGAGGTCATTAATATAATACCATCTGCGTCACGTGACGGAGAGATAGAAGAGTATATAAACCGTGACTGGTCAGTCCTTGACCACATCTTCGTCATGGTGACCACGATGGACGACGGTTGGTCATCTCGTACACTGGCTGCAGTGCTGACTGTGGTGTGTCTGGCTACTGTGGACGCTGGCTGTCCCCACACGGACCCCGGTCTGAAGAGATGGAGTGAGGCCAGCACGTGGGGAGGAACCAAGCCAGCGGGAGGTCAACAGGTGACGAAACTCAGTAATATATTACCACATAAAGGTTTCCTTCCTTAAATCATCAAACAATGAGGCCCGGATTAAGATTATTCTGAAAATCACACGTTTTAGTAAGCCTATCGGTTCTATCTATATACTCCCCATATTGGGTACTTTGAGGCAATCCTACATGCTTGTTCAATTCTGGTCTAGCTACTGTTTAATTAGATGAAAGCTTAAGCCATGTTGTGGTACTGCCACGACGTTGTTCAAACTGACATGCTCAAAACATTGACAACGACATGTTTAACTGCCAGTTTAGTCAGTGAACGACTAGTGTGTTACGTTACAACACATGCCTGCCATGTAAATATAGAAACATATTGTATACTTCGTACTGATACTATGGAATCCTATAAGGGACATTGTCACATTGTCGCCAAACCAAAAAGTGCCAAAGTCGAAGTGCGACAAAGCAATAATGTACCTTCTAGGATTCTATATGATACAGTTGTTACAAGTAAATCGTGTTTTATAATCCTGCTTGTCATTACACTATAAGATTTTTCTGCATGCAGGCACTATGACCATACCATATGTACCGCTATGCAACACTACTCCGTTGCACTTATGAAAAGAATGCATCATGTATAAACACCGATAGAAACGATTGCTATCAAGTTAGAACAGTTTAACCTATTCCGCTAACGTATGGTAAACAAATATATAGATTTATTATTCATTATTTTTCACAGTGCATTATGATGGTAAGATGACGTGAAATTACTTTACAGATCAACCTGACTCCGGGCATGCACGTGCTACTGGACGAGTCCACTCCGTCTCTGGGTTCCATCACGGTGGAGTCTGGGGCCAGTCTAGTGTGGGACGACACGGCCGACATCACTCTCACCGTCAGCTACGTCCTGGTTGAGGGAGAGTTCCACGTCGGCAGCGACGATTGTAGATTTACCAAGAAAGGCAACATCGTCCTTACAGGTACAGTATATTACCTCGCCAAGTAAACTGTAGCAGCAGATTCACCAAGAAAGCCAACATCGTCCTTACAGGTACAGTATATTACCTCGCCAAGTAAACTGTAGCAGCAGGAAAGCCAACATCGTCCTTACAGGTAGTAAGTAAATCAATGCAAACATTGTAGCAGCAGATTCACCAAGAAAGCCAACATCGTCCTTACAGGTACAGTATATTACCTCGCCAAGTAAACTGTAGCAGCAGGTGCCTGAAGTCAACAATGCAAACATTGTCATGATACTTCCAGGCAAGTCAGACCAGTAATTTACATGCTCATTTCATACTCAGTGGTAGAGAACCGCCCAGCCCAAGTAGCAATAGTTTAACAATCTTATTACAGGCCTCAGCAACTCGACACTGAACGTTCCTGGCTTTGGTCGGAAGTTCATCGGTGTGACGGCAGGGGGCGTTCTGGAGCTTCATGGCAGAGAGAAGACGTCATGGACGAAGCTGGCGACCTCCATCCCTGCTGCAGATCAGACGTGTGGAGTTGTCTACAATCACGAGGTAGGGTGCAATGTCTTTATCGCTATTCTATAAAGGTCTTGAAGCGAGTGACGAGAAGGTTGATACTATGATCCGCAGACCTACATTGGCACTTTGTTAGCATAGATGTCCCGTAACTCCATTCTTGGAAGAACAAGGGATTCCTGCACAGTCTGATTAGTCTTCTTGTACCTTGTGTTCTGTTATAGGATACCGACTATGGCAAGGAAACTGGAATGGGACTCCACGTGGTGGTGTGGAACCAGGACGGGAGTCTCTATGACTTCGGCGCCTTCTACACGGGCGAGACTTGGAACTCTGACGCGGAGAGATTGCTTGTGAAGTTCCTCAGTAGTACGTAATTTGCGTTCATTTATGTACCTTTATTGATATATGAACATGCATGAAACTGAAAAGACAAAATATAAGTGTAGATGACATACGAAAGTAACCTGCTTCACATTTTGTTAGTTTTGTTAGAATTGATCGTAACACTTATTTATAAGGGGTACCTTTTAGAGTTTCTTAAACATTGCAAACACCATTGTCTCCGCACCAGTACGACGTGGTAAGGGTGGCAGACCACCACCCACCTTCTGGACGTGCTGTTGTGACATCCAACTTGCACTGTTACACTAGTTCAGAATTCAGTTTAATATTATGTTCACGTTTATTTTAGTTATCCCCACTGGTAGAGTCGTGGCCATCAGTGTGATGAGGAGGCTGGGCGTTGAAGCAAGACCTGACTGGAACTGGGAGGCGATATATTCTGCCGTTGAGGCTCTCGGTGGCTTGACACGATCACAGCTGAGGGATGTCACTGATACAGAGGCGTATGCATTTATCACTATGACAGGTATGAGCGAGATATATCATTGTAACAAATACCCAACTTTTGTATATCATAGATGAAAAGTGGTCCGTATAGACATGAGTTAAATTCGGGCGGCGGGTTAGCCTAGTGGTTAAAGCGTTGGCTTGCCACGCCGAAGGCCCGGGTTCGATTCCCCACATTGTTGGAATGTGTGAATCCCATTTCTGGTGCCCCCCGACGTGATATTGCTGGAACATTGCTAAAAGCAGCATCAAATCATACTCACTCACTTAAATTCAACATATGGATATGTTTGATGTCTAACACATATCATGGCAGGAAAAAGAACGAACACACAAAGCATCCAATGTGTGAAATTCCAAAAATGCATGAGTGGAATAAATCCCTTCTTAGAATGATTAGCGTGTTTGGCCCTACCCGCCCTTCGCACAATTTGCAGAAAACATAAGTGTTTGTTTCATGATGCTGAACCCCTGCCATGCGACCGCGGCATGGACCAAACGTCTGAAACTAAAAACGATAAGTTAATTTTGAATAACGTCTACTACTGCTGCTCATAACTGAAGAAAAACGATTAAGAATTTTATGTTCGTTTTGCTCCACAGTGGGTTTACTTTTTTATGTTTCTTTTGTAGATGACTCAAAGCTACTGCTAAATGGTACATAGTTTATAATGAAATTTCCGGACTTCAGACTAGGTTCATGAACACCGTGCCCGGTTTAAGAGTAGGTGCTTAGATTGCTATAACTGCTCGTGGATCTCTGCATATAGACCGTGAAACATTCAAACAAATACAGCAGACTCACCTTACATAAACTTGACTTTCCCAGGAAGCCCAAATGTTACAATGGAACATCACGTGACCATACAGGGTAATGCGAAGTACACAATAACTGATGACGTTCACGTCAATCTCTGGGGAAGAAAACTCAAGTTCTATGCTGAAAGTGCTGTCAGGATAGAGAACAACTGGAGGTTTCCTCATGACGTCAACTTCCGGGTCACGTCAACTGATATCGCCTACCCAAAGATCGACGTCATCAATGACGTGTCTACATGGCAACCAGGTAAACGAGTATGACGTTGTACTTAATATATGGGAGCATCCATTTTCAAGTCAACTCTGATTGCATTGGCTTTGTCATTGATACCAGCAACGAATAGTACGTGTGGTTTCTCTTCAGGTGATCGTGTTGTGTTCACCTATGTAGACACTGACTATCTCTTCAGGTAATCGTGTTGTGATCACCTAGGCTATGCATACATTGACCATCTCTTCAGGTGATCGTGTTGTGTTCACCTATGTATATACTGGCTATTTGTCTTCAGGTGATCGTGTTGTGTTCACGTCTACGGACTTTGACTGGAAACAGGCGGAAGAACTTGAAGTGTTTCCTTGTGACGACTGCGCCAGCAACCAGTTCCGGGTCAAAGGTCGGTTATGAGTGGTCAGTTGGTAAGGCTGGGTCAGGCAACAAGAGCTGGACGTCTCAATTAAATATTTCAACGGTTGATGTTCCAATAAAAAGATGGAAGAATATGAACATGTTCAAGTTTGTTATAAAGGTTAACGCTTGTGATACTTAAGTTTGGCCTCGCATAGTTAAACAATTATCTCCTGACAACATGATCAAAAATATATATGTCCTTGTCACCCATGGCCATTTCCTTCTTTCCAACCACCCTCCCCAATTTAGCCATGTTTACTCTTTGTAGGAGAATTCAAGTTCCCCCACTACGGCAAGGTGTATGACGGAGTGGACATGAGAGGTGAAGTGGCACTGCTGTCGCGTGACTTCGTCATCGAAGGTCAGATGGAAACCGGATGTTACGTCACAGAAACAAACAGGAAAAAGAAGAATGGCTTTGTTCTCTCTTTGACTTCGACCATTTCGGTGGACATTTAAAGGTAAGATACGTTATAGCCTGGTTCTGTTCCAGAACCCAAAGCCAACCTATTACATGCACTGCTTTAAAATAATATTGTACAGCTGATGCTCCTATAGATTGATTTTAAAGTATTAAACTTCATCGATCCTAAACAGCGGATTCAAAAAAGATTCTGCGCAGACTACAGGTTTGGATTTAAGAAACTTCCCCCTCCCCCTCCCAAACCCCTTACCTTGCGCGGGACATTACGGTCACATTTAGTCAGGAAGATAACTTTACGATGGAACAATTGCAGTATCCACTTAAATGCACGGTTAGTATTTTTTAAGTTGAACGTTTTTACAGGTAACAAATGGTTTCACGTCAGCTCACATCCAAGGCATCGAGTTCTACCATATGGGACAGCAGGAGTTCTCAGGTAACATTTGGTATCAGTTAAAAGATGTTTAGAAGATCAACATGTCACCATTTTCTTATTTATTGTCAACAGATGTTCAGAGATGGTATATACTGTCTTTAAGTATGAAATGTATAAGTGTCCACATCATCAAATTCTACTGGTCATGTTTTATTCGTAATTATCGATATGATCGTGACTACATGACGGTAATATTGAAATGGATATATTGTCAGAAATGTATAAATTGTAGGCTCCTACCCCATACACTTCCACATGTGCGACGACGTCAGCGGCACCTGGGTCCGCAGCAACTCCATCCACCACAGCCTGGCCAGATGTGTGACCATCCACGGCACAGACGGACTCGAGGTAAACGCCAACTGTAACTGATACTTGCCGACGTGGACAACTGCAACACTGTTGATGGGAGTTTCACGAAGCCCTCTCTGTGACCAGGGATACTTTGTGACAGTCTACTCAGTAGATAATTACACATATGCCACTTGCACCACTTGTTCGGCGAAAGTAGATAATTATTTCACACAACAGATTAATAAAGTTGAACAGTAATGTATGGCCATGGGCTGCCGTCGAATATATATGTATACAAACGCTGAGAAACTAGGGACGTCAGTTCTACTGTAAATATTGGTAGAACGTAAAATCCTGAAGAACGACATATTGAAGCAGCACCTTATATTCAGTTGGCTTCACCTTGTATACAGTTGGCTTCACCTGATATATTGTTAGATACAACTTGTACACAGTTGGTTTCACCTTATATTCAGTTAGATTCACCTTGTATACAGTTGGTTTCACCTTATATATTGTTAGATTCAACTTGTATACAGTTGGTTTCACCTTATGTTCAGTTAGATTCAACTTGTATACAGTTGGTTTCACCTTATACTCAGTTAGATTCACCTTGTATACAGTTGGTTTCACCTTATATTCAGTTGGTTTCACCTTGTATGTGAACCTGTTGTTCGTGGTGTTGACAAAGTGTACTTCAGTATAACGTTGTTGATTAGAAGATAACAATATTTCAATGTATTTGTTAATATAATTATACATTACACATACGAATCTCTACCTGATAATCCACACATGTACTGTATGTAAATATAACGCATAAAATCAGGGGTGGAAATAACCTTAAAATTGCTAGTGAACTCCGGTACAGTGGCACATGTAAAATCACTTGCCCTGATAATTTTTCCACTATACCGGCCGTTTTCTTGTTGATTTTTTAAATAAACAACATAATTAACATTGGAATATCAACTGGACACCGGTACAGTGTGATATACAAATTTGCTTGCCCGACAGAAAAAACCCACTGGACTCTGGCGTCGGGCAATGGGTTATTTCCACCCCTGAAATTATGTTGCTATGGTATCGGCGTCATTTCGCCTTCAGTCATTTCAGTTGTGTTTTGGCATATTCATTAATAGTCGCTTTCTGTGCAGGTGAGCGACAACGCCTGCTACGACCATCTTGGCCACGGCTACTTCCTGGAAGACAGTGTGGAGCAATACAATATTTTGGACGGGAACATCGGAATCGGAACGAAACACGGCACTCACATAATGACGGATATGAAAAACAACTGGTGCAACAAAACCCTGGCCTGGAATTGCAAGTATGTCGTGTACTGTATTGTCTAGTGTACCACTCAGGTATTGTATGGACACGGGTGACCCACTAGATTCGGGCGCTACGCCTCTATGCATCATATTCCCTATGTTGGAAGTATCTGCTGAATATAAGAGCGAATCCCATTTTGTCCTTTGATCCTTTGTAGTCTTGACTCTTTACACGCACATGTCGGTTCAAGAGGCAAGACTACATGACGGCCAATTCTGGATTTAGACTACGCCAATAATCTATCTCGTTCAGTAAATAGGATAAAATAGAAATACCCACCATATCTGCTTTGTCATGCTGCGCTGAGTAACTCTTGTCGTGTGGGGCGGTGGGGTAGCCTAGTGGTTAAAGCGTTCGCTCTTCAGACACGGTTCGATTCCCTAAACGGGTGCAATGTGTGAAGCCCATTTCTGGTGTTGCTGGAATATTGCTAAAAGCGGCATAAAACCATACTCACTCACGTACTCTTGTCATATGTTTCAGTTCCTTGTCTACCTTCTGGATCACTCATTTCAACAACTACATCAGAAACAACGTGGCCGCCGGCTCTGATGTAAGTAACCCACCATGTCGTTCTCATGTCCCTAATGAGGAAGGGATGAAGTATGGTTCTGAGGACGATGGAACCAAACCAAGGCCCCGTTTCACAAAGTGATCGTAGCGCTAAGGTGATCGTAACTCTCGTACTTTAACATAGACACTCGTTGCGCTACGACCGCTTTGTGGAACGGGCCCCTGAACGAACCTTAGATACCAGCTTTACAATTATTATAATACATTAAGACCTCAGCAGTCAGGTTTGAAGAGATAACATTATTTCCTTCGAGTTGTTTCAGGATATTTTCTCATGGTTATATAAACACATGAGCTACAAAACACCCATAACGACGAGTCCTATGACAACAGGTCCATGTTTGACAGGTCGCGAAGGGCATTACCCAGTTGTAGTACATTTTGATTTACTCATATAATGAAAGCAATAACATCTCATGAGGTGAAGTATATCGGTATTGATGTAAAATGTTTCCCCAGAACGCTGGATTCTGGTTCAACTACGCCGACCGCCCACTCGGACCATCAGCTGCCCGTCAAGCAGAGAAGTTGGCCAACAACCAGCCAGCTGTCACAGAGTTCCAGACCAGACACACCCCCATCCTGGAGTTTGACAACAACGTGGCTCACTCTAATCATGAGGTGACACATTTCTTCAACCTCTTCAGATGTGCTATAAATTCAAACTTTGCTGTTGCTCACAGCCATGAACCAATCAAGGGGTGGAGCAAATGCGTGTTATAAATATCTGGTTAAAACACGTTTTTTTATGAAACAAAAGGAACATGGCTTCTAAAAGCAAAGGTAAAATGTCCTAATACGTAAGTTTACTGTCTAGGGTTTTCCTAAGCCGACTCAGAGTAACTCTACTTAACTGCGTGCAGCGGCTCAGCACCATGACTGTAAGCCTGTACTAAATGTGTTTTAAGATAGGACTGCTTCAATGGTCGTTGCATGCGAGCGGGCAAATGAAGAAACTAGAAACAGGATGTGTAGTATTCAAATGTTGTACAAATGCCGAACCATACTTTAACTACTAATTCTCAAATTCCCAGAGAGGTCTGATGTTTGACAACAGAATCTCGAACGGCCAAATGCACCATAAGACGTTTATCCCTGAAAACGCCAGGTTTGGATCCAACGATTACGACCCCAGAGAACCAAACACTCCAGAAGGAACTCCCGTCACCACCACCATCAAGAGGTAACAGAGATATACCACATAGAGGGGAGGGTTTTGTAAGGATCACTTTGTGGACTTGTGAGCGTTTAACTACTGTTCCACAAGACGCAATGTTAACAAACACAGAGTTACTTAATCGGATTTATTCTACAAATTGTGTATTTGATTTTAAAATTAAACATGCCAATGAAAATATCACTCACCAACTTTAATTTGGTGAAGAGAAAGCCGTCTTGTATTTTACCTGTTTCCATCTCTCCGACAGACTTACCGTGTACAAGAACCGTCAGGAGAATATCTGGCTGAAGGCTGCCAACACCATTCTGATCAACTCCAGGTGAGACTGGCCAAGGGGCAGTTCTGTCATAAAGATACTTTAGTATACCGGGTTCGATTCTCTGCTCGCCACTATTCTACTTTTAGGTTTGTCGGCGCCATACCTGTGGTATTTGGTTTCACCCCCGTGTTAGCAGCACTAGGTTATATGCATCACTTCGTCTTCCCCACCTTCAGCTGATACCTTTACAGCAGCAACAACATATCATCAACTCAATCAGTCTAGCACACCGCGTACTGGTCAGTGACGGTAAATGACTTGGCGATCTGTACAGCACTAAAGTCCTCTAAAGGGGGTGATCTTGTGGGAAATCTAGAGCGTCATATGATGTGGTGTTTCTGTGTAGCAGATCCCATAGCTGTAGCTTGGAGATATGTTCCTGAGTGTTCTTCGTTGAAGTGCCATGTATATAATGTCATGTTCCAGTATTGCCGACTCCCAGCGAGGACTCGTCATGCCGCTGTCGAAGGGCAACCGCGTCAATGAAGTCAAGAACTCGGTGTTTATTGGGATGTCGGACAACTTGGGTGTCGGCAGTGCTTACACCGAATGGAGATTTAGTGGACAGGTGAAGCCAGTTCACAAGTTCAGCAGATCTTTTCTGGGCTGGAGGCCGTGAGTAAATATTTGTTATTTATCTGTTTATCCTTTACACACACCACCGTCAAATGGTTTACCTCTGGACAACCATGGTGGAGAGCGTTCAAGCGTGTTTTTCAGAGTTCAGAGTTCTTCAGAGTACGACGACGATGTGGCAGAACCTGCTCTGTTTCAGTCTGAGAGTTAAAGAGGGGCTATTACCTCGATAGAGGAGTCCTTAAATCAGCAACCGACTGTGTTATTACCGAAGGGACGTGAATCTATGCTGTGGATTAGACTCACGGCGACTGTGTCTCACGATACTGACCTATACGACATTGAGATCAGCGTGTCCATGCCATGGCAACCCAACCTATACCTTAAACATGACTCGTAATTCTGCATACTATATCACGTCATTTATAATTCATGAATCATTGGATTAAGAATCTTTGAATCGGACTATCCTCATGGTTACGGATATAGTGATACATATTATTCATTTACCTCAGAACTGACCCTCTGCAAGGCTTTGTCTTCTACAACGGACCGAGCTACGTCACCGACTGCTACTTCAACGACTTCTACCACTGGCACTGGAACACTACATGGGACAGCGTCTTCAACGTCCCTGGGTATCGTACTGGCGGCGCGCTTGGTTTCAGGAGAACCAACATGCCTGTCTTCAACCCCAGAAGCACAGTGTCCGGTCTTAAGTTTGGATTCTGTGATAAGGTAGGTTGGTACCCTCATGGTAAGGTACCCCAGATACCTCAAGTCAAACATGGAATCATCCAATCCTCACATGTAGTCGGTAAATGTCCAGGTATCCTCACAGTACTAAATCTTCATCGAATCTGCTATTTACGAACTATCACAATGTATATTTTCCAATGCAAACCTTCTCTTCCCAACAGTCTGAAGGAAACAGAGTGTTCGACGGCAACAACACCACCCCAGGATTTGAGAAGGACGGCGAGGGGAAACAGCAAACATCGTTCCACGACGTTGACGGTAGCGTGACGGGCATGATCAACTCCCAGGTCGTCAAGAACAACCCGTTCTTTACCACACCCAAGTGTTCTTTGAAGGACAACTGGGACATGGCCGTATGTCCTCACAAATATGTCAAGGTGAGCAGTAGTCATTTACAACTAAAGAAGTTCAATTCACATGACCAAGATCCACAAGTAGCCTTAATCATTAACCAGGTTCCCCCAGCACCAATGCATTTGGTTTTCACAGCGTCTACGATCTACGCCACGTCCAACATGAATCTGATAATCGGTTTAAACTACAGAATAAAGGCAAGCCTTAAGCCCTTTCGTTTACCGCCAGTGCATCTTCTTTCCCGATAGTTTGTACATCTCATGACATTTGTCTGGTGTAATGATTCTGCGTCTCCATTTCTTCAAGATTAACCTTCATACCGATGTTTGGTCACTGAGTGACGAGCCTGTCACCTTCATCCGAGATGACGCCCATGAACATCCATTCGCAATGAACAGTGAGTTTCCTTTTTTCATGTTAAACACGGCTGTCATTTTTTTCTCGATACACAGCGAAATGTTTTCATCAATCTCCATTGTTATTTTCTCAGAAAATCAGGGCCGAGGATATCACTTTATGGTTAACAAGACCTACACCGTCCACTTCGACACGGCGGTGCCTAAGCAGTTCAAGATGCTCGCGTTAGACATGGAGAGGTACGGAATCTTCATCAATACTAAAGTTGAAGCGACAAGTCATTATTTTCATCCACACTAGTTCTGTGGCCTCGACCACCACTGTTCATATCAACATAGCTCTGCCAAATTCCCAGTGTTCAGACAGGAGTTGTGCTTTAACCTTCACACCGACGTTGCTTACTATCATGACAAACCACACTTTGACGTTTATGAATAATTCTATCTATATCATAAAATCGTGAATCGCTTGACTACTGTTACACTCAGGCTGTGGACAGACACAGATTTTAACTTGCGACATGTTCCATTACATTTATTGTAACAGATATGATCATCACTATGTTTGTATTTCAGAGGAGACGTTATTCGTGTCGGTGTATGCATGCCTAAAGACATGACGACATTTGAGCTATCCAGCTGGTATCCTTCCTACAATTCCCGCAGGCCACCGCGAGAGGTCGCCACTATACAGGAACTGGATGCTGACACTTCCGGTGCGGCGTACTTCTGGGACAAACAAGTTGGGTACGTTTGAGGTCCATGATGTGCACAGCGAATCTTCCAATTGCATCTACATGTATTATTTTCATTTCTTATTACATTACATGTCTCTTTTACATGTGCTTAGAGATTAATTTCTCATATCTCTCTCTCAACATCGTGGATCTGTGTGATTACTTGCTATCTCTGTATCACAGCATGATCTTCAACAAGCTGATGTCAAATGAGAACTCGAATGTAAAGCCTTTTGATCTTTAAGCGAAGTTGCTTCGAATAATTGAAGATCTAAATATTGTCGTTTATATGGATTAACCGTTGAATCATATAATATGTATCTTTATCGCAGCATGGTCTTCATCAAGCTGATGTCAAATGAGACTCGAACTGAGAGGCAGATGCTGTGCCCAAATGGAAAATGTCCAAACTTCAACCTAGTGAGAAAAGACGGAAGCAACACTGCAGACTGTCGGCAATCAGCCTATGGTCCTTACGTCAGACAAGCAGAGGTACTGAATGTTCGCTGAATATATATTGATGTAAAACTACTCTGGTTGTGGTTGGGTATCGTCCATGTTCGGAGATAATAGTTTCATAATTATGTTTTTCACAATTGCTTCACTCTTGTAATGTGTAAATCTCTGTCCAGGAAGCCTCAGTGGAGACAGCAGCGCCCCCTTGTGTCAAGGCATCATCACAGGTAGGTAACTCTGTAATGGTTGTAAATACCATGGAATGAGCGAGTTTGTAAAATGTGTGCAGCGTCACTTTAAACATATCAGAGTAACATCACATCGTTACAACATAGTGTGACATATAGTCTTGTAGGTTGTGCAGGTTTAAGTAGCTTCATGAAATCCACGAGGACGAGTAAAGTGATGCCTCAAGTGATTCAAACCCCGAACCTAAGATCTCGCAGTGAGTTCAGTTTCTAGGATAAGGATCCTTCTTTGCTCAACTATGTGGCTGTTTCAGTGGGTAGATGTAGATAGTTTGAGATGTTTAAGATACACACAGAGCAAACATCTGAATGTTTTACTGTTGTATTTCGTGTTTGTGTTGGTTTCTTCCCAACATAAACGCCATACTGTATGTGGTAGCTGTGAACATCCTTTGTCAACAGGGTTTTGGTGCCGGTGACACTCGCCCAACGACTGTTCCACAGACCAGTGCCAGCGACGGAGATGACCAGTGTCCACAACATGCTGAACCAGGTAGCCTGACACATCCTCTCAGTTTGATAGGGTGCATTCCACCAAGTTTGACTGGGAACTATGAGATGTTTTCATCTGAACTATTTACCCAATTCTGATATGTTCACAAGCGACTCTAGTAGGCCCTGCCCTATAACATGGCAGGTATATACCCAGTCGGGAAACCCTGGGGACATTCTGTCGTAGGTCAGGTATAACCTACCGTACTTATATAATTAACCGTTGTGTGTTTCAGCATCAGAACCACTCTCCAGTCAGTCTCGAGGATGCGCTGTTGACAACTGGCGGAGGGACATGGATGACATGACCATGCAGCTCCACAAATCCATGACCAGGGGGTTCTGTGTCAAGAGATGTGGTCAGAACGGCTACAGATATGCTGGCGTTCAGTACAGCTTTGAGTGTCGGTGTAGTAACAGTTTCGGCCTCTACGGGTCTGGTGAGGGTTGTACCAGGGAGTGCAGCGCGAAGAATGGGCTCTCCTGTGGGGGCGGCTGGAGGAATGAGGTGTTTGCCACCGGTGCAGGTGAGTCTGTCGAGTTTGACTTCGCATACTTGTATATATACGACTTTAAGATGTGGATACATATCTGAATGCCTTACAGGATTTATACAGAAGTAGATGAACCGCGTGTGTCTATCCCATGAAGGAGTGAGTGAATGAGTATGGTGAGCCGCTTTTAGCAATATTCCAACAATATCACGGCGGGGGACACCAGAAATGGGCTTCACACATAGTGCCCATGGGGGGATTCGAACCCGGGTCTTCGGCGTGACGAGCGAACGCTTTAACCACCAGGCTACCCCACCGAACCATATCATGCTGAAGACCTATTGCTTTTACCAAAGCAATAAATGATCCGTCTAAAACGTAACATTAACAAATTTATAGAAGTACGTTTAGCCTCATACACATGAGTGTGTATGTAGATATGTTACCACCCGGTGTCTTCAAGACTCTTCTGTTTAGGTTAGTCACATTTTACTCATATCAATTTACTTGATGGCGTAATAACTATCTCTTCAGTTCCCGCCAGTGCATGGCCAAGCTGTGGTCCGGGATCTCGCGGTGTAGTCTCTGGTGGGAAGTGTTACTATGTTGGAGAGGATCGACTCAACTTCTTTGATGCTCAACGCGCATGCGTCAAGATGGGCGGTAACTTGGCAACCGTCTCCTCGGCAACTGAACAGGTAGGTTTTGGTGCATCTTGCTGTGTTTCCCTGCTCTGGGTCCGGATTAGAATGGATACCGATGACTCTTTTGCTTGTCGAAAGGGGCAGTCCATTATAGTCAGGCGTCCGTTCCATCATATTTACAGGCCGCCTTCACATACCTAGAATAGTGCTGACTGTTGCTTACCAAAAGTAGGATGTGGATCAGAAAGTCCTGCAAGGTACACAATGTATCGTCATGGCGAAGATCACCGCTTGGTACAACGTTCGTGAAGTTTCTTCAATATGTTCTATATTGAGTGTATTCTATAGCGTGCTCTTTGGGTTTCACTCAAATGCACATATGAAGTAGAAACCCCTTGATGCGTAATCCTGGTAATAAACAATAATATTTCAAACTACACACATAACCCCTTTTGGTACGGCTAGTGGGTAGTGATGTGGCATTGTATATTGTAAGAGATGTATGCACTTGTATCCATCGATAACCTCCACTATGACAGCTGGCGTCCTCACTATTACTATAAGCATGTTGATCTGTTTAGGCTGACATCAAGGCATACCTCGGGCAGAGTAAGTTTCACATTTGGATCGGCTTGACGGATGTTGCTAAAGAAGGAGCGTTCGTCTTCATGGACGGCACACCGGCTACATACATCAACGGGGACCTCGGATACGACAACTCAAGAATCTACGACGACTTTGTTGGTACGGTACATTTTGAGAACCATCAAGAAATCTAACCTGACATAGCATCATCTCAAAAGGAACAACATCAAAAGGAAAATCAGAAAATAAGTGTTCCTTACACGAAGTACCCACATCATCACCTATGTAATTGTTCAAGGATGGGATCTCAACTACTAAGACCTGTTATATAGTGTCTGTCCGTTGTGTGTTTCAGCAATGGACGTGGGTCAAAGGTACCAGTGGCGAGGCCGTCGATGGCAAGATGAAAACCGTTACCTCTGTCAGCTGCCAGCATCCACCACCATCGCTCCTCTTGGTAAGGAATCAGTAGATCGGGAAGAGAGCACCTCATACAAATCAGATATTATGTATGTAAAAGTAGTTGTCATATTTACTTCAACTGTCTTAAGGTACAGCGAATCAAGGTTTCTCTGCCAGTATTTAAGAAATGCAAACAGGCATATTTATCCAAGTGAAGGTTTCAGAAAACGTTTTATGTCATCAGTCTGTGTCATCAGTCATTACTCGATTCGCTTCGGTTCCAACACTGGACGTTTAATATTTACTTGATCTGGGTCGATGTTTCTGGTGGACCCAACTCTCGAGTGCTATCATGAGCTCAGTATCATTTATCTCTGCAGGGTTAAAGCAAAATGGGAATGTTTGGTGTGAGAAATTCAACCTGAACCCTATCATTTCCCTACTTTCCTTTCCTTCCAAGCAGCGGAATCTGTGAACGTCTACGCAACAGTCGTAATTCAAACTTAACACATCATTGCCATTGGTTTCTATAGTCAGTAAATGCACTGTCCTGTCGCTGCATTTCTGGTCTGTCGATCACGTGGTAGTTGTAATGTTGAACGGCGTCAGGTAACTTTGCGAATGACGTTTTTTATTATTAACACTGTGAAAAGTAAAGATATTCCTCATTGACCAGAGAGCTGCGGACCTAACGGTGACGGACACAGACTGGGCAGCAACGGCAGGTGCTACATCATCCTCAACACCAAAACTGACCACGACACAGCAGAGTACCAGTGTTTAACCCGCCAGGGAGAGCTGCCCACAGTCACAGATGACGCCACACAGGTTTGTACCAACATACAGGACTTCGGCCAGTATATACCTTCGGCATGGAATTTTCGTCTAAAATAGTGCTTGGATCAGACATCAGACAAAGTCAACATTGGTTTATAGAGACAGAAACTTAAGGTGCTAGATCAGGTGTTGACCATTCATTTGATATAGGTCACCCATTAGATAACAGATGAAAAAGCAGGGATTAAATCAGCAATATCATTGCGCTGGTACCATATCAAGAACAGATGCGGTGAGAGAGTCAAGGAGTATAAGTCAATTTACATTGAATGTTAAAACGAACACCAGTGGGCGACAGTGTCATGTATCAACATATCATCTTGTGTAGCGAGAGATCAGGAACCAGCTGCTGGCATTCGGCGCCGACATGGACTACTGGACGAACGAGGTTGTGGTCGACAGTGATGACGCCGACGTGGGTGTTGACACTTATTATGGTGAGAACATTTGTAACTTATGAGGTAAATATTCATACAGTGAGAATTTGATACAATTTATTACCTCCTCGATATCATCAAGATGGAAACCTCTTGATGTTCGTACGTTTTATGAAAAGCCATACACACGGGGAAGTTCCTATATGAATACAGCACTTTCGTCTCCTAAACATGGCGTCTTGCACGCAGTGGATGCTTTCATATGTTTGCATGATCACCTCCAAATAATCGGCAATTGATACAAGATGACTTTGATACATTACTACACAACGTCACAGTGACTTTATTTTTGTCATCTGGAAATGCTATCTGATCTATCTGTTGTAATCAAACTACAAATAATGGGTACTAGAACTAGAGGAATTTAAACATACACACTCTCATATCATCTCTTTTATAACTGTTTGTCCGTGATACAGCTGGTTGTTATGTCTGTTAGTGCAAGCAAGGAGTCACTCACTTGTGTCGGCCTTGACAACCTTCGGGGTACAGCGTGGGGATATTTTCCTATAAAGCTTAACTTTGTGTCAGTTCATCTGTGTATGAACCATCACAGAATGAGGGCCAAACATTGCATGAAGGTGGTTGCAAGCTCCGACAAGCTCCAATTCTTCAAACTTCGTGTTCGGTTTGGGGGGCTTTGGAGATGTTGGCCATACCAGTTGGAAGTTGCAGATGTCGATTGTATTTCCAGACATTGAGTGTTCGATTTACTGAGCGTCGGTTTACGGAGATGTGAATTTCACTTACGCAATAGCGACACAGTTTGTATGCAGCCAGCCATGTAACAATCTCCCAAACTGATATTCTGTGATACCAAACAAACGTGGATATAACCCTGCTGATTCTATGTCGCCAGAACTGGCCTTCACCTCCTTGTTCAACAAGAAGTCTGCCAGTGCCAATGAGAAGAATGGCGTCGTATGTCTTCTTGGTGGGTAATATAGTGCAGTTCTTCATGTATGATGGATGAGCAACCAAGCAGTGAATAACGTTTGTGTATTTATAAGTGACGTTGCTTTGATTTCCTGTATGCTCTGTTTCTTACAATCAGTCATAAAAAATTACATGTTTTATACACCTAATGAAACTATTAGAAATCATTTAACATATATCATGTTTAACTGTTTTTACTAAGTTCACCATTGCCTTAAAACATGAAATCAGGGTAATTGACAACGAATGGCACTCAACTGTTACCTTGTCTGTTCCAGAGTCAACAACAACAGCCAGCATTTGTCCACACAGTAAGGGGAGATTTTTACATCAAACTCCGTTTATAACGAGCACGCTAATATCGAGCCATTTCCTGTATATTTAGCCGAAATGTATATAACGATCTACGGTAATAACAAACTCATATAAAAGGTCCCTTTGAGCTCGGTATAACCATAGCTTATTGCACCTTCGAACCCTTCACCTTCTACTTGGATAACACAATTACTAAACCATTAACTGTAATGTATTATCGGACACTGTAGCATGTACTTACAGTCAATGGAAGGGATGCCGTTAAGTAAACATGGTAGGAGTGTTTGTGAAAAGCATGAATAACTGCATGCTTTTGAGTTAGATATTACTCAAAATATACTCGTATCATTAATATCAAAAGAGGATAGTCAATTTGTTTACATTCTTATGGACACAACGTGGTAAGCCCTTTCTTTGGACCCACAGGCCCAGTTCACCAGCTTATCTATACATCTTCATCCTTAAGAATTGATAATCTTATACCTCTGTTGTTTTCCCAGCCTGGAAGGAACATGGTGGTTCCTGCTACCTCTACACGGGCAAGACAGCGCCCCACTACGACTCTGTGGCAGCTCTGTGTAACCAGTAAGAAATACTGTAACAGATGGATGCCCTTGATGCTGATCACTGGATTGTCTAGTCCAGACTCGATTATTTACAGACCGCCGTCATATAGCTGGAATATTGTTGAGTTCGGCGCCAACCAACCAACCAACCTGCCTGTAACAAACAGTTGATTTGTAACTAGCAAGTCCTCCTGTAAGGGAGAGAAATACGTGAACTAGTAATAGGATCACTGTCATACTGGATACTTGCTCAAGATGATAATGTGTAATCACTTTCCAGCTGACTGACTCACTTCATGACATTTACGGATATTGATTTAAGATGTTAAATAGGAAACTTGTAAGATTTGAAGTTGTTACCCTTATTACTGTATTATTGTCATTGTCAACAGGGGCGACAGTAACATGGTGACAGTCCACAGCAAGGCTGAGAACGACTACGTCTACAACATGGTGAAGGACTTCCACAACGGAAATGGGAAGGATGTCCTCATAGGTAGTTACAACACTTTTACACTGTATTACATTCAGTCGGAATATCTGGGATTGGTTCCAACACAGCCGCCTGGAGAATATACTGTATTCACTATCACCAACACATGTCCTCATTGGTAGTTACAGCACTTTTACACTGTATTACATTCAGTCGGGATATCTGGGATTGGTTCCAACACAGCCGCCTGGAGAATATACTACATTCACTATCACCAACACATGTCCTCATAGGTAGTTACAACACTTTTACACTGTATTACATTCAGTCGGGATATCTGGGATTGGTTCCAACACAGCCGCCTGGAGAATATACAACATTCACCATCACCAACACATATCCTCATAGGTAGCTACAGCACTTTTACACTGTATTACATTCAGTCGGGATATCTGGGATTGGTTCCAACACAGCCGCCTGGAGAATATACTGTATTCACTATCACCAACACATGTCCTCATAGGTAGTTACAGCACTTTTACACTGTATTACATTCAGTCGGGATATCTGGGATTGGTTCCAACACAGCCGCCTGGAGAATATACTACATTCACCATCACCAACACATATCCTCATAGGTAGCTACAGCACTTTTACACTGTATTACATTCAGTCGGAATATCTGGGATTGGTTCCAACACAGCCGCCTGGAGAATATACTACATTCACTATCACCAACACATGTCCTCATAGGTAGTTACAACACTTTTTACACTGTATTACATTCAGTCGGGATATCTGGGATTGGTTCCAACACAGCCGCCTGGAGAATATACTACATTCACTATCACCAACACATGTCCTCATAGGTAGCTACAACACTTTTACACTGTATTACATTCAGTCGGGATATCTGGGATTGGTTCCAACACAGCCGCCTGGAGAATATACAACATTCACCATCACCAACACATATCCTCATAGGTAGCTACAACACTTTTACACTGTATTACATTCAGTCGGAATATCTGGGATTGGTTCCAACACAGCCGCCTGGAGAATATACTACATTCACTATCACCAACACATGTCCTCATAGGTAGTTACAGCACTTTTACACTGTATTACATTCAGTCGGGATATCTGGGATTGGTTCCAACACAGCCGCCTGGAGAATATACTACATTCACTATCACCAACACATGTCCTCATAGGTAGGTACAACACTTTTTTTACACTGTATTACATTCAGTCGGGATATCTGGGATTGGTTCCAACACAGCCGCCTGGAGAATATACTACATTCACTATCACCAACACATGTCCTCATAGGTAGCTACAACACTTTTTACATTGTATTACATTCAGTCGGGATATCTGGGATTGGTTCCAACACAGCCGCCTGGAGAATATACTACATTCACTATCACCAACACATGTCGTCATGGGTAGCTACAGCACTTTTACACTGTATTACATTCAGTCGGGATATCTGGGATTGGTTCCAACACAGCCGCCTGGAGAATATACTACATTCACTATCACCAACACATGTCCTCATAGGTAGTTACAGCACTTTTACACTGTATTACATTCAGTCGGGATATCTGGGATTGGTTCCAACACAGCCGCCTGGAGAATATACTACATTCACTATCACTAACACATGTCCTCATAGGTAGTTACAGCACTTTTACACTGTATTACATTCAGTCGGGATATCTGGGATTGGTTCCAACACAGCCGCCTGGAGAATATACTACATTCACTATCACCAACACATGTCCTCATAGGTAGTTACAGCACTTTTACACTGTATTACATTCAGTCGGGATATCTGGGATTGGTTCCAACACAGCCGCCTGGAGAATATACTACATTCACTATCACCAACACATGTCCTCATAGGTAGCTACAACACTTTTACACTGTATTACATTCAGTCGGGATATCTGGGATTGGTTCCAACACAGCCGCCTGGAGAATATACAACATTCACCATCACCAACACATATCCTCATAGGTAGCTACAGCACTTTTACACTGTATTACATTCAGTCGGAATATCTGGGATTGGTTCCAACACAGCCGCCTGGAGAATATACTACATTCACTATCACCAACACATGTCCTCATAGGTAGCTACAACACTTTTACATTGTATTACATTCAGTCGGGATATCTGGGATTGGTTCCAACACAGCCTCCTGGGGAATATACTACATTCACTATCACCAACACATGTCCTCATAGGTAGCTACAGCACTTTTACACTGTATTACATTCAGTCGGGATATCTGGGATTGGTTCCAACACAGCCGCCTGGAGAATATACTACATTCACTATCACCAACACATGTCCTCATAGGTAGTTACAGCACTTTTACACTGTATTACATTCAGTCGGGATATCTGGGATTGGTTCCAACACAGCCGCCTGGAGAATATACTACATTCACTATCACCAACACATGTCCTCATAGGTAGCTACAGCACTTTTACACTGTATTACATTCAGTCGGGATATCTGGGATTGGTTCCAACACAGCCGCCTGGAGAATATACTACATTCACTATCACCAACACATGTCCTCATAGGTAGCTACAGCACTTTTACACTGTATTACATTCAGTCGGGATATCTGGGATTGGTTCCAACACAGCCGCCTGGAGAATATACTACATTCACTATCACCAACACATGTCCTCATAGGTAGGTACAACACTTTTTACACTGTATTACATTCAGTCGGGATATCTGGGATTGGTTCCAACACAGCCGCCTGGAGAATATACTACATTCACCATCACCAACACATGTCCTCATAGGTAGCTACAGCACTTTTACACTGTATTACATTCAGTCGGGATATCTGGGATTGGTTCCAACACAGCCGCCTGGAGAATATACTACATTCACTATCACCAACACATGTCCTCATAGGTAGTTACAGCACTTTTACACTGTATTACATTCAGTCGGGATATCTGGGATTGGTTCCAACACAGCCGCCTGGAGAATATACTACATTCACTATCACCAACACATGTCCTCATTGGTAGGTACAGCACTTTTACACTGTATTACATTCAGTCGGGATATCTGGGATTGGTTCCAACACAGCCGCCTGGAGAATATACTACATTCACTATCACCAACACATGTCCTCATAGGTAGCTACAACACTTTTACACTGTATTACATTCAGTCGGGATATCTGGGATTGGTTCCAACACAGCCGCCTGGAGAATATACTACATTCACTATCACCAACACATGTCCTCATGGGTAGGTTACAGCACTTTTACACTGTATTACATTCAGTCGGGATATCTGGGATTGGTTCCAACACAGCCGCCTGGAGAATATACTACATTCACTATCACCAACACATGTCCTCATAGGTAGTTACAGCACTTTTACACTGTATTACATTCAGTCGGGATATCTGGGATTGGTTCCAACACAGCCGCCTGGAGAATATACTACATTCACTATCACTAACACATGTCCTCATAGGTAGTTACAGCACTTTTACACTGTATTACATTCAGTCGGGATATCTGGGATTGGTTCCAACACAGCCGCCTGGAGAATATACTACATTCACTATCACCAACACATGTCCTCATAGGTAGTTACAGCACTTTTACACTGTATTACATTCAGTCGGGATATCTGGGATTGGTTCCAACACAGCCGCCTGGAGAATATACTACATTCACTATCACCAACACATGTCCTCATAGGTAGCTACAACACTTTTACACTGTATTACATTCAGTCGGGATATCTGGGATTGGTTCCAACACAGCCGCCTGGAGAATATACTACATTCACCATCACCAACACATATCCTCATAGGTAGCTACAGCACTTTTACACTGTATTACATTCAGTCGGAATATCTGGGATTGGTTCCAACACAGCCGCCTGGAGAATATACTACATTCACTATCACCAACACATGTCCTCATAGGTAGTTACAGCACTTTTACACTGTATTACATTCAGTCGGGATATCTGGGATTGGTTCCAACACAGCCGCCTGGAGAATATACTACATTCACTATCACCAACACATGTCCTCATAGGTAGTTACAGCACTTTTACACTGTATTACATTCAGTCGGGATATCTGGGATTGGTTCCAACACAGCCGCCTGGAGAATATACTACATTCACTATCACCAACACATGTCCTCATAGGTAGCTACAACACTTTTACATTGTATTACATTCAGTCGGGATATCTGGGATTGGTTCCAACACAGCCGCCTGGAGAATATACTACATTCACTATCACCAACACATGTCCTCATAGGTAGTTACAGCACTTTTACACTGTATTACATTCAGTCGGGATATCTGGGATTGGTTCCAACACAGCCGCCTGGAGAATATACTACATTCACTATCACCAACACATGTCCTCATAGGTAGTTACAGCACTTTTACACTGTATTACATTCAGTCGGGATATCTGGGATTGGTTCCAACACAGCCGCCTGGAGAATATACTACATTCACTATCACCAACACATGTCCTCATAGGTAGCTACAACACTTTTACACTGTATTACATTCAGTCGGGATATCTGGGATTGGTTCCAACACAGCCGCCTGGAGAATATACTACATTCACTATCACCAACACATGTCCTCATTGGTAGTTACAGCACTTTTACACTGTATTACATTCAGTCGGGATATCTGGGATTGGTTCCAACACAGCCGCCTGGAGAATATACTACATTCACTATCACCAACACATGTCCTCATAGGTAGTTACAGCACTTTTACACTGTATTACATTCAGTCGGGATATCTGGGATTGGTTCCAACACAGCCGCCTGGAGAATATACTACATTCACTATCACCAACACATGTCCTCATAGGTAGTTACAGCACTTTTACACTGTATTACATTCAGTCGGGATATCTGGGATTGGTTCCAACACAGCCGCCTGGAGAATATACTACATTCACTATCACCAACACATGTCCTCATAGGTAGTTACAGCACTTTTACACTGTATTACATTCAGTCGGGATATCTGGGATTGGTTCCAACACAGCCGCCTGGAGAATATACTACATTCACTATCACCAACACATGTCCTCATAGGTAGTTACAGCACTTTTACACTGTATTACATTCAGTCGGGATATCTGGGATTGGTTCCAACACAGCCGCCTGGAGAATATATACTACATTCACTATCACCAACACATGTCCTCATAGGTAGCTACAACACTTTTACACTGTATTACATTCAGTCGGGATATCTGGGATTGGTTCCAACACAGCCGCCTGGAGAATATACTACATTCACTATCACCAACACATGTCCTCATAGGTAGCTACAACACTTTTACACTGTATTACATTCAGTCGGGATATCTGGGATTGGTTCCAACACAGCCGCCTGGAGAATATACTACATTCACTATCACCAACACATGTCCTCATAGGTAGTTACAGCACTTTTACACTGTATTACATTCAGTCGGGATATCTGGGATTGGTTCCAACACAGCCGCCTGGAGAATATACTACATTCACTATCACCAACACATGTCCTCATATGGTAGGTAGTTACAGCACTTTTACACTGTATTACATTCAGTCGGGATATCTGGGATTGGTTCCAACACAGCCGCCTGGAGAATATACTACATTCACTATCACCAACACATGTCCTCATAGGTAGTTACAGCACTTTTACACTGTATTACATTCAGTCGGGATATCTGGGATTGGTTCCAACACAGCCGCCTGGAGAATATACTACATTCACTATCACAAACACATGTCCTCATAGGTAGTTACAAGCACTTTTTACACTGTATTACATTCAGTCGGGATATCTGGGATTGGTTCCAACACAGCCGCCTGGAGAATATACTACATTCACTATCACCAACACATGTCCTCATAGGTAGCTACAGCACTTTTACACTGTATTACATTCAGTCGGGATATCTGGGATTGGTTCCAACACAGCCGCCTGGAGAATATACTACATTCACTATCACCAACACATGTCCTCATAGGTAGCTACAGCACTTTTTACACTGTACTACATTCAGTCGGAATATCTGGGATTGGTTCCAACACAGCCGCCTGGGGAATATACTACATTCACTATCACCAACACATTTTGTACTTCGTGGTATGATAATGACAGTTATTCCAGTATATCTGACTGACTGACTGACTGAGTTTGGTTTTACGCCGCTTTTAGCAATATTCCAGCAACATCACGGCGGGTCCTGTATATCTCGTATCCAAGGAGGGGGTAGGGGTGAGTGAGTGAGTGAGTGAACTGGTGAGTGAGTTGGATCAGTTTCATCATACAGTACAGCTTCATGGAATTCCCCAATTACTGATATGCTGGCTGATAGGCTAGTAGTGATCAGGGGCGAATTTTGGATTCGAACTCACAAAGAGCGGATTTATATCAGTTATGGGAGGCAACTATGTGTTATTTCTAGCTGGTCTGGAGTTCTATATAACTTGTTGTGTCTTGTTCCCAGGCTACCGGTACCGCAGTGTGTTCGACAAGTTCACCTGGCTGGACGGATCTGACCCCGTCTACGAGAATTGGAGCTCCAGACAAGGCATGTCTGGACTGACCGGTGGTTACTGCACGAAGATTTCCTATTCTGACAACAAGATCACCTGGATGAACACCCCATGTGTGGATCAAAACTACGCGGTCGTATGCAAGATGAAGCGCCCGGCATTTCTCGGAATATAATCACTCTAACCTTGACAGCAATCAAGTCCATCCTTGACACTAAATACTATATAAATTAGCGTGTATCATGTACCATTTATCAAAGGTATTTTAGTCACTTACTGAGATAGTGTTCTCGAACGTGGTCCACGTGTGAGCAACTCTGCTGACCCGATGTACCAGGCTAAATGTTCCTCTTGCCACTTCGTCCACAGACAGCAACATGCTCCTCTCCTCTTCCTCTACCGCCTCTATATTTCAGCAGAGGCTATATCATAAGATCTTATTATGGTTGTCCGTGATTTCAGATAAACTGAACATAACGGAGGGAAGGTTCAGCCTAGGCAAGAACTGGGGTAGGTCTGGAGAAGAACTGTCAAGACTCAAAAGATATGGCCCAGACTGAACCTTCATCTGCTCAACTTCGAGGAGAAAAGACCAGGGCCTTGATTTTCGAAGCTCTCTTAGCGCTAAGATAGTCGTAAGTTAATGTTAATGTATGGCACTTACGACTATCTTAGCGCTTAGAGAGCTTCGAAAATCAAAGCCCTGGTCAGGGGTGGGGGAGATAGGGCCTCGGCTATTGCGTCCCCACGTGACCAGAGAGATGTTTCGGCCTGTTACACCGGGTTCAGTAATCTCATGTCTACACGACCAGGTGCCGTTGTACAAAACAACCTTTGCGCTACGACAGTCGTAAGGCTATGTTAAGGTATGGGAGTTACGATCACCTTAACCCTAAGATCGCTTTGTACAACGGCACCCTGGGCACACTGTGGGACTTAGTACTGTAGATGAGAGATAAAGCATCAACGGTTCCAAGGAATCTCTGTGCACGCAGAATCAGGTATATACGAATCATTAGGTTATGCTACTAACAGATCAGGTAGTCGTTCAGTCCTAGGTGTTCACGGTGCAGTTAGGGACTCTTTCCAATACCATATTGCGTGTTGTGGTACCCATTAGCTATGTGCAATATGTACAAATATATGTATAAATATATGTATAAATATAACCAGATAGAATGGAACGCAACCGCTACATTCTTCACATCGCATAATACGTGTACGTGGACACACATTATGGAATCTGAGTACATTGTTGGTTCTTTAAATTCCACTTCTTTTATGCGCCTCCCTTTTGGGTGAGCTCGGAGACGAGTAGGTCACCAGTATTCCATAACTGTCTCATGAGCCGCTGACGTTGATGATACGACGGCTGGGCAGTGTCAAGGCTGACGGCGTGTTATGGTATCCGGTGGACCGGTACTATTCGGTTAAAATATCGTTCATTTACTAGAGTGTCTGGACTGAAAACGATAATTTACAATGTAACATGATCATTGCTGAGTGTGCACATCTACTTGAAGATGGTCTTTAGATATCAGTGATTTAGTGACAAGTGTTGACGTATGAATACAATTCACGGTGAACTGGGCGATACCCCGCAATATCGCGTCAGAAGACACCCAAAAGGCTCTTCACTTAGAAAGAGTGCAATCACCAGTTTGATGAAGGTTTTTTGTTATCTATTGTCAGATATGTAGATTGAAGATTTTGTTGCTTCAAATAAAACATTTGGCAACATCTTTGTATGGAATCGTGTTTTGATTTACCAAATACTATACGAAGCCTCTCGGCTTTTTGAAATGTTCATACGACACAAAGACAACGTATATGATTAACGTTTCCTGATCACCCTGCAGATGAGATAATAACTGAATACCACCGCTTTCAACTCCTGACGAGGGGGGACATGAAAGACTGCTGATTTCTATCACCGATGAATATAATCCTGATGTAAAATTGGCATAAAGGATAGAACATGATATTGTCCTCCCGGTAGCGTGCCGTTCAAAATGTCATTAGCAACATCAGTGTATTACTAGGAGTTGTGATGCCACCTTGTAAACATATGTAAACCCTTGCAAAAGCAACAGAGTTGTCAAGATTAGACAGACAGACAGACAGACAGACATTTATTCAGTAATAGGCCACTGGCCCAAAATACATTCATAAATATAATAAAAAGTTACATGCGTTTTACCAGGGAGACTATATAATGTTGTAGATTTTCCCTGGTTTTACATAAAAACATCAGAATCTCTTATTTTCCCAACATTATATAAAAATAGGCACAAATTATTTATAACATTTATGTTTTTTGAAGTCATTATGTTTATAAAACTGTGTTGTGCCAAATAATGTTTCAAATATTTACCCAGAAACGTATTCCTTATATCTAAGTAGGCTTTACAATAAAGTAAAACATGTATTTCATCTTCAATTAAATTAAGATTATTTTTGTAGCAAAAGCAACAGAGTTGTCAAGATTAAACACAGTGTGAACACTGTGGCTGTCTTGTGTTCTGAACCTCAGCAGATGTCTACGCCAACCAGCAGATGTCTACGCCAGCCTAGGCATGTTTGACCGTGACGGGACAAGAATAGTGCATATCCACATCCACTTCCATGTTGTGCTTCATCAACTGGTTGCCTAACAAACCCGGTATACTTTCGTTTGCCTCTAAGAATAAATCATATAATAACTTCCAACTTATCTAATATGACACTATTTATTTTTCTGAAACGCCATTTCCAAACTCGTGCTCAAAACGCTTAATATAGAACCATGTTTTGGTATAAGCAGCCAGTTTGCCCAATTCTTGATTATCTTAACACGGTTTATTGTGATCGTAAATAACAATTCAGGCCCCATCCACTGTGTACTGTATTTGATATGCTGGCTTGAAAACAATGAAAAACCTGACCTAAAGAGATTGACTTCCACACTGATATACTTTGCCAGCTCTGTTTCGGGTGATAATCCCAGTTTCGGAAACGATATAATTACCTTGGTTGCCCAAGCTGCTCTTACATCATGGTCAAAGTCGACACGGCTAGTGCTTTCAACATGTTGGGCAACAGGCGCAAGTCTAACGGTGTGAATGTACGAATAGAAACAGTTAAGGCTGTGTTATAATGACCTTTTACGTGTGGCCGTCTTGGGGTTTAAATACTGGATAAATATAATAATTGCATAGTGGGTGGGGTAGTTAAGGTATTTGGGTGGGCGGCTTGGGTAGTACCTACCTTTGTACTCTTTCTTGTAGAAGCGTTTCGACCTTGTGCCTGGGGAGACATGACGATGTCACGCTTCTTGTATTATAGGCATGAAATTATACTATTGATAAAGATAGATCTTAGAGTGTGAGGGCACACTCTTGGTCAGAAAGGGGGTAGTATTATAGGCATAACATTGTGATATTTATTTCCATAATTGATATGAAGTCTAGATCATTAATATTGGAAATTAAGCCGTAATGGGAGACAAATTATATCATGATTAATAACATCTTCAAGGTAGAAATTCAGTAGCTGGGGAGAAATGGTCGGAGACGGGAATGTTAAGTTGGTGCAGTTTGTGAGCCTGGCGAGAGAGGTGATGCTAGACCTGTGCCAAGTGAATATAGGTTAAGAAGATGGTTATATTATCAGGGCTGGGCACCTCGCTGATAGTAAGACAGAAATGGTCAGAACGCGGGAGGAGCAGCATTTCTTTGAATCAGGGAAGATATATATGGTCATAGCTAGGGAGAGTAATTCTGGGGTTCCTGGAATTCACCTCGCAGTCTTACAAATAAGGTAAATTGGGGGGTACAGACACGAAAGGGGGAGACTAGTCTGCAGCGAGGGTAAAGGTTACCGTCCAATGGAAAAACAAGAATCTTTATGCCTGTGACGTAGGATCCCGGGTCTTAAGGTATAGCAAAGCTCACAAGAGGGAAAAAAAGTGGTGCGCGCCTCGAGACCTCAAGCCGAGTGTCTGGAGTGCTCCTTGGAACCCCAAGCCTGGGGTCTAGGGCGCATCAGCACTCATCTGATTGTCCCTAACTTTCGTACTAAGAAACAAACTCAAAGCACCAGCATTTCGACTGAGACTGAAGCTTTGCGGCTAAAGTCTCCTAATTATGTGACAAATAGAGTGGGTTGGACCAGCAACGCAGTGTTAATAAAACTGTGGAACGAAGATCATCGTCTTATGGTTGCTGGAGGAACTACGGTAAAGTTCAAAGGGCCTCGGGTACTGACACTGTACCTCTCGCACATCCCTTATCGTCAGGACCGAAGTACGGGGGTATACCGTAATTCCGGTAAAGGAACGCCATCCCAGGTGTGGGATAACTGGCAGGTAAATATCATCTACCTGTCAGGTAAAAGGGCGGTGTAATAAGAACTGTTTGGACACTTGCATGCTCAGCCATCTTGAGGAGCGTGCGCATTGGCTGAATTTCGGATTTTCCCAGTCACGCGGCCGGTGTGGCTACATAAACCAACCCTAGGTAGGGAATCGTCAGTCGTCCGATACCCGCATCGGGTAAGTTTCTAACGACCACCGCGTCTTGTATCAATGCCATTTAGGTTTTCACTTCATGTTTGTTGTTTTTCTGGGAGTAGTATATTGACTTAGAGGTAGTTGCAGAAGGGGAGAATTAGAGTAGGAACGAGTAGGTTTATTTTGTTGTTTTCGGGAGTTAGGTTAAGGGGGTGGATGTATTAGGCAGTTAAATAGTGTTGAGGTAGGTTGTATGTAGGGAGGGAATGGGGAGAGATATGTAGGGTTGTTTGTTGTTGACTGGTTTGCCTCTTTACGTTCTTATCTGTTTATTTTTTATTATTAAACAAGAATGGAAGCTTCATTTTCTTATGTTGTCTATAATTGAGGGAATTGGAAGAACCCGCCAGGAACCGATTAATACAGAACTAGTAGGCAGGACATACTGACCACACAAACTAGGAGACCGAGAACACAACGCAAAGCATCCACATTCAGTATCCAGCTAAGTCTGCTGACACTTATATATGTCATATATCTATTTAGTTCTGCTGTCACTGGGCGCCTGTTCAACACACACCACGCGCTAGGCGCCTATTAGAGATTTGGTGCCGTGACCAGGATAAGGTTATATTTTCAATTTTTCTCATTATAGTCTACTAAATGTCTGAAGATTTAGGTCTGAATTGCTCTTTGTTGTCCGAGATTGATGGTCAGTTTCGTGGTAGTGCCGGTGGTAATCTGGAGGGACCACTTATTGATTTGACCAGTGAGTTGCCCCCATTTCGGCAAAATATGTATCCAACTTCTACGCCGTATTCACCTCTTCCTCCAATAGGAGATGGTGTCGGTTTAAGACAGACGGGTAGGGATACACAGTTAGTGTCAGGTTATGGTGCAGGTCAGAATGCTGATCATCGGTTGTTTGGTCGTATACCAGATTGAATCAGGAGTGGTAGCCGTTCTGTGCATTTCAGTACACCAGAAATACAGGATAGGCTTCATACTGATTTTTCGGATCCTAGAGGTTTGAATTGTTTAAGACAACCAAATCCAGTCGGAACTGTTTTGACGGGGCTTGAAAAGTCTATGGCAGGATTTTATTGTTCATTTTGAGCGAGTGAGTGAGTGAGTTTAATTTTACGCCGCACTCAGCAATATTCCAGCTATATGGCGGCGGCCTGTAAATAATCGAGTCTGGAACACACAATCCAGTGATCAACAGCATGAGCATCGATCTGCGCAATTGGGAACCGATGACATGTGTCAACCAAGTCAGCGAGCCTGACCACCCGATCCCGTTAGTCGCCTCTTACGACAAGCATGGGTTACTGAAGGCTCATTCTAACCCGGACCTTCACGGGTCACGCTGCAGGAGGAATGGCGAAGAATTCTCCAAGAAAAAATTGGACGACTTCCAAGGCAGAGAGCAGTGACGGCTGCAAGGGGTGGTGTTACCAGGTACTGACCTGAACACCCCCTAGTGTCCACACATGTGCAGTGACGGCTGCAAGGGGTGGTGTTACCAGGTTCTGACCTGAACATCCCTTTGTTTCCACACAGTGACGGCAAAGGGTGTGCAGTGACGGCTGCAAGTGTCCACACAGGTACTGTGTCCAGTTACCTGCAAGGGTACTGACCTGAAACACCCTCGGCTGCAAAGGGTGTGTCCACACTGACCTGAACACCCCTAGTGTCATGACGCAGTGACGGCTGCACCCCTAGGGTGACGGCTGCAAGGGGTGGGTACTGACCTGAACACCCTTTAGTGTCCACACATGTGCAGTGACGGCTGCAAGGGGTGGTGTTACCAGGTACTGACCTGAACACCCCTTTAGTGTCCACACATGTGTGCGGCTGCAAGACGTGCTGCAAGGTACTGACCTGAAGTTACCAGGTACTGACCTGAACACCCTCTAGTGTCCACACATGTGCAGTGACGGCTGCAAGGGGTGGTGAACACCCCTTTGTGTCGACCAGGTACAGTGACCTGAACACCCCACCCCCTTGTGTCCACACATGTGCAGTGAATGAACGGAATTAATCTGACACTGTCAGTAATACATATGTTCATTCCTTCATCTATGTTCAGCTTAATCGACTTATGTACACTTAAATATGTTTAATACATTTCCATATTGTTGGCCTGTGCGTTTTGTTTTTAAGAGTTTACTATAAGACACACACTTTGTTTTTGTTTATTTCGTTTGTTGTTTAACTACGCTCTCAGTAATATTCCAGCTATATGTCGGTAGTATGTAAATAGTCTGCACCAGACAATCCAGTGATCAATATCATGAGCATCGATCTAGGCAGTTTGGATACGATGACGTGTCAACCAAGTCAGCCAGTTTGACCACCCGATCCCATTAGTCGCCAAGCAAGTGGTGTTGAAGACCAGTTGTACACTATTACTAGCCTATGAGTTAGGTGTAACATGTCTTTGAACAGCATTTGATCGCGTACTCACTTTAGGGGAGCCAAATACGCATTATGTCAGAAAGCGCACGTAAAATCTCTAAATCATCACCATCACAGTATTCCAAATACAGAGATAGAATGAGTAAATGAAAACTCAAGATTATTGTTTCGTTCTTATTTTTTTATTTTGCATGCTATTGTTGCTAACTCGTCACAGTGAGAGAGAGAGAGAGAGAGAGAGAGAGAGAGAGAGAGAGAGAGAGAGAGAGAGAGATGTTTACCTATATAGTCCCAACAGCTGAAACTAAATATACATACCCTAGTCCATACAAGTCTACACAATTGTTTTATATAAGCTTATATCGAGTACACGTACGTAGATTCATCAAACATGCTTATATCACTGAGATACATGATTAAGTGGTTGTCTATATTGGCCACCTGAACTGCTCTGGTTTTACGGGAGAGACATCTTGCAAACAGTAGCGTACTTCTGCTTAACACACGGGGTGTTCATCCAAGTTATCTTGTTGTCGTAGCTGCTTATCTTCGTGCAGTAGCCACCGGTCAGTCCAGACATGCCATGTCCGCCACTCCAGTTCTCGTAGACGGGGTCAGATCCGTCCAGCCAGGTGAACTCGTCCAACACACTGCGCTACCGGTAGCCTGGGAACAAGACAACAACTTAAAACTCCAAACCTGAGAACACAGTGGGATAGTGCATAAAGTACAGACGACAAGAAGCTAGAGATTTTCTATTTCTGAAATTCCATTAGCAGGTATAGAGGGGACACGCCATGAAGACAACACTAGCAGTGCAGTGATCCACGACCAACAGATCCTGGTGTTGCCACTGGCCACTCAATGTAGGAGCGTCCTTTGCTCCGCCCACGAATCAGGCCCAAAGTGGCAGTAAAGTCGAAACAGATAAAGATTCTCTCATTGGTCTCTTTAACGTTTGAAATTCACTTCTTGTAATAAAACCATTTCAGCACTATGTTTACTATAAAACTATTCACTGAGACGGTGCAGGTGTTTGTGTGTAGATAATACTCGGTCCAGCTGACACCTGCTTGACGTGCCAGTGAATACACTCGTCTACATAACGCCCTCCTTGTGTATGTTGTGGCACTGTCATCGCCTGACGTTTTGTTCAAGGATATTGTAGTGGTATAGTCAGCATAAGGTAATGTTGGCACTCCTCCTCCTGCATGACCAGTGTGTAGCCAGTACCTACCTATGAGTATGTCCTTGTCTGCTCCCTCGTGGAAGTCCTTCACCATGTTGTAGACGAAGTCGTTCTCAGTCTTGCTGTGGACTGTCACCAGGTTACTGTCGCCCCTGTTGACAACGTTTCATTCAGTGATATCGATACTTTTCCAGAATATAATCAAATGTAAAATAATACATATATAATTCGCTAGTTGGGTGATCCTACCTAGTTTATTCAATATTCTACGTCAGGAAACAGCGGCTCACCACTACTCCAGCTTAGCTGCATTTCAACACAGGAATTATCTCGATAAGAAACAAAACAAACAAACAACAAATAGGAAACACTGTCTACGTACAGTAATACCTACTGGTTAGACAGAGCGGTCACGGACACTGTTTACTAAGAGACCGTTCATAATTCATGGCTAGGGGGTGATGATGATTTTTATGGAGAAGCATGTACAATGTGAATGGACCCCCCCAAAAAAAAAAAATTATGTACAAAGTAAGTGACCCCCCTGTATGTCATGTACAAAGTCAATGACGCCCCTCCCACTTTCCATATTTTTAAAGCATAAGTTTTAAATATGTTTATGTCCAAAATTGCTGACCCCCCTTAGAAACATGTGTACATATTGATGCCCCCACTACCTCCCCAGAACAAAATGGGTGACCCCCCATAAAATCATCATTCAAACACACACACACACGCACGCACGCACGCACACACGCACACACGCACGCACGCACACACACACACACACACATATAAATTATGAACGGTCCTAAAAGTAAGACTTACTGGTTACACAGAGCGGCCACAGATTCGTAGCTAGTCGCGGTCTTGCCGGTGTACAGGTAGCAGAAGCCATTGTGTTCCTTCCAAACAGGGGATCATACAGGTTATAGATTATACTGGGTGAATCGGAGTTATAGTAATACCGTCATCTTGATTAGAACTGTCGCCAATAGTAAACAGGTTCAAATATAATATTTAGCAGAGTTTGAAACTGCACTAAATTGTCAATCTGATTATAATATTCAAAACTTTACTGAAATGTGATATCAAATCGTCTCAAATTGACAATGAACATGTTTATCTTACGTGGTGGACAGTTACTGGCTGTTGCGGCGGACTCTGGAACAAACAAGAGGTGATATCAATTATAGCTACCTAAATTTACAGTACAGTATCTCTTTTCCGATAATTAATTAGTTTTTAAAGTATTCGAACTAGCCAATGGGTGACGTATACGGATTAATAAACATACAGAAGAGATGTAAACCCACCTATAAGGCACAGGGCGCCATTCTTCTCGCTGGAACTGGCAGCGCTTTTGCTGAACAAGGAGGTGTAGGTCAACTCTGACGAAACCAAGGAAAACTAACTTAGCATTAATATGGACATGACTACTGAAAAAAGTTGACCTGACCCAACCTGGGTTATGTGATTGGAACACATAAGCGTATTTGACTCTGACATCCTCTCGCACTAAGCGATCTGAGCGCTAAGACCGTGAAGTCCGCTAAGATCGCTTTGTGCAAGGGGGTAAGGTCCTGACACTTGTAATAAACGACTACGGTTTGTTTATTTGTTTGTTTTTTAACGCTGTACTTAGCAATATTCCAGCTATATGGCGGCGGTCTGTAAATAATCGAATCTGGACCAGACAATCCAGTGACCAGCATGAGCATCGATCTATGCAATAGGGATACGATGACATGTGTCAACCAAGTCAGCGAGCCTGACCACCCGATCCCGTTAACGCCTATCACGACAAGCATGGGCTGCTGAGATGATGGAGTATTGGTCAGGCTCGTCGGCCTTTTTGGTGGCATGAAGTACTGTCCCTATTCTTTACATGTTGCCGCAACATAACCAAAGTATATGTTTGGTCCAACAAGTTACTTTCAGGTGTAATTCTTGTCGTGTCTGGATATTGTTATAAACATTCAGCTATTAACTTGTCTATCATTAAGTGTCCATACTATAGTAGTTATCTTCTCCAGCTTGGCTGACCCCCGACTCTCCGGTCCAGTAGTCCATGTCGCTGCCAAAAGTCAGCAACTGGTTACGAATTTCCCGCTGAAAGAAAACAGACTTTCAGTTGGCTTTCTGAGATTTTCATCCTCTGGCGACCCTGGTTACAACATAACACGCACAACACCGCTGTTACACGTCACGTCACGTCACGTCACTGTGAGGACAGGTAGTGGGACGTATCTTGGTCCCATGCTGTGATCATTCGTTCAGCTGCTGGTTTGCCTGACCCTGATTCTGTTCTCACCGCGGCGTTAAAGACCTTGTACTTAATTTTAGTTTGTTTGTTTGTTGTGTAACACCACAACAACAGTCTGTAGTTAACATAGACCAGTGATGGGCATCATGAACACCTACCTACAGAATTGATGCACGGTGACCAGAAAGTTAGTGTGAGTGAGTATAGTTTTACGCCGCTTTTAGCAATATTCCAGCAATATCACGGCGGGGGACACCAGATTGGAATCGAACCTGGGTCCTCGGCGTTACGAGCAAACGCTTTAACCACTAGTCTACCCCACCACCCCGATCAGACAGCGAACCTGCCCACCCGTTCCCGTCTAACGACAAGCATAGGATTTAGAGGACCAATTCTAACCTAGATATTTCCGGGTTTGAACATACTCACACTTACTCATTACTTTGCCATGAACATTTAGAATCAAAAGGCACTTTGAGTTTCGTCTGTGATATTTGGACCTGCATCCTTAAGCTTTGAGTGGGAGGTAACAATATCCGATGTTAATGGTTAATGTTACTTGCACCACCATCCAGAGGTACAGATAAGCTGCGTATCTGCGTAAATTACGCAATTTTGTTTTTAAAACTCAATTCCTATTTAGTCTATTGTGTACAAGTACGCTTGAATTTTAGTAAATACTCAATAAATGTGATCCTACATGCGTACACACAAAAATGTCAAATCGTAGCGTGCGTACCAGTGGATAGATAAACTAACTGAAGTATACTGAGAGGTTCTATTTCAGCACATGAACTTGACAACTTGCAGTCTTTCTTATCGTTTCTCATATTACAGATCAAATATAACAAACATTTACATTTAAACTTTACTATATTTTCAAATTTAATGGAAAACGGCAAAATACCCAATTGAGTTTGAGTGAGGTGGGTACAATTTATTTGGTTACTCAAAGGAAAATTAGGATACCCAATTGAGATGAACACAAGCGAGTACATAACTCAATGACCCAAAAAGTTATCTGTAGCTCTGCCACCATCACTTGTTTTCTTTCCTCCACTACATGGCCTCTACTGTATATATTGCTGAAATACATCATTTACTTCACCAGTAGGCCTACTATCTGTCAATCAGATTTTTAAGGTCGTACACACCGAAAAACGAACCGCAGTCCTGCATGTTGGTACAAACCTGTAATATGGCGTCATCTGTGACGGTGGGAAGCACTCCCTAGCGAGTTAAACACTGGTACTCTGCTGTGTCGTGGTCAGTCTTGGTGTTGAGGATGATGTAGCACCGGCCGTTGCTGCCCAGTCTGTGTCCGTCACCGTTAGGTCCGCAGCTCTCTGGTGGAAAAGGATCAATTGTGTTTGTAATGATTGTGATTTGCTGTTTGTGTATAGTCACTCTAATTTAGACAATGATCCGACTTCTAAAGGCTCTCACATTTGTCGATAATGAGTGTCTTTCTGAAAACTAGTGCCATAGGTCGAGAAGCTTTCTGAGGCGCTATAATGTGCAGGTGTATACGTCCAAGAACCTAAATCATGGAATCAAATCAGATAGTCATCTGGAATGTCATGGTTTATGTACCGTGAAGTTGTTGCTTATAGCAACCAGTGGCTTAACTTGCACTAACTACTGAAAGGCAGGTGAATTTGCAGTTGCATGTCTGACTGCGTGTGAAACGGTGTGAATCTACTGGAGATTTATCGGAACGTATAATGTCACAATTTCTACATGCGTAAAATTATATTTTCCAACATTTTTAGCTTCAGAAAATGTAGAAAAGCAAGACGAACGAAAGTAGATGAGTACAGCATACAACATTTTCAGTCGGATCACCACGTTTAATTGTAAGATCGAACGTACCAGGTAATGAGGTGGGGATGATTGGCGTCTGGCAGATGTAACGGAACTCGTACTGTGACATCCGGTGAACCCACGCGTAGCCTTGGTAGACGTCCATAGCTGCAGCACATACATCATCATCATCATCATCATCATCATCATCATCACCGTGATTGTGTTTGCTGGTGCTGGTATTTTACTCATGAGGAAATACAAACTGCTGAGACAAAATAGTGCTGCCTAAATGATAAACCACAGATTTCTTACCAATAAAGTCGTGGTTCATTCCGGAATTATCGTATCTGAGGTCCCCGTTGAAGTATGTAGCCGGTGTGCTGTCCATGAAGACCAATTCTCCTTCTTTAGCAACGTCCGTTAAACCAATCCAGACGTTAGTTTCGCTCTGACCCAGGTATGCTTTCATTTCAGCCTTAAATTAAAGATTTGCATTAATTAATCATCTTTCAGAATTTCAGTAGAAAGTCCAAAGGATAAAATGAATAAGTTTCATTATTGTGATAAGAAACTATAAAATAGATCTTTCTGTTCAGTGAGAAGATATTGGTACGTCACCTGCCCAGGATTCAAGCTTCATCTCACGGAAGACTGGAAAGTACGTATTTGGCCGTCCATGTGGTAAACTCAAAATTTTTGTACCTGTACAACTTTGCATAGATCGATGCTCATGGTGTTGATCACTGGATTGTCTGGTCCAGACTCGATTATTTAGAGACCGCCCCCATATAGCTGGAATATTGCTGAGTGAGGCGTTAAATAACCAACCAGCCAACCAGCCAACCAACCAACCTGCACAGCTGCTGAGGAGATCCTTGCCAGGTCACCACCCATCTTCACGCATGCGCGTTGAGCATTAACAAAATTGAGTAGATCATCTCCAAAATAGTAACAGCTTCCGTCAATGACTACACCACGTGACCCCGGACCACAACTTGGTAAGGTTCTGCTACGTTCTGGGGACGCCAATGTAAAGATACTGTGGTTAACATGTACATGTTTCCAATGGGGCGGGGAGGGGGCTGCTGTGTGGCCCTGTTGTCTACGGCCTCCGCATTAGTAGGGACGCACACACGAAGACTTGCTGTGTTGAAGATGCAGTGTGTCAAACTATGTCCTGCTACACATGGGAGTCTGTTCTTATGGCGCTTATTTGTTTCTTTTACAGTCGATTCGTACCTAATGTAGCTCAAAGTTTAATAATTGAGATCTATTTAATTCTTTTGCAAGCTGGGTATGTTATATGCTAAAGAACTCATGTCACTTACCTACACTAGTGGCAAACACCTCATTCCTCGCGACGCCCCCACAAGAACGTCCTGTTTTCGCGCTACACTCCTTGGTACAACCCTCACCAGAACCGTGAATACCAAAGCTGTTACCACACCAACATTCATTGCCTTTCTGCAGGCCAGCATATCTGTAGCCGTTCTGACCACATCTCTTGACACAGAACCCCCTGGTCATGGATTGGTGGAGCTGCATGGTCATGTCATCCATGTCCCTCCGCCAGTTGTCAACAGCGCATCCCGAGACTGACTGGTGAGTGGTTCAGGTGCTGAAACACATAGCGGTTCAGTATCATAGGTTATACCTGACCCACGACACAATGTCACCAGGGTTTACCCCGAGTGGATATTACATGCTATATTATAGCCAGGGCGGGACCAGCTAGACTCACCTGCTTGTGTGAACATAACAGGCCTGGCAATATGATCCTGCTATCCCTAGAGTCCGTCAATACTTACGATACTGCGACATAAAGTAAATAATAAACTCATGCATGAGGTTGAAAATATCAGGACATCAGAGCTACTTTCCCAACAAAGTAACAGTTGTTGGATATATAATTTTAGATGTTTTAGAAAACATCCCATACTTCCCAGTCAAACTTGGTGGAATGCACCCTATCAAACTGAGAGGGTGTGTCAGGCTACCTGGTTCAGCATGTTGTGGACACTGGTCATCTCCGTCGCTGGCACTGGTCAGTGGAACAGTCGTTGGGCGAGTCTCACCGGCACCAAAACCCTGTTGACAAAGGATGTTCACAGCTACAACGTAGCCACATACAGCATGGTGCCTTTGTTGGGTAGAAACCAACACTAACACGAAAAAAACAGTACAACATTCAGACCATCAACATCTACAACATCTACCCACTGAAACAGTCACATAGTTGAACAAAGAAGGATCCTTATATCTTAGAAACTCAAAGCACTGCGAGATATACGGATCTGTGGATCGGGGTTTGAATCCCAGACTCGCCATAATATAGATCACTGGTCTGGCATTACTTTATTCAAGATGGTTAAACATGGTCAACCTATATGTGTGTGGCACTATGTTGTAACGATATGATATTATTCTGATAGATCTTTAAAGCGACGCCCACACACTCACTCATTCAGTGGGATTTACATATGGGTCCGTTACAGTTGTCAACCATTACAGGGTTACCTACCTGTGATGATGCCTTGACACAAGAGGGCGCTGTGGTCTCCACTGTGGCTTCCTGGACAGAGATTTACACATTACAGATCAGCCATGTTAGTAGCAATTGTGAAAAATATAATTATAAACCTGTTATCTCCGAACATGGATGATACTTAACTAGAACCAGAGTAACTTTACATCAATATATATTCAGCGTACATTCAGTACCTCTGCTTGTCTGACGTAAGGGCCATTGGCTGATTGCCGACAGTCTGCAGTGTTGCTTCCGTCTTTTCTCACTAGGTTGAAGTTTGGACATTTTCCATTTGGGCACATCATCTGCCTCTCAGTTCGAGTCTCATTTGACATCAGCTTGATGAAGACCATGCTGCGATACAGAGACATATATATGATTAAAGATCAAAGGGCGGTTACTGTACTGTATACATCTATTAAGTATTTTTCATGAGGGTCTAGTGTTTACGTTACCCGACTCCCTATCATGTCCCGAAGGTCTGGGCAATTCGCTGACAATGACAACTCGTCAGAAAGTAGTTCATACCCAACTTTCTTGTCCCAGAAGTACGCCGCACCGGAAGTGTCAGCATCCAGTTCCTGTATAGTGGCGACCTCTCGCGGTGGCCTCCGGGAATTGTAGGAAGGGTACCAGCTGGACAGCTGAAATGTCGTCATGTCTTTAGGCATGCATACGCCGACACGAATAACGTCTCCGTTGAAAATCCAAAAAGCAAGGAATGATATCAATAGCTGGCAAAAGGTATACTTATAAGTCAATTTCTGCTTAGCTGCGCAGAAATATATGAACATTATATTTAGTAATAATCAATGTTGGTATGTTATCTTGGATATCTATGCCACATTTCTCTTTTATTATATTTTCATTGGTGACAATATATTTCACTTTATGGATCGTGTTCTGCGACTCATTACAGTGTGGAATTGGCAACGATGCTTGTTACACGGGCGACTACACAGATAAGATGGTCAGGCTCGTCATCGTACTACGAAAGGGAGGACCATTACTCCATATCAATCAATATTCCAGGTAGCGGTCATATAGATTATTGGCTAGTGTGGTGTTACGCAACTAACAGGTAATAAACATATGACTGACATACTCAGAACCAGTATTCAACATGCATGATGAGCATGATAACTTCCCTTATATCACCTATATGCTTTCAGTGATTCCGGCCACACTGATCATCGCTAGTATCATTTTACATGTTGCTAAAAGTAAAACATTTCAGGTATTTGCTATTCCAAATGCGAATTAGAAATTCACCCCATACTTTCTCACCAAAATATGCAACTTTTGTTCGGAATAGTGATAATGAACAGAGGGACTAGGAAAGGACGTCTTTGTAGGCCGCTTTGCTACTTTTGAGGCAGATGCTTGACAATTACTGTGGCAAATCTGGAGAATATGCGTACTGGAAATGGTGCTTGACTTTAAAGACCCGCCCCAGCTGTAACATACAAGACATATATCTCACCTTTCCATGTTTAACGCCTGCATGCTGAACTGCTGAGGAACCGTGTTGTTGAAATGAACGGTGTAGGTCTTGTTTACTATGAAGTGATACCTTCGACCCTGATTCTCTGAGGAAATAACAATGAAGATTAATTATACCATTTCGTTGTACGTCGACAAACCATGCATAGCTATGAACAATATATAGAAAGGGAACTCACTGTTCATTGAGAATGGGTGTTCATGGGCGTCATCTCGGATCAAGGTGACAGGTTTGTCGGCAGTGTTCCAGACATCGCTTCTAATGATGACCTACAACCACGAACACACCTATAACATCAGACTACCCTCTATTCAGGACCTACAACCACGAACACACCTATAACATCAGACTACCCTCTAATCATGACCTACAACCACGAACACACCTATAACATCAGACTACCCTCTAATCATGACCTACAACCACGAACACACCTATAACATCAGACTACCCTCTAATCATGACCTACAACCACGAACACACCTATAACATCAGACTACCCTCTAATCATGACCCACAACCACGAACACACCTATAACATCAGACTACCCTCTAATCATGACCTACAACCACGAACACACCTATAACATCAGACTACCGCATGACTGGAACATTGCCATGTGCACCTTCAAATAATAGCTTTGTGTATAAATACGAAAATCTTGTATGCATGACCCTATGATCGTATTTCAACACAGTTGCCATACATGAAAACTGTATATGAATCCGATTTAATTAAAATCAGACGTTTGTTTTCTCAATTCGCAGTCGAAGTGTTGGAAAATTTAATTGTAGATTTTAAGAAAATGTACTGGATTTCTGAAAACATTTATTCGAAAGGGAGATAACTACTTTCACTTCCGCTCTTGATAGATCAGTAGAATCAACTATGATGAAAATTTCAGGGCCATATTGAGAAAAGCCAACACAGCTCTAGCAGAAGGCGTCACCGAAGACATTCTATTTGATAGAGTGTAAGTGCATTTCATAATTGTATGGGTTTTGAATTCTTCCAAACCAAAATGGCGTATATAGCGTTTAAATCATTACTCCTCACCTGAACATATTTGTGAGGACATACGGCCATGCCCCAGTTGTCCCTAAAGGAACACTTTGGTGTGGTAAAGAACGGATTGTTCTTAACAACCTGAGAGTTGGTCATACCCGTCACGCTACCGTCAACGTCGTGGAACGATGCTTGCTGTTTCCCCTCGCCGTCCTTCTCAAATCCTGGGGTGGTGTTGTTGCCGTCGAATACGCTGTTTCCTTCACACTGAAGAGGAAACAGACTATAAGACAGTTTGTATATGGCATTATAGACACGGGCTGTGGGCTCATACGATTACAGAATAATCACAATAATAATAAATGCCACTATAGGATAAGTATCTGCTGAGTCGAAACACACACTTTCATTGAACTCAGAATGTATTAGCGAGGATACTGGGACTGGAACCAACTTGGGTATTGAATGGTTTAACGTTTCCCTTAGGCATCTGGGGAACACTGCCAGCATCAACCCACCGGGTCACAGAATCCAAACTTGAGACCCGACACAGTGCTCCTTGCGCTGAACACGGGCATGTTTGTTCTCCTGAAACCAAGTGCACCTCCAGCTCGATACCCAGGAAGGTTGAAGACGTTGTCCCACGTAGTGTTCCAGTGCCAGTGGTAGAAGTCGTTGAAGTAGCAGTTGGTGACGTAGCTCGGGCCGTGGTAGAAGACGAATCCTTGCAGAGGATCAGTGCTGATGTAAATAAAGAATTAAAATCTCTCTGAATGAAAGAAGGTATTTCGTGTAAGACCATTTCCATGTTAGACAGAAGATGATGCATGAGGTAGAATTCAGAGTGACATCTTTAGGTATAGGTCGGGGGCCATTATACTGAAATTGCAATGGTCATTGTGGTCTTGCATCACAGCTGGCATCTGATGATCTCAATTATATCACTTTTAATCCTTTGGGTAATAGCGCGACTAGCATCTGTTCCAGAGTTTGGTACCTCGGAATTGTAGCCCATCCAGATAATAGCCACTCTTTAGCATATTAATTATTCTCAAGGACAGATTGTCAACAGAAAACGATTTGCCACTTCGTCGTCGTGCTCTCAAGAATACGCTTACGCCATCTGTATGTAAAGGATAAACATATAAATAATGAATTTCTACTCACGGTCTCCAGCCCAGAAACGATCTGCTGAACTTGTGAACCGGTTTCTCTTCCCCTGTAAAGCTCCAATCGGTGTACGTATAGCCGACGCCCAAGTTGTCCGACATCCCAATAAACACCGAGTTCTTGACTTCATTGACGCCGTTGCTCTGTGACAGCGGCATGACGAGTCCGCGCTGGGAGTCAGCAATACTTGAACAGGACATTATATACATGTCACTTCAACAAAGAACACTCAGGAACATATCTCCAAGCCAAGAAAGAAAACTAACAGAAACACATAGTTACATATCAGTTTGACATTTACATTAGAGAGCAGTGTATACAGTATATCCTGGTTATAATTGCACCGTTTGTCCAGGAGAAAATATGGCATTATATCCAGGGTGGCATTGTAACCAGGTAGGACAGTTAGAGGACCTGTGCAATCAACAAGGTCTCCTGTAATGAGCATTGAATGACTGGTTAATCCCAGTGCAGGTGACTTCTTGTTGTAGGTGGCAGGAAGTGTATTGTCACATGTGTTATCCTATCTGTGATTACACGACGACTTAAAGCATTAATGAGTTTGGTCAATTAATATGAGTCATGTCAATTAACCAATTAAGGTATTATACTACATGCAGCCAGTGTAATTGGCATTATAACCAGGGGAAAGGACTTTATACAGTATTATACAGTATTATACAGGCTGACAAAAACATGGCATGATATCCAGGGTGGCATTTATAACCAAGGTGCACTGTATATTCTACAGGTCACCCGAACGTATACCCCTCCTAACCGGACCATTTACACTGGAATATTCTCAAGGATCAGTACGCCCCCTGACCAGTCTCACCTGGAGTTGACCAGAATGGTGTTGGCTCCCCTCAGCCAGATATTCTCCTTACGGTTCTTGTACACGGTAAGTCTGTGGGAGAGATGGAAGCAGGTAAAATATAACACAGATTTCTGTTCACCAAATTAAAGTTGGTGAGTGATATTTTAATTTTAAAATCAAATACACAATTTGTAGAATAAATGCGATTATGTGACTCCATGGTGGTTAAAATTGCGTCTTGTGGAACAGTAGTTAAAAGCGCTTAAGTCCACAAAACCGATCCTTAGAAATCCCCTCCTCTATGTGGTATATATCTGTTACCTCTTGATGGTGGTGGTAACGGGTGTTCCTTCTGGAGTGTTCGGTTCTCTGGGATCGTACTCGTTGGATCCGAATCTGGCGTTTTCAGGGATGAACGTGTTATGGTACATTTTGCCGTATGAGATTTTGCTGTCGAACATCAGACCTCTCTGTAAATTGAAAATGATTAGTTATAGTATGGTTTGTCTTACATTGGTGTTATTGGTCATCATACATCAAACAGTTCAAAGTTAACTTTTAGGTGTTCTGTAAGATAAATACGTTGTTCACTGGTCCCTCGGGACCAATTGGTTGATGTACCCTCTATGCATACTTATGTTTCCCACGCCCTTCGGGTTCAGGAAACATAAACAAACATAGGAGGTACATCAACCCATGCCCACCTCCTGACCAGAGAACAACTTATAATGTAGAACCTTAAGATGAGAGATACCAACGTTCTGCGCAACTTCACGATTGGTACATGACTGTTCGCGTTTCAACAGCAATTTCCTGTTCTCAGGACTCGCTGAAGCAGGACGTAAAATCTCACCTCATAGTTAGAGTGAGCCACGTTGTTGTCAAACTCCAGGATGGGGGTGTGTCTGGTCTGGAACTCTGTGACACCTGGCTGGTTGTTGGCCAACTTCTCTGCTTGACGGGCAGCTGATGGTCCGAGTGGGCGGTCGGCGTAGTTGAACCAGAAACCAGCGTTCTGGGGAAACATATCGATTAATATCGATATGCTTTAACTCCTGTTAAAGATATTGTCTTCTGAACAGTGGGGTATACTGTCAGAGAGTGGGAGTCAGTCTGAATGATCGTCGCTGTGACATACCCCGAAAGATGTATACAGAGTTTCAATAAGCATATCTGATCTTTCCACTGACAGCTATATAACAACCAACAACCCGGTAATAGATCGTGAAAAGAAGAGGGGACATGCCCGTGTGAATGGTCAAAACGCTATATAGCAGCTTCTTTTGTAGCCTGGTTACTAGTAATAGACTGAAAAATATCACCAACTGATGAGCAAAGTCTGTTAAAAACTGCCTCGAACAACTAGACGAGAAAATGGCGATTAATGTTAACGAGACAGGACATAAACAACGTTCGTTTTTATACCTAACTTATCATTGATCAATTGTCACATCTTTGAAATGTGATTATAAAGGTGTGTGAAATAAGATTCCGGGGGAAGTGATATCTGTTAGTCACATCTCATTTAACTTCCCATTTTATGGATAAAGTATGCACGTCAAAACGTGTTGATGTTACTTTTCAGTCTTATGGTGGTGTGACCTTTCGGCAAATGTAAAACCCGGATATCGTGTAAATGTTACGTTTAATACAGATTAAATAATATACTTTGCATTCAGTGCCTGATATCGTGTTATGACTTGCTGTTTTAATATACCTGGTACGCTTGTGAAATACTCCAAAAATATCCTTTATTTTGTAAGAACACAGTTGATATTATCAAATAGTGTCATGTCGTCAAACTTGACCGATGAGGTCTGTGGGGTATGTTATTTATGCTGGTTGGAAGTTCGTGTCGCAGGTTCCCTATGGACTATTCCGTGCTTTTCTCATTCGGGACAAGACAATGCCATGCCGTGTTACTTACGTCAGAGCCGGCGGCCACGTTGTTTCTGACGTAGTTGTTGAAGTGGGTGATCCAGAACGTGGACAGAGAACTGCAACAGCGTTAACATCACAGACATCACCGACATGGTGGATAGGGATAACCACGATGGCATGACCGCCCGTCACTCTATACCAGCTTCGACCGTATCGATGTTTGAGTGAGTGAGTTAGTTAGTTTGCTTTTACGCCGCTTTCAGCAATATTCCAGCAATATCACGGCGGGGGACACCAGAAATGGGCTTCACATATTGTGCAAATGTGGGGTCGAACCCGGGTCTTCAGCGTGAAGAGCGAACGCCTTAACCACTATCCTCGACGTTTATAATATGCTTGTAGGAGTGTAACTCATTTAGCAGTGGAATATACTCCCCATATTAGCTGGCTTACCCCAATGAAAGAAGTGATGCTTTCACGCCAATTCCATTGACCATTTTCGACATGTCATGTATGTTGATTGTACATGCTCTGTTTTTTCATTGTATCATGTATGTATTGATTATTCTGTTTTCAGGTTGTACATGTTCTGTTTATTGGTTGTACATATTTTGTTTGTACATGCTCCATTTACTGGTTGTACATATTCTATTTATGGGGTGTACGTTTTGATTGTTGGTTGTGCATTCTGTAAGAGCTGGTACATATTCTAAATAATGAATGTAGAAAAAAAATATATTTGACCAGAATCTATGCGTTTTTTATGACTTACTTGTAAATGTTTCAGAAAGGAAATTCCGTCTATTTTAGGTTATACTTTATCAGTAAGAGTTCGATAGGAGTAACCATACATGACTTACTTGCACTTCGAGGCCAGGGTTTTGCTGCACCAGCTGTTTTTCATATCCGTCATTATGTGAGTGCCGTGTTTCGTTCCGATTACGATGTTCCCGTCCAGAATATTGTATTGCTCCACACTGTCTTCCAGGAAGTAGCCGTGGCCAAGATGGTCGTAGCAGGCGTTATCGCTCACCTGTGTGACGATAACAGAATATTTGATCCATCCGTGCCACATTCAAAGAAGAGTCCACAATTTAGGCAACATTCAGACTACACACACGTCAGGCAACATGTAGACTATAAGTGTATACACATTTATTACCTAGTGGCTGTATTGTAACAGGGTCCAACTTCCGGTAAATGATGTTACATTAGCGAACTTCAACAGGAGAAACTGTTAGAATTGATTGACGAATAAAGTGAGAAAACATAAAAGTGTACCTCGAGTCCGTCTGTGCCGTGGATAGTGACACATCTGGCCAGGCTGTGGTGGACGGAGTTGCTGCGGACCCAGGTGCCGTTGACGTCATCGCACATGTGGAAGTGTATGGGGTAGGAGCCTACAATTTACCAGATGTTTCTGATCATGTTATAGTTGCGATTGTATCGAGCAATGTCAGTGGTACAGTTCATAAAACATCCCAGTATAGGTAAAAAAGTCCAAGTAACAGCATAAACGGTATTACATGGCGTCGTTCTGGACCCCCAATATAACATATATTATATTATGATATGTAATGATGTCTATGACAACTGTAACCTGTGAACTCCTGTTGCCCCATGTGGTAGAACTCAGTGGATGTGAACTGACGTGAAACCGTTGGTCACCTGTAAATAAATGGACATACTATCAATTGTTTTTTTTTTCTTACTGTACTTACCGCTGTGTCAACTTGTACGTCTTGTATGTTATCACGATGTGGCACTGATAGCAAGGACATATATTTAGCAATGTAATCACATAAGTTTAAAAGAGACTCGTGTTTATAGCGGTTTTATATGTGTTGAGAATGAAGTGAGTTTGCTGTATATATACTGAGAGAAACAAATAAGGGATCACAAGAAAATTCAAGCGTTCCTTTAATATTTTCCAGTTTTCATCACCAGCTTTGAATAGCGCTGTGGTGATGAAAACTGGAAAATAATAAAGCAACGTTTGAAGTTTCCTATGATCCTTTATTTATTTCCCTCAGTATATTTACAACGCAGCAATACGTCAGTTAGGGAAGGCAGATAACTCTTTGCCAAACATTCCCCTCCTGTTTGATAATGGTCGTTAACCCGCCGCAAGGTTTCCTCAGATCAGTTCCGGGCATATTTCCACAACTGAAATGCTTTCCAGTACTAGGGAGGCTACAGACTGCTTAAATAAACGCGATTCACCTCAGTATATATATTTCAAATTCAGCACAAACTGCACATTAGTTACGTCATACAAGCCATATATATTGACGTTATCACACTGATACTATGTGCATATCGTGGACGCTAAAGACCACGATGAATAAAGTGCCTTACCTTCAGATGTCCACCGAAATGGTCGAAGTCAAAGAGAGAACAAAGCCATTCTTCTTTTTCCCTGTTTGTTTCTGTGACGTAACATTCGGTCTCCATCTGACCTTCGATGACGAAGTCACGTGAAAGCAGTGCCACTTCACCTCTCATGTCCACTCCGTCATACACCTTGCCGTAGTGGGGAACTTGAATTCTCCTGCAAGAAGTAACCTGGTCATACATACTTTTCGACAGTACAGACATCCAAAGCATATTCTTCCAACATGAGACCCGTGAAGATCCGGGTTAGAATTGATTTTCAGTAACCCATGATTGTCGTAAGGGGCTAGTAACGAGATCGGGTGGTCAGGCTCGCTGACTTGGTTGACACGTGCCATCGTCTCCCAGTTGCGTAGATCGATGCTCATGCTGTTGATCACTGGATTATCTGGTCCAGACTCGATTATTTACAGACCGCCGCCATACAGCTGGCATATTGCTGAGTGCGGCGTAAAACTAAACTCACTCACTCACTCCTCCAACATGATTCGAGACGTACATGTATGTGTGTATAACGATAAATTTGCAAAGACGAAGAAGGCATCTTGAAATCCATTTTGACTTATGAAGGTTGTTTTCTGGGACCACAATGTCAAAACTAAAATACGATATCTGTATGAATATAAACTTTATATATTCGAGTCATATATGTAGCTCTCAAACCGACCTTTAACCCGGAACTGGTTGTTGGCGCAGTCGTCACAAGGAAACACTTCAAACTCTTCCGCCTGTTTCCAGTCAAAGTCCGTAGACGTATTCATAGGTGAACAGAACATGATCAACTGAAGAACACGATCAACAGAACATGATCACCTGAAGAGGTACAGTGAATGTATTCATAGGTGAACAGAACATGATCACCTGAAGAGTCAGTACATAGGTGAACAGAACATGATCAGTCAGTATATGCATGAAGAGAACATGATCACCTGAAGAGAAACAGTCAGTATATATGCATAGGTGAACAGAACACCACCTGAAGAGAAACAGTGAACAGAACATGATATGCATAGGTGAACAGAACATGATCACCTGAAGAGAAACAGTCAGTATATGCATAGGTGAACAGAACATGATCACCATGAAGAGAAACAGTCAATATATGCATATGAACAGAACATGATCACCTGAAGAGAAACAGTCAATATATGCATAGGTGAACAGAACATGATCACCTGAAGAGAAACAGTCAATATATGCATATGAAGAGAAACAGTCAACATAACAGAACATGATCACCTGAAGAGAAACAGTCAATATATGCATAGGTGAACAGAACATGATCACCTGAAGAGAAACAGTCAATATATGCATAGGTGAACAGAACATGATCACCTGAAGAGAAAAACAGTCAGAACATATCATGAAGAGAAACATCAATATATGGGTGAACAGAACATGATCACCTGAAGAGAAACAGTCAATATATGCATAGGTGAACAGAACATGATCACCTGAAGAGAAACAGTCAGTATATGCATAGGTGAACAGAACATGATCACCTGAAGAGAAACAGTCAATATATGCATAGGTGAACAGAACATGATCACCTGAAGAGAAACAGTCAATATATGCATAGGTGAACAGAACATGATCACCTGAAGAGGTACAGTCAATATATGCATAGGTGAACAGAACATGATCACCTGAAGAGAAACAGTCAATATATGCATAGGTGAACAGAACATGATCACCTGAAGAGGTACAGTTAATGAATACTTGGTTGCACGAAAGAAGGAAGTAGGGTTGTATTGAGGAGAGGCTTCAAGCCCGTCTTTCAAAGTTGTATAGTTGCACTTGAATATTTATAGTGTGCGATGTAAACGTTTAATTAGCCAAATCTAATCGAATTCGTACGGGCACCTAGAAACTACAAAAGTAAACTTTCAATACTGTCATATTAGTATCGATTTCATTTGCTTTTTACTTGTTTACCTGGTTGCCATGTAGATACGTCATTGATGACGTCAATCTTTGGGTAGGCGATATCAGTTGACGTGACCCGGAAGTTGACGTCATGAGGGAGTTTATGGTCGTTCACTATCCTGACAGCACTTTCAGCATAGAACTTGAGTTTACTTCCCCAGAGAGTGACGTGAACGTCATCAGTGATTGTGTACTTCGCATTACCTTCCAGAGGCATGTGCTGTTCCATTGTGACGTCATTGTTTCCTAAACAGTACGATTATATCATATTTTACTTTACAGTTTGAACCAATTTAACATACTGTCACATTTGTGCAGTCTCTCCCCCCCCTTCTCTCTCTGTTGTGTTTGTTTCTGTGTGTGTCTGTATGCCTGTCTGTCTTTCACTTACCTCCATGGAGGTTTTATGAATATTTTAAAAAAGATATAACAAGCACATCGATAGAAGAGATGCCAACCCCAAAGTGTTGCAAATAGTGATGTCAAGGATCAAAAATAGTAGTTTGACCATAAAATTAGTAGTCCTCTAAATAATATTAAATAATGAAGCTTTAATTTCACATACCGATTTCGTATAATCGAACGGAAGGAACGGTCACGTGGTTAAATCATTCCGATAGGATCGTCATTTTCACAATAAGTGGGTCAAATCGCAAATTGAAATCAGCTTCAGATTACGTTTGTTACTTGCAATGATTCCAGTTCAAATATGTCATTGAATTTGATGAATGGAAGGTAAGTGAAGTCCGAAAATGTATTTAATCGACGAAAATATATGTTTTTGTCTATATATCCGAATTTTAATGAATTTTTCTTCAAAGTTCGTAGAATTTCTAATGCAATCGTACTGGCGTAGTTTGAGGCTAAAGTTCGTAGCGACTACGATAAAATCGTAGAGCTTCGCATCTCTGCGATAGTCGTGCGAGTTGTATTTAGTGTGCTGCAGTAATTCTGTGAACATATCCTGAAGAATAGAGCTCTCGGTAATATACACCTTATATGGAGGACCTGGGGCGGTGGGGTAGCTTAGTGGCCAAAGCGTCCCCTCATCACACCGAAGATCCGGGTTCTATTCTCCACTTGGGTGCAATGTGTGAAGCCCATATGTGGTGTCCCCCGCCGTGATATTGCTGGAATATTGCTAAAAGCGGTGTAAAACCATACTCACTCACTATATGGACCTTCGTCAATCACACCACTCATACCTGTCACAGTGATGAAGGCATACGCGTCTGTGTCTGAGACGTTCTTCATCTGTGTCTGTGTCAGTCCACCCAGGGTCTCAACAGCAGAAAATATAGACTCCCAGTCCCAACCTGGTCTTGCTTCAATGCCCAGTTTACGCATAACACTGATGGCAACAACTTTACCAGTGGGGATAACTGGAAAACACATGTCACAGGGGTAGTCAAAACAACTGGTCAAGGAACAGGGGTAGTCAAAACAACTGGTCATGACATCCAATAATTCATACCAATGCATGTTCCTGTGCACGCTTCACACACTTCACGGATGTGTAGAATTTAAGCTCGGTGTAACGCTCAAAGAATTTACTGCTCAACAACCACACCATCTCTTCTTCTTGTTTTGAAAGGGGCGGTGGGATAGTCTAGTGGTTTAAGCGTTCGCTAGTCACGCCGAACGCCCAGGTTCGATTCCCCACATGGGTAAGACGTGTGAAGCCCATTTCTGGTATCCCCCGCCCTGATCTTGCTGGAATATTGCTACAAGCGGCGTAAAACCAAACTCACTCACTTACTCTTGTTTTGAAGTAGTTGCAAATTGAGTTACCCGTAAAAACTGAACGTTTGCGTTGGATCATTAAACTGCATGAAGCAAACATGCCATAGTGAATGTCTAAAGAACGGTGGCCACTTACTTCTGAGAAACTCCACAAACAAACTATCAGCTTCAGTGTCCCAGGTCTCTCCAGTGAAGAACGTGCCGAAGTCGTAGAGACTTCCGTCCAGGTTCCAAACCACCACGTGGAGCCCCATTCCACTCTCAACATGATAGGGCGTGTTCTGTAGATGATCATTACGACATGTAACACGAACTGACACTACTATGATGATGCACCATAAAAGCACCAACAAAATGACTTCAGCATGTTATGGAGTGTAAATTTTACTATTGCAAGTTCATATGTACAAGGACAATATTGTTATAATTACATAATATATACCAGTAAATGTGTAATCTAAACCAATGCAAAGTATGTTCTAGTTCCACTCGAGCCACATCCACCTCAAGTTTGAAACATTCCTTCGCGTGTTACATGGACGTTTTCAGCTATTTGGATATGTTCTGTGGCAGACAGGAGATGGCTGACAGGTTGCCAAACATTTGAAACTATAATCTGTATTTTCTAATACGTTCCGTCACTAGTTCTATGTCTACCGTCATTCACTGACACTCACTTCAAGACTTCAAAGGAAGGACATTTCCTCTGTCCTTGCACCTTACCTCGTGATTGTAGACAACTCAACACGTCTGATCTGCAGCAGGGATGGAGGTCGCCAGCTTCGTCAATGACGTCTTCTCTCTGCCGTGAAGCTCCAGAACGCCCCCTGCCGTCACACCGATGAACTTCCGGCCGAAACCAGGAACGTTCAATGTCGAGTTGCTGAGGCCTGTGATAAGATTGTTAAACTATTGATACTGGGCATTCAGTAAGAACTGTGTATGTAAGCTACTGGTCTGACTTTGTGTCTGGGAATATACCAATGTTCATTCTGTTGGTAACCTGCTGTCAAAGATTTCCCTTAGGGGCGATGTTGGCTTTCTTGGTGAATCTGCTACTACAGTTTACTTGGCGAGGTAATATACTGTACCTGTAAGGACGATGTTGGCTTTCTTGGTGAATCTGCTACTACAGTGTACTTGGCGAGGTAATATACTGTACCTGTAAGGACGATGTTGCGTTTTTCTTGGTGAATCTGCTACTACAGTTTACTTGGCGAGGTAATATACTGTACCTGTAAGGACGATGTTGCGTTTCTTGGTGAATCTGCTGCTACAGTTTACTTGGCGAGGTAATATACTGTACCTGTAAGGACGATGTTGGCTTTCTTGGTGAATCTGCTGCTACAGTGTACTTGGCGAGGTAATATACTGTACCTGTAAGGACGATGTTGGCTTTCTTGGTGAATCTGCTACTACAGTGTACTTGGCGAGGTAATATACTGTACCTGTAAGGACGATGTTGCGTTTCTTGGTGAATCTGCTACTACAGTTTACTTGGCGAGGTAATATACTGTACCTGTAAGGACGATGTTGCGTTTCTTGGTGAATCTGCTGCTACAGTTTACTTGGCGAGGTAATATACTGTACCTGTAAGGACGACGTTGCCTTTCTTGGTGAATCTACAATCGTCGCTGCCGACGTGGAACTCTCCCTTAACCAGGACGTAGCTGACGGTGAGAGTGATGTCGGCCGTGTCGTCCCACACTAGACTGGCCCCAGATTCCACCGTGATGGACCCCAGAGACGGAGTGGATTCGTCCAAAAGCACGTGCATGCCGGAAGTCAAGCTCACCTATAAATATATAGTTGACAGAGAACTACCGTACATAGCTTAAGGTTTTAGTCCAAACACTCTTTAATTCAAGTAGGACGAGATATTTCTGTACAGAAATATTAGACCAATACTGCTATGTAATGCGAACACGCTATTTGCTTGAGGATCATTTGAAGGTCTATTTTAAAGGAAATGTTTGTTTATGTCGACTTCTGATGAGCACGGTAGATTATCAGCCATAGATTTAATTCAAATGCAATAAAAGCAATCTCGAAATGGGATGTTGGCCTGATGTGAAATGTCTCATGCTTAATTGTTTGTTTCTGTGTACCATTGCTCTATTTAAGCTATTACAATACTTTGCTTCTACACCAGCATCTTTGGGGATGGAATCCTCATTAAACCGTAGGTATACTTAGGTTTTCGTCACCTGTTGACCTTCCGTTGGCTTGGTTCCTCCCCACGTGCTGGCCTCGCTCCATCTCTTCAGACCGGGGTCCGTGTGGGGACAGCCAGAGTCCACTGTAGCCAGACACACCACAGTCAGCACTGCAGCCAGTGTCCGAGATGACCAACCGTCGTCCATCGTAGTCACCATGACGAAGATGTGGTCAAGGACTGACCAGTCGCGGTATTTCAGGACACCACATGACAGGAGACAAACAATATCTACGGAACATCCTGAGTCCGATGAACATGTTATCAGATGGTTTCGCTCCGGTATTTAATTACTAAAATGACCTTAGGGACTGAAGAGACTTCACCAAACTGATGCTGATGTTGCAGCTGCTAATCCCTCACAGATGTGTAATTAATACTAACACAGGTACCCCTAGGGTGTGACACAGATACCATGTTACTGTCGTGTTTTAAACATTAGGGCGCTATCGCCATGATCTAGCTACATCAGTACCAACTGTAATCACTACAAAGGTGGGTGCCTAAAGTTTGACCAGGAACTAAAAAACAACCATAAACAACTACCCTTAACTGAACCGTAATCAAAACTGCAACAGTCGGCACACGTTACTTAATGAAGACGACTCGACAGTACGTTTTGTACCTACACATGATCTGAGATGCAATCTCCTGGAAGGGAGTTTTGTTTTGTGCAAGTTTCCATAGACACAAAAAAACTAGGTAAATATGTGTGTTTCTATCTTCATCGTGATTTTCATGCCACATCAGTTATTATAAAAGCGGAACTACAGTGGGAACTTCCGGTGTACTAGGTATTTGCTACATTGCTGCAGCGTTGCTAATTAACATCGGTTTCTCTTGATCCGCCCGGAGGGCGGAAGGTCGCGGGTTCGATCCCCGGCCGCGTCATACCAAAAGCCGTTAATATATGGTACTTGATATTCCCTGCCTGGCGCTCGGCATTAATGGGTACAACAAGGACTGGTCGGCTCGGAGTCAGCATAATGTGTCTGAGAGGGGTATGCATGCTTCACTGCTGCATGATATCTCAGTGAGCTAGCACTATAAAACCAGCTTCAGTCTGGGCCAGTACAAGCAGCCACACGTCTCCCCAGAAAAAAATTCTCAGCAGACTACATGAAACATGAATTGAGTTTACTCCCGTAAACAGAAGAATTCTGGAATTGTTCAAGAGAGAATTCAACAAATATTTCGTACCGACTTCGCTTTAAAAGTCATCTCAATAGAACAAAATGTCTAAAAGAAGAAGAGGAATTAACTGAGGGGAAATCGGATACGGATGGGACCAAGACAAAACCATTTCCGTCCATTCCGTTCGAACACCGAATTCTACAGCCAGAGAAACAGAAACGTCCGAGGATGGAGCCTAAACCACTCGAGGCAGATCTCAAACCAAAGGGAGACAACAAAGGCAAGGTCGCCAAAGAGGTCAACCCCACAATAATCGAGGCCAAGGATAGACTCGTGGTGACAGGCGAGGACATTTCCACAGCAAGGACGAAGAAGATGGATATCAATGCTTTAATCAACAAGTCAAGTTCTTTTTCAGTGACAGGTGCGTTCCTCCAGGGCGGAGAAACTCCACTATACAACCACATGCAATCAACTTATCTTGTGTATATTTAGGGGGTCAGGGAGGAAGAGGTGTGTGTGTTTTCTATATTGCTTAAAGTTAATTTCTACTCCAGTGTAGCATGATTTACATGAACTAGAAACGCATTAGTGTCACAGTCTAAAAATAATTTGATACTTCTTTTTACAATAATATAATGGCTGTTTCTAAAACGCCTGTTTCCACACACATGTCCATGCTCAAAGCGCTAAAACATTATTACCACGGATAACCCAAGCTGTCTGTGAGGTGCTAGGAGGTTAACTGTCATATGACTATACCACCGGTACCCATGTCCATGCTCAAAGCGCTAAAGCATTATTACCATGGATAACCCAAGCTGTCTGTGAGGTGCTAGAAGGTTAACTGTCACATGACTATACCACCGGTACCCATGTCCATGCTCAAACCGCTAAAGCATTATTACCATGGATAACCCAAGCTGTCTGTGAGGTGCTAGAAGGTTTACTGTCATATGACTATACCACCGGTACCCATGTCCATGCTCAAAGCGCTAAAGCATTATTACCATGGATAACCCAAGCTGTCTGTGAGGTGCTAGAAGGTTTACTGTCATATGACTATACCACCGGTACCCATGTCCATGCTCAAAGCGCTAAAGCATTATTACCATGGATAACCCAAGCTGTCTGTGAGGTGCTAGAAGGTTAACTGTCATATGACTATACCACCGGTACCCATGTCCATGCTCAAAGCGCTAAAGCATTATTACCGTGGATAACCCAAGCTGTCTGTGAGGTGCTAGAAGGTTAACTGTCATATGACTATACCACCGGTACCCATGTCCATGCTCAAACCGCTAAAGCATTATTACCATGGATAACCCAAGCTGTCTGTGAGGTGCTAGAAGGTTAACTGTCACATGACTATACCACCGGTACCCATGTCCATGCTCAAACCGCTAAAGCATTATTACCATGGATAACCCAAGCTGTCTGTGAGGTGCTAGAAGGTTTACTATCATATGACTATACCACCGGTACCAATGTCCATGCTCAAAGCGCTAAAGCATTATTACCATGGATAACCCAAGCTGTCTGTGAGGTGCTAGAAGGTTTACTGTCATATGACTATACCACCGGTACCCATGTCCATGCTCAAAGCGCTAAAGCATTATTACCATGGATAACCCAAGCTGTCTGTGAGGTGCTAGAAGGTTAACTGTCATATGACTATACCACCGGTACCCATGTCCATGCTCAAAGCGCTAAAGCATTATTACCATGGATAACCCAAGCTGTCTGTGAGGTGCTAGAAGGTTTACTGTCATATGACTATACCACCGGTATCCATGTCCATGCTCAAAGCGCTAAAGCATTATTACCATGGATAACCCAAGCTGTCTGTGAGGTGCTAGAAGGTTAACTGTCATGTGACTATACCACAGGTATCCATTCATTGCTGGGTGACCAGGGGCAATTCATGAGCAAACTTGCCTGCCTAAGGTAATTCAACATGTGTCACGTATGCTTCCTTGTGGGGCAGGACTGAATTCTTAGAAACCCACAGGAATCAAGCTGTCAAACACCAATCCAAATATTCTCTGTGACCAACGTTGCTTAACTTCAACTGATTTGTAGCCTGGGCTCTATAGATAAGACCGCACATGACCACATACCACCACGTTTTTCTTATCGAGTTAGATGCTGTTGACATTTACATATATATACGTAATCTTTGGAAAAGGTATCATTTACTATCGAATTATCGGCTTTGGTAACCACATGACATATATTCTCGAGTCAACAAATATTCCCGATCTGTTATATGAGGCCTCTGGTTTAATGGTAATGACCGAAACTGAAAACATTTCAAACTTGATATGTCTTTATTGAGGGACTATAACTTTATTTAACCGCCAATTACAACCTTTCAGCAGTCAGTCAGCTTCCCACTGTATGTTCAAAACATGACATCCTTGCCACATACTATCATATGCCATGCGCCTTCAGTCTCTCAGCTGGTGACTGCAGACATCTGAGGTCCAATTCAGGACAGATCTCCTAAATTCATAATGATTTCTTTCTGTATATGAGGTCTTCTTTGCGTTGGTGAGAGCATGTACAGTAAATTCTTTATGGAAAATTAACAGTATATTTATTTGAAAAGTATATACCAGTTATGAAATTCCTGACATGATGTTTCTGATTATAGCAATAATGTATCCTTATCAGACATGTGTTTCTGTGTTGGTTATATAAACACACTAAGTGACCCATACCAGAGCACGTTTTTGATGCCTGCAGTGTGTCAAATTTGACTTGCCTCCGAATAAATGGCGCTTTAAGTGAATATACTTATTTATATAAACGCTGATAGTTTGACAATTTGAAAAATGATTTCAGTAAGAGTGAAAATACAGAAAAAGCCATTTGACTGATCAGATGCAACATTGAAATAAGTCATATATATATAATGTATAAATGATTTCCAGCTTGGGATGTAACGTCGCAATATCACGATTATAATATCATGCATGGTGTAATAAGCTTCTGCCACGTAGATTATAATTTGTAGAAGGTGGCACTAACACGCTTCCATAGAAAGTGTAAACTAAAAGTCACTATGTTCTTTAATCTGATTGGTTGAACATGATCGAATGGTATTCGATTCCCTGCAAGACTGTTCGTTGTGTATTAAAACGCACAAATATCGTACACAATTGCATTGTAGCAGCAGTGCTTACGTCATTCAAATCATATATTGTGACGTAAAGTCGGAATGATATTTCAAATGAGCAGTTCCAGATGCTACCATAGGAAACAGCCGAAACGGCACTTCACTGCTGTACCCGTACTCGGTGTCAGTAAGTGCAGACAGAAAAAAGCGTGTGGATCCGTTGGTTCCAAATGAAATATTTCCTTGCCTCAAATATTCAATAACACCAGTAAATTGACCAACACATGATGTTTATCTCCTAATTCGAGGAGACTTTACTACGGACTTTATCTTTAATAATTATTGGTATGAATCAATTCATTCCACACAATAATGCATTCAATTTTCACGGATCTCATTACAAGAAAGTTAAGTTCACAACAATGGACACATAAAGTCCCCTGCTGATGACGCAAGTACACGGCTACTAGGAGGGAAATTTGTACTAAAAATGATGAACAATTCAGTATTGGATAGGGATGTTATACCATAAGGAAACGATTTATGGATGATTGTCCTGTTCCGTGGTGTCGGCTTGAAGAGAAGGTTACTTTAGAAGAATTAAAAATAAACGTATTTCGTTCTTAGCCATAATAGTCATGATATCAAACGATGACACAGAAGTAGATGGTATTAAGCAGCAGATTACCAGGAATATCTGGATTACAATTCAAGTCACCACAATTATACATACAGTGTCCTTGCCAACAGAAGGTTCTAATTCAGACCATACTCGAAAAAGACATACTTAACTGAGGGATGTACTGCCATTACTGCCGGTAGAAGTAAACTGTCCCCATGGTATATTCCCTGGTTTGCCATGTAGTGCAATGTGTCGTGCCTCTTTCCGTTGGTCTTAGGTTCGAATCCCGCCAAGCTACCTATACTGGGTCAGTCAGTCTAGTCTTTAGCCAACGTGATGAAAGTCTAGGACTCATAAAGTTGACACGGTTTTCAATTTATTCATCTCTTCAAGTTCAATACAAATGCTGGTACGTTCATCAAGTTGCATTGAAATATCAAAGAGGTTGAAATCAATAAGTAAGCTTTATCTTTACCACAGCTTAGAAATATGACATAAAGCAACTTTGGCCTTTTCACAATCATTTGCCAAACATTCTACGATCTGATTGAAATGAAGTTCAAACAGTATTAAACTCATTCCACTCACCCACCTCGACCACCCACAACGGGTAGATCAAATATGTAATAATGTCAATATGAACCAAATTGTTTCACTTGAGAAAAACATGAACAACTACTTGAAAATAATTATTTATTGAAATCGAAATCCTAAAAAAGAACACAGACGAAGCCGTCGCATTTGGAATATCATATAAGTATAATTTTGGACTAAGAGATGCCATACAAAAGAATACATGTAGTACTTTATAAACAACTCATCACAAGTATAACTCTGAACTCTGAGATGCAATACAAGTCAATACTAGTACATGTAGTACTTTCACCACCAAGATAACTGCCTTTTCACACTTTCCGCAAGGTTCCCTAAAGCGGAATACTCTTGGAGCTTGACCATCTTACAGGTGACCGAGACCCCGACAGTTCCCGTGCTGTAGATGCTCCGACCATGGAGGAGCTGTTGTAGTCGGATCTGATACACCGACTTGAAATGAGTTTCAATATCAACCAGTTTTAGGAAGGGCAGGTCGAACGAAAGAGTGCTAGTGAGTGTTACAGTGAAGACATCATTCACGACATCGCTCCTAATTTCAGCCATCCCGCTCAGACTCCTCAACTCGCGACTCATTACATTTACAACTGGCTGCGTTCTGGACGAAACAATGTCAAAGACGCAAAACATGGACTTGATGACAAATTCTTGGCAAAACCACTTGTAAGAAAACAATGACGACCATGTTATGTTGCTTTTCACGCCTCAACGCCAAACGTCTTGAGAAAGGATGAGTAAATCAGATAATTAACAATACTACCATGATGGCATTTATAATGTTAACACGCAGTTGACACCATGTTATTTATTTATTAGGTCAGGTATACAGGCTACTCCCGGTAGGGCAGTGACCCCTAGGACTGTGTTTTGTATTTCAGAGACTAAACACTACTGGCGACTACTGAAAGGACGGTTTTGTAACCATTGATTTAACTCATAACATCATACACAGTAGTCACATGTAAGGACGTGTCCAACTGTACTAAATGTTAGTTGGGCAAAGAACAGAATCTTGAAATGGAAGGATGTATGTGGTTACTAAACAAACATAAATAAAGTGTTTGATAAGGCAACAAGGACAGGACTGCAAAGTAGAATTCTGATTCAAGTGTTGCTGCATTTTGAATGCTTAACCCATGCACCATGCGCAACGTACATCTTGAAAAAAAGAAATTATATTTAAAAGTGTACATCAGTATATAAGTAAATCTTTATTAAATGATTCCTGAAGTCTTCTTCTGAATAGTCAATCTTCCTTTGTGTCTGTTTCCAATTATTACTTGCACAGACATTTGTTATTGCAAATATCACAGGAGAGCGTTTGGTAACAACCTGTCTTCGATTCTTTTCACTTTGTGAATAAAATATGTATAAACGATGTCACTTTGAGTTCGGAAAATGAAGTCCTATACAACCAAGGCAGCGTGAATGGGCAGCAATTGAGACTCTTTATTAACAGCCTGTACAATATAGTGACAAGCGTCAACCTGGAGATGCGTTAATTGACCACTTCCGGTCACGTGGGCTGTGAGTGCTTGTCGACCAGTTGGTTGGAACCGTGGAATTTCATTTTTTCACAAATGAATTCATAGAGGTTAAATGTAAATGCAACTGGTCGTGGGTGGATCTTTCCATGGTTTCAGAACAGGCTAACTATTACTGGTGTCAGGGACTGGAATGTGTTGTAAGATTTCAAAACATGCTGTTAATGACAGGATATTCTTTGATTGTATCACACAGATGCACTGGAATCAATCGTTGCTGCTTGTATGTACGGCACAATTAAAGTGTTTTTCTAACAAGCTCCAGATTGTAATAAGCGGTCAGATCAGCAAATCGATTCAGTACACTACACACAGTAGAGTTCACTTTTATTAATAAATACAGCAATATTTACATCATAACTTTCATGATTAAACATTTCAAAGTTGTGTACAGTAATGAATAATGTGTGTGACAACAAGCAAATGAAGTGTAATCTTGCTGACAACTCTCAGTATGTTGCCGGTGTATTGTACCGCCATGACACAACAATACCCGGGAGCCATTTCTATTTGATAATGATGTAACATCTCCATGTCTCTTATTACTTCCTCAGCAGAAGATTCATCTTGGACATGACAGCAATCTCACTGGGTTGCCATGTTTAGAAATGCATGATTTTGGAATAGAGTACAAAACATAGCTATAGTTCCAGGATATTTATCATAACAGAGTGAAGAAACATTTTTGATTACTGAATATTGCTAGTTGTGAGACAGCCATGATTCTAAGACCGTTTCAGTGACTTTTTTTAACCTATATAATGTACTATGAGCAGTGTTGAAATTAAATTGGATGGACTCAATTCTGGGAATGTACATCAAAGGCAGATCTAACTGATTTCCAAAAAACTATCTTTCTGCAGGGACAACTGTATTACATATGAGTATATTGAGATCTGGGGCGGTGGGGTAGCCTAGTGGTTAAAGCGTTGGCTCGTCACGCCAAAGACCCAGGTTCGAATCCCCACATGGGTACAATTTGTGAAGCCCATTTCTGGTGTTCCCCGCCGTGATGTTGCTGGAATATTGCTTAAAGCGGCGTAAAACCAAACTCAGTCAATCAGTCAGTCAGTCAGTCAGTATATTGAGATCTGTACTCATGTGACCTTGCCACCAGCTCATGTGTAGATGTATGGTGTCACATAGTTTGATGGACACTGTGAGATGTGCACACAGGACAGGTGGAATTATTGAGCTATGCAGTATGTTGTTATTCAGGAATGTTGTTGATTGGCATTACTCAGGTATCTTATTGTTGTTATTTCCAGGTTGCATGCGTGGATCTTCTGTCTCGTGCACCCCGAGGACCTATCCCAGCAGCCCCCCATTCTCTTCACTTCCTGGTTCAGAAGGTCAGCCTGGGCCAGATCCTCATCATATCTGCAATGTCAAGGTCAGGGCAATATGACAGTACAATACTACAGCAAAGGGATGAGATACAAGGCTTCCGATGTATCTCACTTCTGTGTCAGCTTACTGCCTGGCTGTAGATGTTTGCTACTCTTGTAAGACCTATAGGAAAACATATTCAGTGTTAACAGACCAGGGATCATAATCTGGATAAATACGGAATTACACTCCAGGAAAAGAAGATAGCAGTAGCTCCTGAAATATACCCCTTAGAAAAGTTTCAAACAGGATCCTACCAAATCAGGTAGCTGAAAGTATTCTGTATATTGCATAATGACAATGTCAGTTGTCTTATCAAACAGATTACTTTCATTTACTAAGTAAAAATGTGTCCTGTATCCCAGCATATTGGCAGTCATGTATGTTTTTGGCCTGGCTAGGTACTGCGTGTACCACTAGTGGTGCTCTCCTACCCTAGCCTCCTGGATCATACAGTTGAAACAGTCCATTGATAATGATACCTACAGCATGGGAATGGACATGGTAATGAAAGGAAAAAGAAAGCCACTTACAAAAGTTCAAAATTTCCCAAATGCTCCTTAGAGGGTATCTTGCTCCATCGGACACTGCACAAATTGAACACATGTTTAATATACAAGCTTTATGTGACAACCTAAACAATTTTACTCTTTACAGTTTAGAAAATGTCATGTTTCAACAAACACAATTACAGACAATTACAGACAGTCTCACACACCTAACATAAACGTCATTCTATGCACAAGAAACAAACTATCCACACAGGGGCATCCCAAACGGCCTCAGTGGCCATGTCTTAACTTATTATTTGCTGACTTTAAAATATGACAAGTTAAATGTTCATTCCTGAATGAATTAGAGGCCTTTGTTCTTCCTTTAGTTTCTTGTGTTGACACACATGGGGAGGTAGATGACAAATACAAAAGAACTAATTGAGAAAGTTTTCTTATGTTACACATAGTAACCATTAAATCGTGCGTGTGTCGACTTACTCTGGGCCTTCTCCTGGTGGGATGACGATGTTGATGACGTCGGAGATGAGTTTATACTTCATGATGCGGTCACTGGAGGTGGTGGCCGTGAGGGAGGGAGAGGCGTTCACCTTAAACACACAAACCGAAACAGGAGTCTCATTAACCAATTCAGACAATGACTTTCTTTTCAGCCGATCCGAATTTTCTCGTGTGAAGTGAAAAGAGACACCACAAACAACAATGGTTATACTGAATTCCAATTCCTTGTTTCATGACAAAATGGTATTACAAGTTAATTTTCATTTTAAACTTTAATAACATCGTATTTCTATATTTTATGGCAAGGTGTAGGCAGCATGACCTCAACTAAGACGTCACAGACTGTCCCTGTTTGATGAGGTCGTAAAATGATTCACAATTCATCTGGCTCACTGGTTACACCTGATATGTGTCCTTTGTGCTTATTCAGTGTAGTTTTGTAACGCACAATGTGATTGATATATATCAAGTCCGCACCAGACCGCCAAACTTTTCTAGCGACAGAGCCTCGTTTTGAGATTTCCACGATTTCCGTTTGTCACAGCACGTTGTACGACAGAGCAAACTGCACGATGTGTTTGCAAGGATTAGAAGGAGCGTGGTGTTGCAATATACAAGTGCTTATATGTATCAAATAATACTGATTAATATTTATGTATCCAGTTGAATGAATTGGTCTCAAAAGTTTGGACTGGTTATTGTACTAAGTTGCGCAATAGGACAGAACCCAGTCAACAGGAAACGAGACTGTTGTGTAATCAATGTTTTGACTTGTGGACATTCACATATCAACATGTATTTGTGATGACATTGACTTTTCCTTTACAATAATAGTACAGAACTCAGTAAATAAGCATTTGATAAGATGCATTTCATTATTTTGAAAAAACATGATCATGATGGTTTCCTGCTACAATAATGTGCCCTTGTAATTGTAGCTTCACACAACAGTGGGCGATACAACAGCTACTACATCAATGTGACAGGACACAGTCAGTGCTTGCTAGCAACAAGCTGAACTCCAGGGGTCTGGAGCCACACAACAGTGGGCGATACAACAGCTACTACATCAATGTGACAGGACACAGTCAGTGCTTGCTAGCAACAAGCTGAACTCCAGGGATCTGGTGCCACACAACAGTGGGCGATACAACAGCTACTACATCAATGTGACAGGACACAGTCAGTGCTTGCTAGCAACAAGCTAAACTCAGGGGTCTGGAGCCACACAACAGTGGGCGATACAACAGCTACTACATCAATGTGACAGGACACAGTCAGTGCTTGCTAGCAACAAGCTGAACTCCAGGGATCTGGTGCCACACAACAGTGGGCGATACAACAGCTACTACATCAATGTGACAGGACACAGTCAGTGCTTGCTAGCAACAAGCTAAACTCCAGGGGTCTGGAGCCACACAACAGTGGGCGATACAACAGCTACTACATCAATGTGACAGGACACAGTCAGTGCTTGCTAGCAACAAGCTGAACTCCAGGGATCTGGTGCCACACAACAGTGGGCGATACAACAGCTACTACATCAATGTGACAGGACACAGTCAGTGCTTGCTAGCAACAAGCTGAACTCCAGGGGTCTGGAGCCACACAACAGTGGGCGATACAACAGCTACTACATCAGTGTGATAGGGCACAGTCAGTGCTTGCTAGCAACAAGCTGAACTCCAGGGGTCTGGAGCCACACAACAGTGGGCGATACAACAGCTACTACATCAGTGTGATAGGGCACAGTCAGTGCTTGCTAGCAACAAGCTGAACTCCAGGGATCTGGTGCCACACAACAGTGGGCGATACAACAGCTACTACATCAATGTGACAGGGCACAGTCAGTGCTTGCTAGCAACAAGCTGAACTCCAGGGGTCTGGAGCCACACAACAGTGGGCGATACAACAGCTACTACATCAATGTGACAGGGCACAGTCAGTGCTTGCTAGCAACAAGCTGAACTCCAGGGGTCTGGTGCCATGAAGCTGGGCCAGTGCTGTAACTACCCAGTACCCATGTCAGAGAACAACAAGTTCTTGGAATTTCTGGTCCCCCGCCGTGATATTGCTGGAATACTGCTAAAAACAGTACAAAAATAAACTCACTCACTTATTCACATAGATCTTGGAATTGATCCCCTCCATATATTTACAGACTTCAGAATGTGAAACAGTTTTACACAAGATCCAGTGAGTGAGTTTAGTTTTATGTTTAGTTTTAGTTTCTACTTTTTAGCAATATTCCAGCAATATCATGACAGGGGACACCATTGTACCCATGTGTGGAATCGAACCCAGGTTTTTGGCATGACCAGCGAATGCTTTTACCACTGGGCTACCCTACTGCCCCACATGAGATCCAGGGTAGCGCTGGAACCATGGGACAAGTAAGTTCTCTAGTTGTTCGTTATCTTCTTATCTTACATTCCGCACTGATACTAACATACTTGAGAAAGTTTCATGACAATCTGATGCATGTTTGTATAAAGACTGGAGAAAACTGAGGGAAAATTCTATGAAACTACCCAGCTAATTTGATATTAATAAATGAGCCCTTATTTGTCACACTGGGAGAATGTAAACACATATTTAAGCCAAAATCACCTCTCACCTCAATAAGCCATGGCTTGAGATTATCGTCAATAATGATGTCATACCTGAAAATGATTTTCACAATGACTGAGTAAGTGTATTCACAAGAAGCAGTACAAGGTATGAACAGGAGACTAACGACAGATAGGAAGGAATGTGTCATAGTGTTCTCAGAATATGCGTAAGTCAGTAAGTTTAGTTTTACGCCGCACTCAGCAATATTCCAGATATAAGGGGCTGGTCTGTAAATAATTGAGACTGGACCATACAATCCAGTGATCAACACCGTGAGCATCGATCCCGTTAGATGCCTCTTACGACAAGCATGGGTTACTGAAGATCAATTCTAACCCGGATCTTCATGGGTCAGAATATGGGTTATACACAGAGAATCTCACCCGAGTGTCTTGATATCAAATACATCACCATGAGTTGATAAAGTTACAAATTTTTACTTTTATCAACAAGTGTTGATATATTGGATATCAGACACTCGGGTGAGATTCTATTTATCATAAAAAATCACTCTTCATTATTTTCAATGAAAAATGTACCTCTCTGAACATGGTACTGCCATTAGACTTGTGACGTCATAGCATTGTGATGTCATCAGGTTTTTGATGTCATAGCATTGGGAGTCATGTAATTGATGACATCAGGGCATTGTATAAAATCTACTAGGAGATACCGTTTGATCTCACACAAGCAATATCTCCTGTTGAACACAGTTTGGGATGATAAATTAATCTATGTCTCTGGAGCAAGGTACCAGTGCTGTTCTAAGCTAGATCTGTTTTCATTAATGGAACAGTTCTATATGAACTTACCCATAGCACTCAAAGCAATGTCGATCATTTGATATCACACCCTGAAAAATATCATAATTCATTTCACACATACTCCTTTAAATCCAGGTCAAACTGCTCTGATAGGTACAAAGATTATACTTTGCACAAGGTTCCACGTTCAGCAGTCACCTCACTAACGGCACAAGCCATCAAAACATTGTCAATTGATAGTTTGTACTTTCATGAAGTTTGTGAAATCAATCTGTAAAACATCTAAAACATGTAAAAAATGTATATTAAAAAATAGTGGCTGCGATCAGAGATATCTATGTTATGGCATCCAAGATTGTTTTAGTTCAGTGGTGACAAATATTGACAATGTCAAGGCGACCTTATATTGAAAGAACACTGCACTGCTTGACACATGCAATTATTCCAGCACACTTATCACATGCATGTTGTACGATCATTGGTTCATCTTACAGACACAGCCTTCAGGGAGTGAACGGTTTGCCAGTGGATCTCATCAAACAGTTTGTCCGACACCTGGAACAGAACGACTTGAGCTCAGGTCACAATCAGGTGAAGTTAAGCAACATTGGGCGCGGACAATCCTTGCATGGGTGACCGTGCACATGTCATACATGTGGTCTCATCTTAGGCAAATGAGTTTTTTCAAAACTGCCTCTGTTCACCCTGCAGAAAATGGGTACCCGGTGGGATAAGTCATGTGACTAGTAACCAAGTGCCTCACTGGCAGGTTGTGTTATCCGGGGTAATAATAGTCAGACTGTTAGTGCTATGAGCATCCACCAAGTGAATGAGGTTTAGCGCATTATAAATGCACTCATTATTATTATTATCATTACATTACAGTTTTTCTTTTTATTCAGTTACCAGGCAAATTTTGTCACCTTCTCCCACATGACCACTCAGAGAGAGGAATACTCCGTTAGCTTGCTCTTGGACAACTCTCTCATCAAGGTGCTTACCTCTTTACCGCGTGTTCCCTCCAGGAAGAGTCGGAGATTCTGCACTGTCCATTTCCCTCCATGGATGGCATTGTAGTCCTCCTGAGAGTGGAGAACAGCGGCAGACATCAGTCATAGTCATCAATCAGAACATTCATAGTGATCATCTAATGAAATGAAATTCCTTTGTTTTTATATATACATTGGACAGTACTTAATTGTTTTAAATTTCATTTTCCACACAAAATGACCTCCAGAAATAGATACAAACACCAACATGAACATGCACAATGTGCATCACCTACCCCTTGTTTTTGTATTGACACATTGGTCAGATGTACAAACATGTTGTCCAGCTCATTGATGTTGGCGTTGTACTTGACTGTGCAGAAACGACAGAAGCCAAGCTTGTACCTTCAACACAACAATTAATCATTGGTGTTTATAGTCACCATTCACATTATTATTATCATGTTGTTATTATAACACCTACATAACTTTAATACAGAGACATATGACAGAGTGACGTGTAGATTCTTACATCGTCATTAGGCTCAGAGTGAGTGAGTGAGTGACAGTATTTTACGCTGCTTTTAGCAATATTCCATCACGGCATGGGACATCAGAAGTTGGCTTCACACATTCTACCCATGTGGGGATTCGAACCCGGGTCTTGGCGAGATGAGCAAACGCTTTAACCACTAGGCTACTGCACCGGCCCTCATGCTCACAGTGTTGAGTGAGACCAGTGAAAGTCCATGGTGAGCTGACTTACATTGCTATGACTTACATGTAACACTTGAGAGGCCTGAAGGAAGTCACCAACACATACAGTCGCAGGTCAAACTTCTTCCCACCAATCAGCAGAGGGTTGTCGATGTACTTTGATATCACGTAGGTGTCCTTTGCAGTTGGCGGAGTAAACCTACAAATCAGGTCAGTGTGAAAATACTTAAACTTACAGTCAATATTACCTGATAGCACATAGACTTCTTACTGAACTGTCCTGGAAGTCAGTGGTTTATATGGATTATTGTGTCTAGAGTAACACATATTATATTGGAGATTACACTTTCTCAGGAATGGCATTGTGTATTCATTGTGTACAGACACTGCTATTTTAGTAGAGTGGACTTTTCTCTTGTCATTCCTTGTGTCTTTAAAACAACCATCAGCAAATTACTTTCTTCCATAAGTCCTTCTGGAGAACCAAAATAACATGACCAATCAGTGCTCTGACACTTCTCCCCTTTATGCTGCTAGCATCCTATTTCAGGAACCTGCTCTGGTTCTCTTGGCCCCTCATCCCTGACTGTTCCTGCGATTACACGGACAGAGTTGTGAGTGCTCAACACGTCAACCATCATCCAACTGTATTTGTAACCAGTGATTTAAAAGTGAATAAACAAGTAACTGATGGCATCAACATATATAACATAGAGAAACTAATGGTTCTTTAATGTTACAGGATATAACAGAACACTCCTGGTTTCAGTGAGCTAGTGAAGGTTTACATCCCTTTTAAGCAATATTTTATCACTGTCACTTGGGGACACCTATAAGTTAAATACATCACGCATTTGGAAAGAAAACTTTCACAGCTCAACCACCCCACTGTCAAAACTACTATGAACCTGAACAGAAAAGGCAATGAAAGGAGATTGGGGAGTTAAATACAAAGTTTAAGGTCAACTGAAAATGGTGTCAATGTTTCGATTCAAACTCACGATGTAGTTTTGCCATCTCTTGACCATTTCTTCAGCTGAGAGAGCTTGTTGACCAGGAAGATACCGATACCTCGGGCTACAATACAAACACAGACAGATTGTTGGACAGGCTACAACACAAATACAGGCAGGTTGTTGACCAGGCTAAAACACAAATACATGCAGGTTGTTGAACAAGCGGAAGATACTTCTACACTTTACGAACTTGTACACTTATTATGCTTGAAAATGCTGTTGTAAGTATTAAAGACAAGAATAGCTTGTCATTTTACTAGATTGTATAATTTGGGGGAAAGTGATGCACACACTCCTTGTATGTAATCTGTCTTTGTGGTATACCCACCTTTCCCACAGGGTTTCATGATCCATGTCGTGTTAGGGTTCTTCCTGAACTCCTCCACAAAAAGGTTGTAGTCAGCAGGCAACATGAAAGTCTGTGGGATGAAATCTGAAATAGACAATTTCCATTCTTAAAAAGTTTAGTTTAAACAAATACTGTTAACTATCAACCAGAACAACTATTGTATTGTATGTGACTCAATTTCAATCAGCATGTGTTGAACTATCATACTTCACATTTTGAACCAACATATGAAAATATTTTTCTTAAAGTCTTAATTTTACAGCGAGACAGAACATATGGACTATTGTTCAGACAGCTAATTGTTGTACCCAAGTGAGTAAATCGCCCCAGTTCATCCTTCTCGGCGAGGAGACTCCCCTCCTTCTCCACATCCTTGCGGTATCGCTTGATATTCTTCACCATCAGATCCTTCCTCGTCAGTTCCATGTGGTTGGGGAAGTGGTTGATCACCCTGAAAACAGTGGTTAATACTGTGAGCAACACCCAACATGATCAGCGTGACCAAGGTACACGCACAATCAACCAAGTATTTGATCTGACCACCTATTTCAACTGGTGGCCTCTTACCAACATAATTGCTGAGGATCAGTTCTAACTAGGAATTCCCCAAGGATATTACTACAAAGCTGCCAAAGGGTGGATGTGATCAACTTAAAAAATTATTTTGGACTATTACACCTCTTTCGTTTATGTCTCTGAATAGTCATATGTTATTGTCATCTGACCCATAACAATAGCCTCACTTACTGATCATCTGTGAGTCGGTACCCACAGTCCACACTGAAGATGTTCCGGATGTTCTGTACATTGGCCCTGTTGACAAACACATAACTTATACAATCATACTGAAGATGTCCAAGATGTACATAATGCTGTCATTTTCTAAGCACAGAGAGTAAAAATGGTTGACATCTGAATCATTTTCTCTTCAAAAAACATAAATTCAGTACATGAGTCATCATGATAATCTAACCAGTACTTCAGGTGACTGATGTGTGATGCTTATCTCACAAAGCATTAGATAAATTATGAAAGAATTTGCAGGGACCGAGATGTTATATCGAGACAACTGAGATATCGAGTTATCAGAGTTCAACACAACAGTGCTCGACTGTAATTAGTGAGTTTTCTGTGTTTTAGCTCTGCTTTGAACAAATTACCTCAGCAGTGTCACAGCATGCTAGCTTGGTGATGTTAATGTGGGAACAATCAAGCAGGTTGTAAATAGTTACAGCTAAGCATGATGAAGTTGAACCCTGAAACACCTGCAGACTCAGTCTCTTGCTGACACAATGAGGATCATCATTAGGTGAATATGGAGTGTAGTCGAATGGCCACTGGATCCTCACACAACGAAGGGAGACAACAGTGACTAGTGCATGGAACCTTGCACCACTGCTATGCTTCTAAACATCCACTATCTATTTTTACCAGTAAAAGTTCCAGTCATCATCCGCTCCAACTTGAACCCAGCCTCGAGTCTCAAAGTTGTTCAGAAGGACAGACTTGTCCTGGTCGCAAGCAAACTTGAGACGGGATGTCATGTTGATTGTTGCCTGGAAATTAAAGAAATAATATTGTAAACCTTTTCATTAGCCTTTATACCGATATTGATCTGCAAAAGAGTTGTTACTGAACAGAGTGTTGTGTACAGGAACATTGGGTTCGTGCCATTTTGCAGTTAATCATGTCACTAAATTGACTTTGAAACTGAAAAGGCAACGTAAGTCTATCAAATGTTTCATTGATAAAATGGTAAAACAGACATATACTTTCTGTGTATGTACATTTATTTTGGCATTACTGGAGGGCTAAATGTGCTTGATGAGCTAACTCTCCAGGGTCATGTGGGTGTTCGACGACTTGGGGGTGGGGGTGAGGATTTCAAACAGTCCGTGCTATTGTTATCAGACCTGCTTATGTTGATATTATGTATCTATTATAAGGAAGCTTAGACAACTTTCTTCAATAAAGATGCAACCACAATCACGTCATGTCGCAAAATAGTTGCGTACTGCCATACCAACTGTGTTTCTAAAGCAGAAGCGTCATGTTGTCAATGAAGCCATATTTTCACCGGAAGTGCACAACGAAACCATCCCGTCTAAATAACTTCAACACTCTAATACTTTCTCAGAACAATGAATTTTTGCAGTGATAGCCGTTTTTTCATTTGGGGAAAAATACAAACGATAAAATACAAGCTCGGGATATTCCGACAGTACCGGATGTTAAAAATGACCGGAAGTGATACATCATATTGAAAGGAAAATGGAAGACGAAGGATCACCGGCATCTGCTAAGTATCGCGGGACGTCCTATCAAGGTAGTCTGCCTGCAAGCCCTTTGGGCGCAACACCCAGGCCACCATTACGACAGAAGTATTCAAAATCACGTTATACAAGTCGCCATGTGTCCGAGTATGATTTGAGTGAGTGGTAGAAACGAGCACTGCTGTCATCCTCTCAGTCTATCCTCTGCATGAATGCTTTTAGGCAGCTTCTGTGAATGAGCGACGTTAATATTCGGTGTGTGCCAGCATGCTTACGTGGTGATAGTATAATACGTTGTGTTAATGTTAAAATAGTACGATTCTCTTAGATTCAGGGACTAATAAGTTATTATAACATTAGTAACATTAGTAAGCGACTGACTGATCAGAGGCCTGTTGGTGCAACTTGTTGCCACTCATAAATATTGATCATTGTTGATAACACTGGACAATACACGCATACACTCACATACACAGAGTGTTGAGGTTACCAAATGTTCAGAATCCTGGATTTGCCAAATTAAGATGATGGTATTGTCATGTATTTTTTTTCATCATTTTCTTGCCATGGGTAAATGAATGCGACTGCGAGCATGTTTAATGACAATGTGATTGTGTTTGTTCAATTTTCTATCTATCCACTTAATTAATATGCAGTACTGGTACTACCACACATTAGCATGCTAAGCATGTTAACTTAATTGAGCTCTTTTTCACATTAATAGCCTGTTTGTTGTAAGTATTGTTGGAACTGAAATATGTTCATGCTGTCAATTAGTACATTGTCTTGAATGAAGATTCTGCTAAAATATTCCTGGGTGCAGCATTGAACAAAATGGAAACAAAACCATCTGAATGAACATGCTATTTTTAAATCTTTCAATTAATTCATGTATGATTAATTTGAACCAAGATGCTAAAAGTAATGATACAAATGTATGGAAATACAAACAACTCTCCTCACAGAATAAGCACATGCAGTTCTACCAGAAGTGACATGCCACTGATATTTCCAGTATATTCTTCTCATTGAAAGCAACCTGACATTTGTAAGTTAAATAATTTTGGTGGGTGTAGATCTCATAAACATGACAAAGGTTTAATAAACAACAAGCTGACAAAGGTAAAAGGCATGTACATGGTAATGGGAAGAGTTCTTTCTCATTTGCCTTAAATTTGCTGTTTGCTGTCCATTATTATATAAACAAGAAAAAATGCCTTGTAAACTGTAGTAAACCCCAGCATGCGTTAAATGTACATGTATATCATTTGTATTTTGTCTGAGACGTGTTTATCATTGAGAAGGTACAGGGTAAATCAGCGATACAAATACATGCATAGCATTGCTCAGCCTGCTCCAAATAGCATGTGTAGATACTGGGTGTAGTAATTGTTGAACTATATCCTTGCTGGTCTTGCCTGCAGAACATACTTGTGCCAGTTGTGAATGAATGCTCTCTGTCATATGATGTTATTTCAATGTACGTTCTGCACAGTCTGCTTCCGCTTTCCAAATGTTGTTTTTTGTGGTATGTATGGGTGAGTGAGTGTGGTTCAAGCATTTATCATATTCCTATATATCCCATTGGTGACATTGACCCACTACAGTTTAACCCCATTCTGTATAGACTTCTAGAGTCATAACAGCGTGTTGTTCTAACCTTTGTAACCATGGTAACCATTGCCAAATACATTCCTGATGACGGTTTCAAACTTTATCTCAAAATATTGACACAGATGTATCTGTAATCACGGTGACTGTAAGGCCATCAGTTCTCAATGGGTCTCAATAAAACGTATGCTTTTTTATTCAAGGGTCTTCAGTTGCCAATTTCGGCAACTGAAGACCCTTGAATGGAAACCCTGTTCGCAGCATTGATGTCCCACATGGAACAAGCAAAGATAGAAATGCATTTTTTTTCACAACGATTATGTCATTTTAATTTATTGTTTAATAATCAGTAGTCCTGGGCCCCGTTCCACAAAGCGATTGTTACGCTAAGAGGATTGTAACTCCCATACTTTAACATAGACATACGACTGTCGTAGCACTACTATCGCTTTGAGGAACGGGGCCCTGTTACGATTCACCAGAGCTACAGATAACTTTTTGGGTCATTAAGTTATGTACTCGCTTGTGTTCATCTCAATTGGGTATCCTAATTTTCCTTTGAGTAACCAAATAAATTGTACTCACCTCACTCAAACTCAATTGGGTATTTTGCCATTTTCCATTAATTTTAAAAATATAATAAAGTTTAAATGTTAGTGTTTGTTATTTATGTTTCATCTGTAATATGAAAAATGATAAGAAAGACTGCAAGTTGTCACGTTCATGTCCTGAAATAGAACCTCTCAATATACCTCAGTTATTTTATCTATCCACCGGTACCCAAGCTAAGATTTGACATTTTTGTGTGTACGCATGTAAGATCACATTTATTGAGTATTTACAAAAATTCAAGCGTACTTGTACGCAATAGACTTAATAGGAATTGAGTTTTCCCAAAAACAATTGCGTAATTTACGCAGATACGCAGCTTATCTGTACCTCTGATTCACTCACATATTCAGTGACTTGAACCATATCCCTTCGTGAATTCAAGTCATTTGTGGTCACTAGAACATAGTGTATTTTTTTATTGCATCCCTAACAATAAGTAAACATCGTGTAAGTATCCTGAACACTATCAATGACATGGCAGCAACCATGTGCAATAGAGTGCCATCGAGAAACAAGTTGACACTGTGCAACAATAGATTTTGAATCATTTGCTGAAATTTATCGCATTTTCTGTTAAATGAATCATGGTATTATTTTTTTAATTTTAGTTGTGCCACTATGGCATGTTTCAATATTTACCACCCATTTCCACACAGATTATGCACCATTTTGACTCCAGACAAGTAATACAAATAAAGAATTGTAGGTTATGTATTTGGGGTGTAGGCATGTTACCTATATGCATCACTTCTGACTCCAGCACTCCGACATTGAGTGGACATTTAGTGGTATGACTGAAATACTTTCCTCAGCAGCGTTTAACGGAAACATCTCGCTCACTGAGATGCACTAGATTCATTCACTCAGGAAAGACTTGTCTAGAGTGTTCTTTTGAAATGATGGTGAACAGTAACCATGACAACATGCATAACCTAAAACGAGCTTGTATTGCTTATGAAATGTAACAGACGAAAACCAACCATGTGAAAACTATTGTTAATGAAAACAAGTGGTCCAAAATCATTTGTGTTCGATTATGAGAAAACATGATCGATTGCTTGGTTGTTTAGTCATTGTGACCAATGTTTGATTATTTCAATTAATCAGACCACCACTATACACAATACACTTTTTTTCTGTATTGAGACAAGACCAAATGCTTGTAAAAAATTTATGGCAGTGTGTGAAATAAGGCCCGTCCGACCGCCCGAGACGGTCTAGATTTCTGACAGACAGTCTAAATTTACAGCTAGCCAACCCGATGGTCTGGTAAAAAATTTGGATGTTCCATACATCTGAGTAAATTCACCATATTTGGTCTGGCTAAATCCATTTTGGGCTGGTAACATTTTGAAGTTACCAGCCCTGATGTCTGGCTGGATTTTTGGCTTATTTCATACACTGCTTATGGGTCATTTTATCATGCTGCCCATCCCATCTGGTGTCAGTCAAATTGCAAATTGCAATTATCGTTTCTAGTTTACTGCTAAAATAGCTGTGATGAACTTGTGTCTACAGCTAGTTTTTTCTTTGGAACCTCTTCTTAAACAATAATAGACAAAGTTTCCATGCAATTTGGCGAGAGTATGTGTTTCAGATACAAATCGTATTGTGACTTTACAGTTTTTCACCCCTAGTGGGGAATAACAGATACAGCATCATAATAATAATAGTGCATGTTTATAATGCACACATATCCATGCTCGTAAGTATGCTCATGGCGCTAACACATTATTACCCCGGATAATCCAAGCTGCCTGTTAGGTGCTAGAAGGTTACAGTCACATGACTTATCCCACTGGGTACCCATTTTCTGCTGGGTGAACAGAGGCACTTTTTGAACAAACTCACTTGCCTAAGGTGAGACTACATGTATCACATGTGCTTCGTTGTGGGGCAGACTGAAGTCTAAGAAACTCTTAGGAGTCAAGCTGCCAAACACGGTGGCCCATCCAAGGACTGTCCGCGCCCAGAACTTCAAATGCTTAACTTCAAATGATTAACTTCAAATGATTTGTGACCTGAGCTCTATGCACAGGACCACAGACCACCACTATATAGTGACTACCCCACCCCCTGAGCAAGACTGTATCTGCTGTACATTGACCGGCCACTGTTACAATGTCAACAGTGCCAGGCTGGGAGGTAAACATGTGTGTCACTTACAGGTTATCAGAAAGCAAAGGGCAACACACTATGTTGAGCATTGTCAACATTATCAACACTATATAGCATTTAGTAGAAAGAGAACCTGGGACCTTATTCTCGAAATGTTCATAGCCCTAAGAATTCTTAACTTTGATCGTAGCCAATGTGTTAAGAATGGGCTTAAGAAGTTCGTAGGGATACGAACGTTTCGAGAACAGCTAGCCTGACCATGATTTGTAGAAAGATATTTGCAATATTTTGAGAAGTCCTAAGAATACATTTTTCAGGGTTCTCAAAACTTTTCTGGTAAGGGTAAGTCAAGAGTGTCTTTTTCTTGCATTGCCTTACCTCTTTAGGATAGTTTTTTTTTTCTCGCCTCCAGCTTTCATTTTGTTGTTTCACAAGATTGTGTCCCCACAGAGCTTGTTCATTAGTCTTGCACAGGCACTCTATCGCACATACCATGCTGACCATTGAAAACTAATGTGCTTCCAGTTCAGCAAATACCTTCAATCCTGTCAGTCATGTTTTTATTGGCAGTATTTTAGGACGCGTGACATTTTCTTGTGCATTTATTTCCCTATGAACTGCCCACTAGTGACTGTCCAAACTGAAAGTAAGCTGCTTCAGCTACAATTTACCTAATTGTGACGCAGCTCTGCCGGTTCATATGCCCATCCATCCCTCTTCCCCGAGAAACACCAGCCCAGATCCCAAAGCCTATTAAAGACCCTTGGTCTTGCTTGTTTTACTCAATCTTCCATAAAACATGTTTGTAAACGTGGTAGAAGAGATATGATAATAAAACACATTCTGTTCTCCATGTCTGGTATTACAAGTCTGGTTTTACAAGTAGATGAGACATAATAATAAAATACATTCTGCATTACAAGTCTATGTCCTGCACATAGCTCATGGGATTGATGAGTTCATTTCTGAGACGATAAATCACTCAATACATTTTCATTATTGATGTCTATTCCCACCCAACATGGAGAGTTAAAGACAGGCGCAGCATTACTTGTTCTGAAGTTGTGATGTGAGAGTGGAGCATGTTGTGATGTAGTCATGTCATGTGACTGTTCTAGGCTACTCCACTGATGAAACTGACTCGCGCCAACGGTCACGCCATGCGTCGGAGGGGAGTAGCACAAAGTCATTCCTCATACTCGGACTCATTTTCCTGGCATCGTTGCTAGCCTTGGGAGTTGTGTATCTCAACTTCCCAAAGCTGGATCAGTGAGTACTTTGTCCATATAAGCCCATCTTTGCCGTCCTTCAACAAGGTTGTGTAAGGTTTGTATATGTGCTTCACAACACTGTGTACTGCTGCATGCTGCCACTGGTAACACTTTAACATGGGACACTAATACAGGCTGAACTTACCAGTTGTAACAGGGATTACAATCCTTGGCTTTCCTTGCTTATATTGTACCATAGTTCTGAATCATTTTGACTGATGTGCCATTACTGTTGGTATGAATTCTGTACACAATTCTGTACAGAATTCCCATGTATTAGTGACTAAAACCAGCTTTAATTCTGGCTAATATTGACAGTAAACAGCTGTATGTTCCAATTTGTTTCATTAAGGAGCATCGCCTTGTTGTACCATCCACTGTACAGAGTAGCATCCCTTGTTGTACCATCCACTGTACAGAGTAGCATCCCTTGTTGTACCACCCACTGTACAGAGTAGCATATCCTTGTTGTACCACCCTCTGTACAGAGTAGCAATCCTTTGTTGTACCATCCACTGTACAGAGTAACAATCCTTTGTTGTACCATCCACTGTACAGAGTAACAATCCTTTGTTGTACCATCCACTGTACAGAGTAGCATCCCTTGTTGAACCATCCACTGTACAGAGTAGCATCCCTTGTTGTACCACCCTCTGTACAGAGTAGCATCCCTTTGTACCACCCACTGTACAGAGTAGCATCCCCTTCTTGTACCACCCACTGCACAGAGTAGCACCCTCTTGTACCATCCACTGTACAGCAGAGTAGCATCCCCTTGTTGTACCACCCACTGTACAGAGTAGCAATCCCTTGTTGTACCACCCACTGTACAGAGTAGCAATCCCTTGTTGTACCACCCACTGTACAGAGTAGCAATCCCTTGTTGTACCACCCACTGTACAGAGAAGCAATCCCTTGTTGTACCACCCACTGTACAGAGTAGCAATCCCTTGTTGTACCATCCACTGTACAGAGTAGCAATCCCTTGTTGTACCACCCTCTGTACAGAGTAGCAATCCCTTGTTGTACCATCCACTGTACAGAGTAGCAATCCCTTGTTGTACCACCCTCTGTACAGAGTAGCAATCCCTTGTTGTACCACCCACTGTACAGAGTAGCAATCCCTTGTTGTACCACCCTCTGTACAGAGTAGCAATCCCTTGTTGTACCACCCTCTGTACAGAGTAGCAATCCCTTGTTGTACCACCCTCTGTACAGAGTAGCAATCCCTTGTTGTACCACCCTCTGTACAGAGTAGCAATCCCTTGTTGTACCACCCACTGTACAGAGTAGAACCCCTTTGTTGTTGTTGTACCATCCAGCAGAGTAGCATCCTTAGACAAGGTGTCAAAGTGGTGAATGTCTTGGCTTCCTTGCAACACTAAATCCCAAGTGCCACTTGTGGATGTGAAACCCTGTTTAATTATGTTGCTAATGACTAGGGCCTTACTACATTATCATCTGTTGTGGAGAAAGAATGCACTTAACCACTATCTGTACCAATGTATGCCAGCATGTTTTAGCTCTCCTGACCGTGAATACAGTGAATTTATGTCATTGCCTGTGTGTCATCAGTGTTGCGTTGTTTATCATAAATATCTTCACATCAGAAAACACTGTACCACTGAAGGAAATACTTCATATACTTGTTTCCACCAAGGTGACACTCTTTCAAAAGGACGAAATCAGATTTTCAGTGTATTAGCCATTCAGCAATATGAATAAAACAATTTATGTGCATTTCTCTGCCATTCATTTTCAAATCTAATGAAATTTGGTAGACATTTAGTTTTAGTGGGATTTGAAGCATATGTGCTATTTTTGGCGATGTTTGACATTTTGACATTATCTCAGTGACAATCATGGTTTGGAATGGTGGATGTGGGATTTTGAGTTTAGTGACTGACTATGCATGCATCATCTTCCTACAATAACACTGGTTATTTCAGTCTTGATCATCCTGTCCTTTTTCACTGTTCACCTGCCATGAACAGCTATATATTCTGTTTTATCAAGGACTTCCTCGTAAGGAACTTTAAGTTGTGTCTTTAACTGTATGAAATTTGAAGAATATTACCAATCTTTCTTTTTATAAATGTCTTGGTACAGTGAGCAGCCCATTTTTGTATATTCATGTTCAAGTGTAGGGCATATATATCTGGGGCTGGCATTTCAGTAAACTTACACAAACTGCAGGATCCTTTCCCATGGTTCTCACAATCTCAGATTACCTGCCCTTGATGTCAGTTTGATTGGCTTCATTACTAGGCCTAATGTACCTGAATGAGAGCTACAAACCAGCCTCAATGTTGGTTTGGCAATGTCAACAACATTGGGGTGAACAATCCCAGTCATTTTATGATAAGTAAGCAAGCAATTCAACAATTAAAAAGGAGACAGGCAAAAGAAATCCCTCCAAAATCTTTCTGATGGAAAGGATGTCTTCACGTCCACTAAAGCTGCGGGTAACTTTGATGTCCGAGTGTAAGGAGTTACCTCCCTTAGGCTTTCCCTTATGTTGAAGTCTGATTGATGAAAATCAAGGGAAGGTAATTTGTGATTTACTGTAATGCCAGCCCTGGAGGTACAGAGGATAAATGTAGTGCAGTATAAATAGTAACTGGCAGTGGATGTTATTAATGTTGTATATATCCAGGTGAGGTTACCCGTGAAGGTCCGGGTTAGAATAATGATCTTCAGTAACCCATGCTTGTCGTAAGAGGCAACTAACGGGATCGGGTGGTCAGGCTCGCTCACTTGGTTGACACATGTCATCGGTTCCAAGTTGCGCAGATCGATGCTGTTGATCACTAGGTTGTCTGGTCCAGATTCGATTCTTTACAGACCGCCGCCATATAACTGGAATATTGCTGAGAGTGGCGTAAAACTAAACTCACTCACTCACCCAGGTGTTGTATTGCTATGTGTATCATGGCAATGCAATGTTATGTCTTGTCTCAGCTAGCAGGTTTGTAAACATGTTTCATAATGGATGTTGTATGTGCTGGGTGATGTTAGAAAGTTGCACTATCAATGATCACAGGACAGATATTGAGATTTTAATTTCTTCAGTGGATTTTCTCACAGTTTGTTTGATGGAGGTATCTTATATAGTACCCAAAAGTTAAACTGAAGTTTAACTTAACTTAAGTTTATAATTGTGTGATCATTGAGTTTGATTTGTATGTATTATGCATCACTGGAATAGTATTATCATGATTACGATGTTTTTCTGTTTCAGAGATGAAGTTCAGTATATTAAACTACCTAGAGATATTGATGATGCGAAAAATTTGGGAAGAGTTTTGTCAAGATACAAGGACAGATATTTTTACCAAGTTTTAATTGGCGTTTTTGTTATGTATATATTGTATCCTTTTAACCCTGTGATCCACACTGCGGTGAAGTGTTTGTATGTCCAGTTTATCTTGCATCAAAGTACAGGGCAGATGACATCATGGCAGTTATTTTCCAGATTCATTGTTTTGAAAATAGACCTGTGCACATCAAACTGCCTCACCTGACCCTGCAGTTATGTCAAATCATTTCTTGTTGATTGGAGTGTTTGACCCTGGTCTTTTGAACATTGAAAGTGGGAAAGGGTCAGTTTGGACATGTTTCTGTGAACCATTGTTATTTCCTGCTGTTACAGGGGCGGTGGGGTAGCCTAGTGGTTAAAGTGTTCGCTCGTCATCCACTGAAGACCCGGGTTTGATTCCCTACACATTGTTGTGCCTTCTGAGGGGCGGTGGGGTAGTCTAGTGGTTAAAGTGTTGGCTCGTCACGCCGAAGACCCGGGTTCGAATCCCCACATGGGTACAATGAGTGAAGCCCATTTCTGGTGTCCCCCGCCGTGATATTGCTGGAATATTGCTAAAAGCGGCGTAAAACCAAACTCAGTCAGTCAGTCAGTTGTGCCTTCTGAACAGAAGGTTGTAGTGTTAAGGGACACCATGTATGTGTACATTGAAGAGCAGCTGTCTGAATATGCTTGACCTGCACCATGTCAGGTTAAGAATCTTCTGAAGTTGAAACTCACAGCTTGTGTCTTGATATCGATTATTACTTTGAATCTTATGACATGAAAACAGCAAGTGTTTGTCAGATGCAAGTCTCCCTTGTGTTTTCCTTAACCAGTGCTCAGTTTACAAACATTTGCTATACCAGGATCTATATTTCTCAGCATAATCTGTGGCTATCTATTCTCCTACTACATTGCTCTATTCGGTGTTTGTCTGGTGAGTATTGTACATATTGTACTCCAGTAGTAGGTGAGCAACAGAAAATTAACATTTGGCTTGATTAACTTTCTATTTTGTCTGTCAGTCACAGCAACTTTCTTATTTGGGAAATTTATGTTCTCATTCATTTGCAAGATAATCTAAGACAAACCTAGATTCCATCAGGCCTAATGTTGTGGTTCTGATTACCCGTCCGACTCTTGAATTCTGGTGCCGATCCTATTTTTTTTAGCGGTATGAATAAGATAAGCTTTCAGATACCATTGTTTTTTCCTGACACCGACGGACATCGGCCATTCTGATAGAGAAAGTTGACATGATGGCCGCAAGCTTGATTGAATAAACAATTACACATTGATAAATGTGTTATTAATTTGTACTTTACTTCTAAAAAAACGTACAAAAGAAATCCGACCTACCTACACTGAATTTTAAAGAGGTGTAATCGGAACCACATTTTTTTATTTGACCTCAGTTAATGTTGAACAATTGTTCACTGACCTGACCTTTGGCTTGTCAGTAGTCAGGGAATCTAACTAGAGTAGTGAACGCTGAACGTATACCATCTCCATGGGGCCCACCTCCTCCATGCTGCCTGAGGTTTAACTGGAATAGTGATGTTAATCCAAACTTACTGCTCCATATTTAGCTAGGAAACATGTCCTGGTCTACATTGTCAGAGAACCAGATATGCAACATTCAAATTAGGAAGCCTGAGTGCCTTTTGCCATTAGAACCCTTAACAGCAAGCATGTGTTTCTGAAGACCAGTTCAGACCCGGATCTTTATACTTCTTGTTGAATATATCCTTACCTGAAACAACATGTAGAAACATCTGTTTTGAGGAAATGCATGAAGCCGGTGTGTAATTCTTGTTTCCACAGGCATCAGCTGTAGGTGCTTCCTTCTGTTATTTGTTGTCATATTTGGTTGGAAGAAGACTGGTGAGGAAGTATATCCCCGAGCGAGTAGCCCAGTGGAGGTCACATGTGAGTCACCTTGCACAACCACATCAACACAATCTATACAAATATTGCTTAACTATTTTCATGCCTGTTTGTAGTGTAATGTTTCATGTATAGAGGATCTCTGTGTGGAAACTTTGAATGAACAATCAAAATTTGTTACATTTCACCTGAATGCAGTGAATTTGTTGATTTGGAGTTAGTATGTGTTCAAACATGTCCAATTCCATCTCCTTGGAAAGTTGGATGTTCTTGGAGATGATGTATATTAGCACCGATAAAATTTCTATGAAGGCGTTTTAGAAGTTGTATTGTATGGATATATAACTTCTTTATTCTGTGAAAGGCGTTGTTTTAACATACATTCTAATGTCATTGTCACTTGCTTGACGACGTTAGAATCTATGTCGAAACGTCGCCTTTCACAGTATAAAGAAGTGGTATATCCATAAAATTATCATCATTCTTCAAAATTGATAATTCTGTCGTATTTATTGCAGGTTGAAAAGAACCGTGAACACCTGCTCAACTACATGATCTTTCTGCGAATCACTCCATTCCTCCCCAACTGGTTTATCAACATCACTGCCCCAGTCATAGACGTGCCTCTCCCACCTTTCTTCTGGGGAACCTTTATAGGTGCGTCACTTGTTTGTGCTTATAAGTCTGTTTGTTCACACTGTCCACTCATGGACGAGACCCGTGAAGGTCCGGGTTAGAATGAACCTTCAGTAACCCATGCTTGTCGTAAGAGGCCTCTAATGGGATCGGGTGGTCAGGCTCAGTGACTTGGTTGACACATATCATCGGTTCCCAATTGCACAGATTGATGCTCATGCTGTTGATCCTTGGATTGTTTGGTCCAGACTTGATTATTTACTGACTGCCGCCATATAGCTGGAATATTGCCGAGTGAGGCCTAAAACTAAACTCACTCACACTCATGGATGATAGAGTTATCAGTGGTGCTGCAGTCGTGCAGAGTTATGTTCCATGGCAATGTTAGCTGCTCGTGGTTTAAACTTTGATCTGTCTACATCACATCCACTTTGTTTCTCAGTTTACAGGTTGTTGTGGGGTCAGTAGGTTGGTCGACATATATTTGTGGTGTGAAAAGTGTGTTTAGTTTTACGCCGCTTTTAGCAATATTCCAGCAATATCATGGTGGGCCAAACCAGAAAAGGGCTTCACACATTGTACCCATGTGGGGAATCAAACAGGCCTTCAGAGTGACGAGGTGAAGAAGATGCTTCTGTTAGCTTGTCTTATTGTTTATCCGATTGATTGGAGAATGTTTTTGTGGTAAAAACACCAGTTTGCATTTGTAGGAATATAGAAGTTATACTTTTAAGATTTATGTATTTTTCTATTGCTCTTGATGTTGCAGGAGTTGCTCCACCTTCCTTCGTAGCAGTCCAGGCAGGAACGACCTTGTACAAGTTGACCTCGTCAGGGGATGCTGTGTCATGGACGTCTGTTATTGTACTAGCTGCATTAGCTATCCTCTCTCTGCTACCTGTTGTTTTCAAGAAACGGTTACAAAAGAAATTTGATTGACATCAGTCACCTATTAGGCATTCTTGTGTGTGAGGAGAATGACAGATCTGTCTGATTCTGTGTATGTGTCTGTTACCATGGTTGCCCATGTATTTGATGTACTGATAAACAGTTTCCTCACTTAAACTGCATTTAATGTCACGGGTCATCAGAAGCTGTGTAGTTGTGCCAGACCATTTTGTATACATCAAGGTGGTATTGTTCACTGATCTTCATGGTATTCTTGGTTGACTTGAAAGACATGGTCAAATCTCAAAATGCAAGAAACTCACCACTGGCCTGTCTAGGCGTGTCCAAATCAGGATCTGTTTGCTAATATGGATGTCTTTTGTTACCAATTATAATTGGATGACAATTTATATTTGAAGTGATTATTTTCAGTGTATGAACATAAGACCGAAACAAGTCAGCTGGTATTGTTGTACTAACCCTATCTGACAGAGATCTGACGTGGCCTCTAGTTCCATGTCTTCATATCCACATTCAGTATGTGCGTATTATCATGGAAATGTCTACATTGTGTTGGACGGTTGTCACATGTAATAGAACAATGGAAATGTACTAAAGTTGTGATTTAAATACATCGTATATATTTGTTTGAAAGCGTATGGTAAAAATCTTGTCTATTTTTTTATTGCCAACTATTTGTAGTGTTTGGGGAAGTGTGCAATCAGTACATGGCTGAGGTTTTATAGAATATATAAATTAATGTCCTTGTTGAACAATGTGTGAATAAATTCTGTTAAGTAGTTTTTGAACGTTTTAGAAATCCTTAGTTTCATTCTTGCTATTTGAGAATATTTACTGAGTTGAAACTGTTGAAGCCTTAGAATAGCTTAACATTGGTACCAGTTTTGGTCAGGACAGAGGTTCTACTCTCATGAACTGGAAGTACTGGGGACCAACCATTAAGAGTTGAGATTTCACAGTACTGATCTTTTCCTACCTTTGTATTCTTTTTACAACCAAGTATTGCAGAATAGCATTTTACATGTTTACTATTATACTTTCATGCCTGTATGCTGTTCATAGTTTATATGAGTTCCATACTTAAGTTCCATTTAAGTATGTAGCAAATTCCATTTAAGTATGTAGCAAATTCCATTTAAGTATGTAGCAAATTCCATTTAAGTATGTAGTAAATTCCATTTAAGCATGTAGTAAAACCCTGTCTATCTGGAAACCTCCCCTTCAGGCCAAAAGGGGTGTCTGCTCTGTGCTTTTCATTATTTATTTAATCTGTAACTATATTTACCCAGGTGTTTAAGTTTATGGACGTTGTGTCTTATGCAACCTTGAAGAGAGCTCAGGCAGCTGGCAGTAGCTTAGTACTTGTAACTACATCACTAGCCATTACTTAGTATTTATCAGGGTCATTTCTTAGATACTTCCATATTCGGACATCTATTTCAGCATCAGTTTCAGCATCACTGTTAAAAATGTAGTTGATTACTGGATAGACATATTAACCTTATCAGAGATCTACAATATTTTCTGCAGAATGATTTGGATTCATGATAAATTATTTTATTTTATTCATCATAAACTTTATCGGTCAAAATGAAAACATTTTCCACATGTGGTATTTTTGTTTTTAGAATGTACCTGTGTGTTTTGACCACTCATTCTGGTCTGAATGACTAGTTTGCACTTTGTTTCAGAGATAAGTATCCCTGGGTCTTCTCCTGGTGTATAACAATTCACTTTATTGTACAAATAAGGATGGGTAGAAAGTGTTCCAATTCTACAAACCATTTTGATATTAGAATTATGTAAAATAAGACATTTGACCTTTGAATACCTGGTTTAATGGTTTGGATGAAAGTCCATAAAAATGCAATATTTTATTTTAGACAACTTTCATTTTCTTCATCCCAAGTCTCAGTGATGACAAATATTTTGGAGCAGATGAAGAAACCATCTGACTTGTAAAACACACTTTCTTTACTGTCACATCATTTGTTATTTCATCTAATCAAATTACTTTTAAGTGTTAACATTTATTTTTTTAAATTTATCTTGTGTTGCCCATTACATGCATCTGTAAACCAAGTAAGACGCTAATGGAGTCATTGTATTTGGTTTCAGTATTTGTCCTAAATACCTCCATGTCAGAACCATATTTAGGTGTTATTTATGTATTTAAAAAAAAAATTATGGTGAAAATAAATATGCAGACATTATTATTTTGGTCTGTTGTTTTGATCATTAGTTGCCCATGGCTGCAACTGAAGGCCAGCATTATCTCCATTCTTCATCCTACTCCGCGGTGGGGTAGCCTAGTGGTTAAAGTGATGTTTCGTCACCCCAAAGACCAAGGTTCGATTCCCCACATGGGTGCAATGTGTGAAGCCCATTTCTAGCGCCCCCCCCCCTCCCCCACACACACACACTCATTCATTCTCTGGGACCTTCCTTGTGGGACGTCGAGAGGGCTGAGGCCCACACACATATATGCACAGTTGTGGCAGTTAGCTACAAAGATGTATTCCTGTGTAAATAAGAGATTACCTCTGGTTATCATGTCAGTAACAAACCTAACATAAGACAGAGGCATGAAATACATCTCAATGGGTCATGCCCAGACTGCGTGTGTACAAAATGATCTCTGGGCTACGACTATCTGGTGAGCCAGTGTTTAAGTGCGGGAGTTACGATCACCTTACCGCTGAAATCACTTTGTTTGATGGGACCCAGGCTTGACAAACTAGCTTTGATAGTAAACCACGGGCTAGTTTTGAATTCCAAAGTCCTGAAACATGAATTACATTTCGTGGCCATTTCTTCAAATTTCACCATTTGTTTCGGTGACACTCTCACCTAACGCCTTCAAATTACAGGCGCCAACTTGCCGTTGATATATTTGTTGTGAAACTATAATCGGAAAGAGTTCCTTCCGTTCCCCTAACCCTAAACGCTTACCCTATAATCTGTCCACCTTGATTTTGTAACAGATAAATAGTTACTTTCCGAGTTGCTGAACTGGGGTTTTAGACCGCACGTAACAGTATTCCAGTTATAACACGGTCCGTCATGTTGGGTGATGCAGGTCACAGACATTTACCTGTTTGGTGGAACCCACGAGCGCGAGTGCTGACAAGCCCATAAACATAATCCGACCGATTTGATGGGTAGGTTTCTGGCTTGTCTAAGGAACTGCCCAGCGCCTTAAACGACTGGGCCATCCGTGGCCTAATTTACTTTTTGACACTTGTACACTCAGCTGGAACTGACATACACCGTTTCCAGTGCTCGTGGCAAGTTGGTGTGTATAAGACATTTCCATACAATGGTAACTGTTGTTGACAACGTCACTGAGCAAAAACATCCATCCATTTTATCGTCCATGCATTTTCTATGTAGACGCCACTGCACGTTTTAAAGGTCCTGTCCCATCTTGATGATTTAGCCAACGTATGTCAAAGTCTCTCTGGTATACGCTGAACTATCAATGTTTTTTTCAATGTTGGGCGTATACACAGCGTATTCTTAACGATTTGGACGTATACAAAACGTATTAGTAACTTATGAAGCACGTTTCGATAACCTATACCCACGAATGCTTAGCGAGTTGCCGGCGTTCACAACTTACGCCCAACGCACCCGATCCAGGAAATAGTATCTACTACTAGCTGGTCTTTCATAGTAACTATTAGCTGCTACTAGCAGTTACAAAGACAGCCTTTCCGCCCCTGGAGACTAACAATTACTGCTACTACTAGCTAACAGACTACATGAAATATTATGACCATATTAGGCATGACCATATTTCTCATCCCAAGCACGAAGCGAGGCACACAGGACACCTTGTAAGTGTACCCTTTATCATCTGTTATACTCATTGGTAATGCAATTACATATTAAGAGGGTGAACATGTCACAGCGTGCACCTTACATACGTCGTTTGGGTTGTTTTATGTTATCGGCTATGCCGCCGATCTAACACCGTCTGTAACCATATTAAGATACATCGCTTCAGTTTGTCATTAATCCATAAAAGGCATCAATTTACATCATATATGTATTAGTTTTCTGAAGCACCAATTAAATTCTAAATATTATTTCAAATGTTGTCATTTGAAAAAAAAGAATTGAAATAAACTCGGACAGCGTGTGAATGACCTTCACCTCTCCCTTTTTCGACCGTAATACTCTGTAATCATGGTGTAAGGCGTTGATATCTAATCAAGGCGCAAGGCGTTGATATCGTTTGTCTGTACACAATATTGTTCTTTTCATTGTAAATATTTTAAATTTTTGTCCTATGTTGCAGAATAGTACAACCAGTCTCAATGCGAATGCCATCTTACCATGTCTACTGATATATTTTGTTCGCCATGTGTCGCCGTCATCTTGGGTCCAGAGATCGAAACCGGTGTTTGTTGGGATGCGAGTCCCGTGGAAATGCTGCAAGTCATTTTCAGTCACAAGGTCACCAAAGCAAGCGGCTTCTTGTTCCTTCGTTAATTGAAATCCTCATTGTCGTCGGGATGAAATGCATGCTGCGACGAGTCCATTTGAGTAAAAACATCGGCCGTCCACTCTTCAATCTCCATGTCTTAAGTTCAGGACTGTTACGTCTAACCCATTTGTGGTGTCCCCCGCCGTGATGTTGCTGGAATATTGCTAAAAGCGGCGTAAAACCAAACTCAGTCAGTCAGTCTTACTTCTAATTGCTGAGGTGCTGACCGGGCAAACTATCGCGTTATGCGCTGTTAAATATTAAGTGGAACACTTTTTATGGATAGACAACTTCTTTGTTGCAGTAGTAGTTGCGACGTTTCGGTGTAGATCCTAACACCGTTATCAAGCAATTGATACACAACATTTGCACAAGGAGAAATATATATATGGCGGGTATAGGTTTATACAATAGAAGAGGTTGATGTACGGTGTGTTGACATGAGACTTGTTGTGATAGGAATGATTGAAGCCAGTAGACAAAGGGTGGGTTATTCTTGATTAGGCTTGATTAGTTGATCGTAAGCCGTGGGGATGTAATAACCTTGATCTCTGTTGATTGCCGGATTGAGTCATTTGATGTTGATTGCCTCTAATATAGAGGGTTTTTTTATCTTGTAATCTGACCGGTTGGCTTCTAGGATGCTGATGTTGTTCCAAAGTATGGTATGGTTCGGGTGGGCTTGGGTGTGGTCGGAAATGGCTGATTTGGAGTGTTTTTCTTTACAGATGTCTGATGTTCCTTGGTTCGTAGGTTTAGGGGGCGGCACGTTTCTCCTATGTGTGAGTCACCACAGTCGCATTGAATGTGGTAGACAACGCCTGAAGGGTCTTCTTTGTTGCTTGTAGGTGGTTTACCGTTGGCTTGTAGGATATGCTAAATTGATGTGCCTCTCTGGAACACAGCATCTATGTTGGCTTGCTTCTTAAGTAGTCTCCGGATATGGTGGCTGATTGTATCGACGTATGGTATACTGATGATGAACGGGACTGATTGTTGACGTGGTGGTTTGTCTTTTGGATTGACTGTGGTGTTGATGGTTCTGTTGACTAGGTTAGCTGGATAATCGTTAAGGTTTATGAAGACATGGTGAAGGTGTTCGAACTCGACTTCAAGGGCTTGGGTTGTGGAGCTGTTGTTCTTTGCTCTTCTGGCTAGGGTGGCGATTATACCTCTCTTGACTTGTAGTGGGTGACTAGATGAGAAGTGAAGATATTGGTCCGTGTGGGTTGGTTTCCTATAGACACTTGTGTGGAGTTTGTTGTTGCCTTTTTCTACTTGGACGTCTAGGAATGGTAGCTTGTTGTCGGTTTCTTCTTCCATTGTGAATTTCATGTGTGGGTGTTGGGCATTAAGGTGATTCAGAAGGCAGGTGCGATCATCGGTGGGGTTGATTATGACAAACGTGTCGTCTACTTTCCGGAATGGGTGTCTAGGTCAGCGTGGATGTCTTCAACTTTTCTTCTAATGGTGGCTAGGGCTTCATCTCTTGGTACATTTGTGAATAGATCCACCAAATCATAACTGATTAGTTTCCCTGGCTGGGTGATGGTGCTGATCTTGTTGCAGAATTCCGTTGAGTCCGAGATAAAGGATTTAGCTGATTTACTTAGTGGGGCAAGAAGATGGGCGAGATGCTTGGCAGTATTGTAGTGGACTGTGTTTCGTGAGCAGACTAGGAGACGGGCTTTGATAGGGTCTTTGTGGACCTTGATGGTGGCTCGGGCGTAGGGTGGTCTAGGATGTGGAACTGTGAGCTGCTTGTGTAGAGTCGGACCTATCTCGTTTTTGTCCCAAAGTTCTTTCAGGAGGGTTTTGTGGTCTCGTTGAAGACGGGTGGTAGGGTCTTTCTTCAGCTGTTTGTAGGTGCAGGGGTCGTTCAGGTTGTTGTCAGTGAGGGTGGTGAACTCGGTGGTGTCCATGATGACGGTGGCTCTGCCTTTGTCTGCTGGGGCGATGTTGATGGCTTGATCGGATTGTAAATTTTTCAATGTTTTCTTTTCTGCATTGTTGAGATTGTCGTTAGTTGTTTTGCGAGAGTTATTCCTTTCCAAAATGTTGGCTATCTGATGTCTCAGATAATCAACTTTTCCACCTGGAGCAAGTTGCTGTAGCCACCCTCACTGACAACACAGATATATAACAACCCCATGCAGACGTAACAGTTTACCAAGATGCAGTTTGTCCACATCTGGACGAGCTAGGGTTAGGTTTTATGTCAATGCTGTTGTCGACACAGATATATAACACCCCATGCAGACATAACAGTTCACCAAGATGTAGTTTGTCCACATCTGGAAGAACTAGGGTTAGGTTTTATGTCATAAAGAAACAACACAGCCTACTGGGTGTTGCCTCGCTTCAATATGGCGTGCATGGGATGAGAAATATGACGATGCCTAATATTGTCATGCTATTTCACGTAGTTACTGTTAGCTGGTAGTAACAGTAATTGTTAGTCTCCAGTACCCGTATGCCAGGGGCGTAGCTAGGATAGTTTAAGTTGTAAACACAGCTTAGGTTTTGATGAATGATTACCGCAAACTGACTAAAACAGCAGGCTCTAACAAACGTTATCTGGAATAGTAATAACGCAGTGAAACAATTTGTAACTATTTCAAACACCATATCAGGGCAACTGATAAGGATGGACCCGTAAAGTACACGTACAATAAACCACAAGACAATAAAACCGGAACTCTCAGAAGTACATGAACGTTGTAAAGGGAACAAGAACAAGAAGAGCTAAATCAACTATGAAATTGTTTGACACAGTCAGGAACAGATCTGCTGGCAGCAGTTACTGTATGCACCAACTCTACTTGAAGACAAGTGCCATTTTGCGGGGTTTCCCTTCTGCAAAATCACCTTATCAAAGTTGACATCAAAATCCCTGTGAATATGAAGTAGCCGTTACCATTGTTGACCTGAGATACGTTTTAACACGTCACATGAAGGAACGCTCAGCAGTTGCCGAAGACACTGGCATTGTCACAAGTGTTTTGAAGGCAACATGGATATTTGATAAAGATCTTCTTTTGCGAAGTCCAATGTTGCCAACAAACGCGATGGTCTCCCCTGCTGGAACATCTTGCCAACGTGATTGCCATCGCCTGATTTCTACCGTTTATTGCTCATGTGAGTTCTCTTTCAGTTCAGTGAACTGTGCGAATATTCGCCTACCCATTTCCTCGGTCATATTATGGACCGAAGTAGGTACAAAATTCCGAGCTTCGAATCGGCCATTGGGACAGATAAGCCTGTCCTCTACTTACTGAGCCATATGATCCAGCAAAGGGTAAAAAAGATTCCTCTTTCAGTGGACTTCAGGTGTGGATGCAGGGGCATTGTCGCGCATCGTTTGACGACTCACACATCTTGTGATATAATGTACTTGCTTGCCATATCAGATGCCTCACTGAAAAGTTCCTCCCATACATACTCGTCATCACGAATCTGTCTCAAACTGCTGACAACAAAGACCTCGCTTGATGCACGAATACGGTCAATGGTCGGAGACTGCAACATGAGAGATAACTCAACTGTGTACTGGATTATGTGTTGTGTAACAACTAGGCAAATGATGAAGTCCAAATATTGAATGGAACATCTAAGGGACCTTGCTCTAGAGTCGCCATCTTGCTCAAGGGCACTCAAACTTTAAACTATACTGGCCACATAAAGAAACTATGCTCGCAGAAAATATAGATAGGCAGACAGCCTTTTTATGCATAAATACAGGTGTGAACATAGCAAGTATTGGAGACAATCAAACGCTCATGCAGGTGCCAGGCGACGTGACGTCATTGATGGTGGCCTATGTATGGACTTGAAATGTGTTACTGCACGTGCAGTCTGTACAGCTGCACACAACATGTGAAACTCAGAAATTGCTGTCACTGTCGAAAGCTTGATCTTTGGTCATTCAAACGCTCACAAATTCACATGAGAAGTCACATGCACATCATGCCAAGATTAACATGTGCTCAACGTCATGAAGCCATTGGAATGGTTCGAGCAGGCATGAGCCAACAACAGGTGGCAGCACATTTCCAATGCCATCGTAACACGATATCTGCATTGGTCAGGAGTTAGGGAAACAGTAATGACGTCGCCGACCACCCACGTTCTGGGCGTCCCCGAGTAACGACGCCAAGACAGGACAGATGGATTCGGGTGACTCATATCAGACACAGGTTCCAGACGGCAGTGACCACGTCCCAAACCATTCCCCACGCCTTCATTTGGAAAATTTGGTATCCTCTAGGCGTCGTCGATGCACTGCTGTGCTTCACGCGCATGGTGGTCATACCCGTTATTGACTTTGTGACTTCGACGTGTGACCCCCGACTAAATTTTGAACTTCTGACGTCATCGTTATGGATATTGTTCATGTTCTTTTGACATGTTGTTGAGGCCCGATACTTCAGCTTATGAAGTGTCTACATCATGTCGTCTTTTCTGTGTTGTATTCCAATCCTGAAGGAATTTTCTGTGTGCACAGTTTCTTTATGTGGCTAGAATATATCATCGAATGATGCTTTGAAAGTGGATAGCGAACCCGCACGACTTGCCCAACGTGTTTCAAAGAGTTCAGTAATCTTTCGCCCCATTGCTTCCTGGGCATTCTCATTTGATATCCAGTTCCTTAGTGTATGCCAAGAGACGTTTTGCCGAATACGAACACGCAAAGGCAATGCTTTGTACTGTTGACATGGTGATGTTATGGAGCAGTTTGAAGCATTATTCAAACAATGAGATTTACAGTGAACAAAGAATGCTTCCGACTCGGGATACTGGCGTCTTATGATGGCTTGTACACCATTCAAATACCCACTCATGCTCGAGGCACCATCATAACCTTGACCCCTCATATAGCATTTAGTAACCCCATACTTGTCTAGTTCTGACAGGAAAGACTGCACCTGCCTTTGTACTGTCAGCCTCAGGGAAACCTAAAAATGATTCCTCGAGTATTGTTTGACCCTGGTCGTTCAATGAAATGTGTCGGACAGAGATAGAAATTTGTTCTCTGGTTGCGGAATCTGTTGCCTCGTCAGCAATGAGATAAAAACATTTCTGTGAATTGCAGTCATTAACCAACTGGTTTCTAATTTGTGATGAGCAAACATCAAGAAGCTGATTTTGAATGACTGGTGATAAATATTTGTTTCTAATTGTGCTGTTTTGCAGATGACTGTTCAATACTACAGTAACTCATTGTGCTTTGCACGATAATGCAAGAGGACTACAAAATGGGATCTAGTCAAATGGGCCTAAGGGCAAAAGGGACGAGAAGTGCTAAGTCAAATAGGCCGATGGCAAAAGTCAAATGGGCCGTGGTGAAAGTCAAATGGGCCGTGAAAAAATGTCAAAAGGGCCTTATTGTTAGTCATATGGGCCAAACAAAAAAAAGTTTACAATTTCTTTTCATTTTTTATTGACATATATCGCCTTAAAACATAATATCATAACAATATCAATAACATCCTCAGCTATGGACCTGCCAGACTTGAACAAGTCTTGTGTTGCAGCCTTCTTCACCTATAACAACAAGGTTAATTAAGAATCTAATTAAGAATCAGTTCGATTCCTTAACATCTCCAATTAACAATAAAGGAAGTTCGTTAACAGTTATGGTTCAATTAACTACTAATTAGGAATCAATCAGTAGGAAGTACTACTCACCTGAGCTCTTACTTGGACTGAGACAAGTTTGCCTGCCCCTGCTGTGTGGCTGTGGGTATGTTTGCCTGGCACTCTTTCTCCTGTGGACTTGGTCTCGGTAACAGTTGCCTTACATAAGTCAAAGTAGTCTTCACGAGTCATCCCTGTGCCACAAACCCTGTGTGTCCATGACTGACATTGATCACACTCGAAGGCGTGCTGGTTCCTTCTTACTGAACACTTTTTTCGGCCTTTTTTACTTTCGATTTCGGCCCATTTGACTTTTGGCCTCGGCCCATTTGACTTTTTTTCGGCCCTTTTTTTCTCCTTCGGCCCATTTGACTACAACCCTACAAAGGTGCTTTTCCCAGCATCATGACCTCTAATAGCAATATTCTGTCCGTACGTACAATACGTTGACAAGACGAAGGGATACGTTGAGTTCAAATTTCTTTAGTTACATGACAAACAAATATACAAGACTTAAATGAGGTGTGCGGAGTACCTGCTCAACCCCAGGGCGTTTCCTACGAGCGGCATTCTCCTGCTCGTGGTCGTCCTACACAGGCAGTCGGAATACCGGACTCATACTCTTTGACAATATAGATGTGAGTGTATATATACAGTTTTGGACAACTATGGACAGGCGACGACTCTACAATGGACAGATAGGGGATGACCGATTAACGCTATAAATGTCATATACAGTGATTAATTGGCTGACAAGTCAATGTACAATGCAACAGTGATAAGAATTTACAGTCGTGATTAAGAATACAGATTAGCGTGATATAAATTATTACAATAAAGTCTCACGTGCCCTGACTACATAGTTTTTGGACTTTTAAATATTTGGACGATGGCTGTCCTGAATTAGTCGCTAGTACAAATGTAACAAATGCACCTTTTTGATTGTCATTGGCAAAAGGAGCACATGGTAAGCAAATGACGCCATCTTTTGAAGGAGAATATCTCAGCCATCTGTTCAATGTAAATGATTCAGAAGAGTAGAATGAATTTGTTCTGATTTTAGTACACTTTCTGTGTACAAGCCAATATCAGTACCAGAGAAACTCTAAGATAGTTTCGGTGAATCTGATGCCAGTGAAGGCTTACAAGTCGCGCCTTCTTCCTCGACAGAGCACGAAGAACAGTTATTGGAATTCATCTGGCTCTCTATTGAACTAGCAGATGGAACCTCTGTTCTGTTTTTGACTGCAATTTTACCCAAAACCAGATTCAATGGTTTTACAGTTCTCACATTTAAAAATTTTACTCATGCTTTCCGAAGGAGACTAAATGACTGATAATTTAATCTCATTTGCTATCTATATTAACTGTAGTTTCCTAAACGTTAATTTGTTCAAATACTTGCATTTTGATGCGAATAGATTTTAACAACTTGGCAATACCGTGTAAGTGTTTGGTCTGACACAAGAACTAAATCTAAACATTTTTTGACACTTCTAAAAACATTGTTACAATAAACCAATCATCGTGTGATTGGATAAAATGATTTTCCGCGAAGAACATTGCGTTCTGACGACTGTCACCAATTGAATAGAGAAACATTTTACTAGAACCTCAATATATCTCTTATAAATGCTTTTATTGTATTTCAAAGTGTAAGCACATTCTTTTTGTGCTACATGGTAGTTACATGGCGTCCTCTGTATGCATATCTCATGTATTTTTTATACTGTAATTAGATATGAGCTGTTTAATAAACTAGACATAAATGATAGGTCCTTCAATGCCTTATCCTCAGTTGATAAAGCTATTTACATATTATCCAACGAATGCCATATAAATTTCATAGCCGCAACGGTTTTTTCCATGTTTTCCCATAGGAATGTTCACAAATGAGCCACTTAATATTATCTCATTGGGTCTACTATATTTTATGCATCTTTTACCTTTTATGATATTTTACTGTATTAACCTTTTAATATATTACTTTTATATACAACATGTCCCATATGTATTCAGTGTCCCGTAGGTCAATGTTGGCCGGACACTTTTATGAAGTGTGTGACACTCTAATAAAAAAATAATTTTCTTCTTCTTTTCGTTCTTCTTCTTCTTCTTCTTCTTCTTCTTCTTCTTCTTCTTCTTCTTCTCAGGAGTAGCTTACGTCAGGCGTAAAGCGTTACGCCAGGCTTAGCGGCGCCGTCCTTTTTACGCGGCATGCACGACCGAGGCTTAGTCACGGTGTAGCTAAGCCTGGCGTAACGGCCATACGTCTGGGCGTAAGCGTGCTATAATTAGATGTTGAAGACATAAAGAAGAAGTGGAAAGACTTGGTAAGAAGGTCCAAGAGGGACGTTTGTTGTGCCCTTAAACCTACAATGGTCTTAAGTGCACAGAAATCATGAAGAGCCCGGCTACTGAGGGTTGACCCCTCCTAAGGAGTCAACATACACCTCGTGGGTGCTGGCGCTGTCTTGTAACTGCTAGTAGCAGCTAACAGCTGCTAACAAAGACCTGCTACTAGTAGATAATATTTCCTGGAACGGGTGCCCAACGACTGTCTAACTTATGCACAGCGCGCGGCAGCCTATCACCGACCATCACGTGTCGTAGGTTATGAAAAGGCTGTCGCTCGACGATTCAAATCATAACTGCACCAGACATTGCAGTATCAACATCATTGTCACAGTATCCACATCAACGTTGTTCATAGGTTAGAAATAGGTTTGGGGTACGCTAAACATACAAGGAACATACAAGTAACGTGTGTGAACGTGTGTCAACGATCGCATCACCTACCTACAACTTGTACAGGCCGTATGAGTCTGTGCATGCCCAAAATGTTCCGATGGCCTAACCGTACTACGACATATACCAGCGTGCTTTAGCGTGCGTTTAACCTATACAACTTACCCATAACTTATTCGACGTACACCAGCGTATTCGCCATTTTTTTCATACGTCGGCATACTCTGGCTATATCGTCATCGTCTGACAGGAACATAAACACTAACATTTGACGCAACACTGACAGAACTCCCATGGAAATAGGTCAGTCAGTTTGATACAGTACAACTTGTATTTCACATGGTTATTTCCCCAAACGGTTTGTCGGGCACGCAGGTGGCATGTTTGACTCACATTCTGTCAGTGTAATAACAACATATCGATGATGGAAAAGTCTGTAATTTGGGATAACGAAATCTAAAACTGATTTTTCCAGTCAGGTCAAAACATACAAACAGCATATATCGGACTCTCATCACAAACGAACATTCTCAGGCGAACCCAATCGCTAAAACTGGGTGTCAAAAGGAAGGCTGTCAAACTAAAATGCTAATCAGTCCGTTTTCCAGGATAGCAATGGCAAGAATTCACCCGTAGTTCTTTTCGTGCAACTGTATTAAGCTATTCCTTTCAGGGTTCCCGTTAAAAGACCTGCAGTGGTAAAGCCACATGAGTTTTGCCATGAACCGTCTTGGTTAACAATGTCCTGTCTGTGGTGGTGTATGGAGGGCAGGTTACAGACAGTATGCGACTGAATCGGACAGCGACACTGGAGGAGACGTAACTGCACTGCTTTACATTGTTCGGCAGCCTCGCGGGCAATATGGTTGTCTAAATGTGTGTGTAACCGCTATCGAATTAGACTTGCTTTGTGCGATGAAGCAGATTTAATATTAACGGTGGTTGTTGGTGAATGTGGACGTGCAAATAATACGCCCATCATACATATTGTAAACACTATACCACCCCGCGTGACAGTATAAGTCCGCACTACTTGCCTGTAACAGGGGCAGTAGGCTAACCTAATGATTACAACGTCCGCTCATCACGCTTACGACCATGGGTACAATGTGTGAAGCCCATTTCTGGTGTCCCCCGCCGTGATGTTGCAGGAATATTGCTAAAAGCGGCGTAAAACCAAACTCACCCACTCACTTGTCCGTAACAGGCGATTATGTGGATCGAAAAGATCAGGTTAGATGACTTGGTCCATTGTATGTCAATGACTTCCAAACCGTAAAACCCGTAAGAGCTCTGTGCATTAAAGGAATAAAAAAGGACAGTTGGTTGATGGTCGAAATTAACTGCATGTAGATGTCATATATGGACACATGCATCCTGTTCAACGATGACCAAATAGTGTATTGGATGGCCGCAATATCTGACCTCACAGTAACCCGTGGTTTGGTGTTAACGCTATCAAGCACGTGTTGGATTGCTCCACAACAGAATTTTCACAGGTTGGTATAGCTGCATACTAACGAACTGTTTTCAGAGGCATTCAAGAAGTTGTAAGCGATAGGAATAAGTGTTTATGGATGATCATCTTCTTTATTGTACAATGACGACGTTTCGCTATAGATGCCGATACCGTTTTCAGTCAGTTACATATATGTACATATGATATGTACAAAGCACGGTTATTTACAACAATGATAGTTCAGAAAGTATACATCAAGGAATCTTTAAAGAATAGATATAGTTCGAAAAATGTAGTATGATGGTTTGCCATGCTGTTTCATGAAGGCCAGGGATGTGAAGTTTTGCACCACAAAACAGTACAAGGGCATCTTCATCATCAAGCATTTCAATTAATACATATAATTCCACGTCCAGTAGGTCAAGTAGGGTCATATAAAAAATATTTCTTTGGCTCATTACAGATTCACAATGTAAAATGATGTGGGCATCGTGGTCATAGCAGTACATATTACAGAGCATATATTCTTTTGAGAATTTGGCTTTAGAACCGACTAGTACAGCAAGTTGTATATGGTCTATATATTCTGGGTACAGATACATTAGAGTGTAAAGTCTATGTAGACTCAGTGTAGGTCTATGTAAAACAAACATAAATACTTTTGAAACTATCTGACTAAAAACCAACCAAAGTAAATCAGCAGGCATGACCTCTGAATATAGATGCCATACCTTGTTGACTATTGATGGAAGGGTGCACTGCCCATATTGATATAGTTTACTTCACGTGGTAAACACGTCCTAGCCTTACACAGCACAGAAGGGAGGACGTTCACCCCCGTCAAGTGGTTTCCTTACAGCAGCAGTCTATTCCAGTGTGCGACCACAGGGGAGAGTCCCCATGTATTACATGGCCCTGGCTACGTGAACTGATGTCTCTACAGCCGATGCCCGGCGTTGTCAATACAGGCATTGATACACCTGTAGAACCACTGCGGTGCCAAGTTTATAAAGTTGAACGACATTATAAACTCATACATGCCAATAGTACTCGTATAGCTCCAGTGACAAACACGTGAGATTTTGGGAATATGGAATCCGCCTTCGGAATATAGATTTTTCAGTCAAACCATCTGTGGATCGGAATGTAGAATCCTAAATTGACTATGTCCCCATATGCACGATACGCTTTCTGTGTGATTCTGATTTTATCAGGTAGGTAAAACTTTTATGAGTGAGAGTATTAAGCGAGTGAAATGATTTTTATGCCGTTTGAAATCGGCGTGGTGGCTGAAGCATGCTGTAGGAAGTTTATATGTGAACAACGCATCTTTGTTTGTATGGACTATTGGTAAGCGCAGGGACCAGTTGGTGGGGCATGTGACTATCCGTTATACACTCGCACTACATACGGCATGTATATGTTTCAGTGAGTGACATCAATCACCTGCTAAAGCATTTTATCAACCGGAAGTCATGTCATTAGATGGGAAAATTGTATCTGGGGAGTTATCAGAACAGTGCGCTCTGTTTCCATGCTGTACTGCGCTGAATCTTTGTGTTCTCAGATCTGATCGGACGCTGGTTAATCTGGAGTGTTATAACTGTTTGTATTTAGTTGATATATTTAGACGTGATGGAACTGGAATAGACTGGAAGCGGTCATGACGTGATTATCACGGTAGCAAGAGGCACAGTTTGTTGGGCTTTCAAACAAATATGGTTCTATATACACTGCAACATATCCTAGTTGGCTTGAAAAATTAAATCAGTTTGTTGATTGGATGAATTAAGAGAGAGGGTTTTGTTAAGAGCGGACAAACGTGGAAACAACATAGGTTGGATCATTCATTACAACCTAATATCACAGGTTTTATGGGACGATCATGGTTTTTAGTTCGGCTAAAGGACGATCATGGTTTTTAGTTCGGCTAAAGGACGATCATGGTTTTTAGTTCGGCTAAAGAACGATCATGGGTTTTAGTTTGGCTAAAGGACGATCCTGGGTTTTAGTACGACTAAAGGACGATCCTGGAATTTAGTACGGCTAAAGAACGATCATGGGTTTAGTTCAGCTAAAGGACTATCATGTGTTTAGGTACGGCTAAATAACGATCATAGGTTTTAGTACAGCTAAAGAACCATCTTGGGTTTTAGTTCGGCTAAAGGACTATCCTTGGTTTTAGTTCGGCTAAAGGACTATCATGGGTTTTAGTACAGCTAAAGAACGATCATGGGTTTTAGTACGGCTAAAGGACGATCATGGTTTTAGTGCGGCTAAAGGACGATCATGGGTTTTAGTTCGACTAAAGAACGATCATGGGTTTTAGTACGGCTAAAGGACGATCATGGTTTAAGTTCGGCTAAAGGACTATCCTGGGTTTTAGTTCGGCTAAAGGACGATCATGGGTTTTAGTTCGGCTAAAGAACGAGCATGGGTTTTAGTTCGACTAAAGAACTATCCTGGGTTTTAGTACTGCTAAAGGGCGATACTGGGTTTTAGTACGGATAAAGGACGATCATGGTTTATTTAGTACAGATAAGGGACTATCCTGGAGTTTTGACAGCACGGAAAAGCGACTCAAGGTACATAACAGCTGCCCGTGGTTTCGGCCACTCAGAAAGGAATCAAAGGGGAGGTGGTAAATCATCTTCCAAATTGACTCCATGGACGCTGTATTTGTGTAAGAGGTATGAGGAAGCATGAGGAAATTTGGCCTTGCCTCTCTATGTCCAGGTACTTTTTTCGATATATTGATTATGTTCTAAACATTTCTTGACCCGTTTATTGATTACAAATGGGTAAACCATAGTAACGCGCTATAACATCTTCACAAATCAGTTACATTTGGAGGTTCTATCGATATTTTAGTCATTACACGTACAGGTATTATCTTGCGTTATTGATTTAATATTCACCATGGTACGCTACAGCAACATCACCATAGCACTACGTGTTAATATATTCATATAATTCATTATGTAACTCAAGTACAGAGCTCTACTACCCCGACTGACAGTATCGGTACAGAATTGATTGAAAAAAGCAGTTAGGTATTGTCACATGCTTATGAGATTGTAATTGTTTGTGCCAGCGTTATCGCTTATAGTCGATTACCATATATATAGAAAACACATTATAATATGGCTGGTTGAACCTAAATGCCAACTGACATCATTAGCGAATCGGTTTCTAAGCACAGCCAAATGTAAGCAGTGGTGTTATGTTTAGCAGTCCAGTCAAATACCATCAGCGGCTTGTATAATATTTGGCTGCCCCTTGTGTGTTAGCATGGTAACCACACCTGAATGAACACAAAAGATGTCAGAGTGATCCCGAGAAATGTACTAGTGCATACTGGATTGTGTGAATTCCAAAATGGAAAAAGTATGTCATTAGAAAGTACTGATTGCACATATTCACAATAACAACAAAATCCATAAAATATCATTTCATATTCGATAAAAATTTCAGCAACCACAATAGTAGTCATGTTGATTTGGGAAGCTAATATATGGGCCTTAAGCTGTATGGAAATTCACCTCAGCGCTGATAAACAATCCCGTGGTGGGTTCTTTAGATCAGGAAACAAGATGAGGTGAAATGGGGTTTAAGAATATTTAAGCTCATGTGACGACATGCATGCGTATGTGTGGCTGCTTGTACTAGCCCAGACTTAAGCTAGTTTTATAGTGCTAGCCCACTGAGATACCATGCCGCAGTGAAACATGAATACCCCACTCAGACACATTACACTGACTCCGAGGCGACCAGTCCTTGTTTTACCCATTAATGGGTGGACGCTCTAACCACTACACCACGGAGGCGGTCACCAGGAAACAACTACCAGACTACATGAATTGATGTCGGCTATCTGATAACGTGTCTCCGCAGAGAGCCCCGTAGGTAAAGTCTGGACATGTGGATGGTCTAAGGTTGTACCGGTCTTCCTCACGGTCTCTCGCGAGGACATTATCGCAGTATTGTTAAAGCAGTGTAAAAAAGTAATCTAAAAAATTGTTCAAAGTAAAACTGAAAGGATCTGCTGATAATGGGTTCGAATCTTAGATTCGCCTCGACCTTGATCATGGGTGTGTAGGCCCCACTATCAGCCATTGAGCATAAAGGTGGCACCATGTGATTAAACTGAAATATTTCCATGGCGTTGAATCCACATTCACTCACACAATGAAGTTTCAAAGTGTTGGATATCTAAACGTAGCAATAACAAGCACAACGGGAGTGTTACTAAGTAAGTGAGTAGGGATTGAAGCGCTTTGTACCCATGCATGAATATGGCTCCTCAACCACTGAGTTCGTGTCTAGTGAGTGCTGCATTTCTTATAGCACAGACCTTCCCTTTGGAAAAAGTCCCCTGACTATAACGACGTCTTCACATCCACTTTCAGTTTTCCGTCTTGTGGTATTCCAATGAACAATGGTGTTTGTTGTAATCACGTTGTCAACTGATGTAGGAGTCCATTGCTACTGATCTGCTGCCTTTGTCCTTATTTACAAAAAACTTGATGCTTTGTGACTGTGTTTGTCTGTCACTGGCCGGTACTGAAAATCTATTTCCTTATCCCAACAACTGACGCCCAACAGGTTCCTCTACAACTCTTCTAAATATGATAAAATGATATCTTGTACATTTAACATGGCGGTAAGATAAATTCGTTGTACGCTTCTCCCTCGGGTAATACAGTCTTTACGGCTCGGGTAACACTGCTACAAAGAGGCGTACATCAGACCGTATCACACTCGAGAGAAACTTATAGTGTAGACCTTGACCTGAAACACCATACAGGGCAGTGTAGACCGTGACCTGGAACACCATACAGGACAGTGCAGGCCGTGACCTGGAACACCATACAGGACAGTGTAGACTGTGACCTGGAACACCATACAGGACAGTGTAGACCTTGATTTAGAACACCATACAGGACAGTGTAGACCCAGACCTGGAACACCATACAGGACAGTGCAGGCCGTGACTTGGAACACCATACAGGAGAGTGTAGACCTTGATTTAGAACACCATACAGTGCAGTGTAGACCCAGACCTGGAACACCATACAGGACAGTGCAGGCCGTGACCTGGAACACCATACAGGACAGTGTAGACCGTGACCTGGAACACCATACAGGACAGTGCAGGCCGTGACTTGGAACACCATACAGGACAGTGTAGACCCAGACCAGGAACACCATGCAGGACAGTGTAGACCTTGACCTGGAACACCATACAGGACAGTGTAGGCCGTGACTTGGAACACCATACAGGACAGTGTAGACCTTGATCTAGAACACCATACAGGACAGCGAAGACCTTGACCTGGTACACCATACAGGGCAGTGTAGGCCGTGACCTGGAACACCATACAGGACAGTGTAGACCTTGACCTGGAACACAATACAGGACCGTGTAGACTTTGACCTGGAAAACCATACAGGACAGTGTAGACCTTGACGTGGAACACCATAGAGGACAGTGTAGACCTTGACCTGGAACACCATTCAGGACAGTGTAGACCTTGACTTAGAACACCATACAGGACAGTGTAGACCCTGACATGGAACACCGTACAGGACAGTGTAGACCGTGACCTGGAACACCATACAGGACAGTGTAGACCTTGACCTGGAACACCACACAGGACAGTGTAGATCCTGACCTGGAACACCATACAGGACAGTGTAGACCCTGATCTAGAACACCATACAGGACAGTGTAAACCCTGACCTGGAACACCATACAGGAGAGTGCAGACCCTGCCCTGGAACACCATACAGGACAGTGCAGGCCGTGACCTGGAACACCATACAGGACTGTGTAGACCGTGACCTGGAACACCATACAGGACACTGTAGACCCAGACCTCGAACACCATACAGGACAGTGCAGGCCGTGACCTGGAACACCATGCAGGACAGTGTAGACTGTGACCTGGAACACCATACAGGACAGTGTAGACCGTGACCTGGAATATCATACAGGACTGTGGAGATCCTGACCTCGAACACCATACATGACAGTGTAGATCCAGGTTACAGTCTACACTGTCCTGTATAGTGTTCCAGGTCAAAGTCTACACTGTCCTGTATGGTGTTCCAGGTCCAGTCCTGTATGGTGTCCCAGGTCAGGTTCTACACTGTCCTGTATGGTGTTCTAATTCACGGTCTACACTGCCCTGTATGGTGTTCCAGGTCAAGGACTACACTGTCATGAACGGTGTTCCAGGTCACGGTCTACACTGTCTTCTATGGTGTTCGAGGTCACGGTCTACACTGTCCTGTATGGTGTTCTAGATCAAGGTCTATACAGTCCTGTATAGTGTTCGAGATCAGGATCTACACAGTCCTGTATGATATTCAAGGTCCCGGTTTACACTGCCATGTATGGTGTTCCAGGTCACGGTCTACACTGTCCTGTATGGTGTTCCAGGTCACGGTCTACTGTCCTATATAATGTTCCAGGTCAAGGTCTACACTGTCCTGTGTCGGTGTCCCAGGTCATTCCCGTCCTGTAGGTGTTCTAGATTCTACACTGTCATCCTGTATGTGTTCAGAATCAGGATCTACACTGTCCTGTATAGTGTTCCAGGTCAGAATCTACACTGTCCTGTATGGTGTTCCAGGTCAAGGTTTACACTGTCCTGTATGGTGTTCCAGGTCACGGTCAACACTGTCCTGTATGGTGTTCCAGGTCAGGATCTACACTGTCCTGTATGGTGTTCCAGGTCACGGCATGCATTGTCCTGTATGGTGATCCAGGTCATGGTGTACATTGTCCTGTATGGTGTTCGACGACACGGTCTACACTGTCCTGTATGGTGTTCCATGTCACGGAATGCACTGTCCTGTGTGTTGTTCCAGACCTGGAACACCATACAGGACATTGTAGACCTTGACCAAGAACACCATACAGGACAATGTAGACCTTGATCTAGAACACCATTCAGGGCAGTGTAGACCCTGACCTGAAACTTCATACAGGACAGTTCAGACCGTGACCTGGAACACCATACTGGACAGTGAAGGCCCAGAACTGGAACACCATACAGGACAGTGCAAGCCGTGACCTGGAACACCATGCAGGACAGTGTAGAACGTGACCTGGAACACCATACAGGACAGTGTAGACTGTGACCTTGAACATCATACAGGACAGTGCCGACCGTGACCTGGAACAACACACAGGACAGTGCAGGCCGTGACCCGGAACACCATACAGGACAGTGTAGACCTTGATCTGGGCCTTCACTGTCCTGTATGGTTTTCCAGGTCACGGCCTGCACTGTCCTGTATGTTGTTCCAGGTCACGGTCTACACTGTCCTGTATGGTGTTCGAGGTCAGGATCTACACTGTCCTGTATGGTGTTCCAGGTCACGGTCTACACTGTCCTGTATGGTGTTCCAGATCAGGATCTACACTGTCATGTATGGTGTTCCAGGTCAGGATCTACACAGTCCTGTATTGTGCTCCAGGTGAAGGTCAACACTGTCCTGTAAGGAGTTCCAGGTCAGGGTCTACACTGCCCTGTATGGTGTTACTGGTCACGGTCTGAACTGTCCTGTATGATGTTACAGGTCAAGATCTATACTGTCCTGTATGGTGTTCCTGGTCACGGTCTGCACTGTCCTGTATGGTGTTCCAGGTCACGGTCTACACTGTCCTGTATGGTGTTCCAGGTCAGGGTCTACACTGTTCTGAATGGTGTTCTAGATCAAGGTCTACATTGTCCTGTATAGTGTTCTTGGTCAAGGTCTACATTGTCCTGAATGGTGTTCCAGGTCTGGGTTTACACTGCCCTGTATGGTGTTCCATATCACGGTCTACACTGTCCTGTATGGTGTGCCAGGTCAGGATCTACACTGTCCTGTATGGTTTTCCAGGTCACGACCTGCGCTGTCCTGTGTGGTGTTCCAGGTCACGGCCTGCACTGTCCTGTATGTTGTTCCAGGTCACGGCCTGCACTGTCCTGTATGGTGTTCCAGGTCAGGGTCTACACTCTCCTGTAGGGTGTTCCAGGTCAGGGTTTACACTGTCCTGTATGGTGTTCTAGATCAGGTCTACACTGTCATGTATGGTGTTCCAGGTCACGGTCTACACTGTCCTGTATGGTGCGCCAGGTCAGGATCTACACTGTCATTTATGGTGTTCTAGGTCACGGTCTACACTGTCCTGTATGGTGTTCCAGGTCACGGTCTACACTGTCCTGTATGGTGTTCTAGATCAAGGTCTACACTGTCCTGTATGGTGTTCTAGGTCAGGATCTACAATGTCCTGTGTGGTGTTCCAGGTCACGGTCTACACTGTCCTGTATGGTGTTCGAGGTCAGGATCTACACAGTCCTGTATGATGTTCCAGGTCGCAGTCTGCATTCCGTGACCTGGAACAACACACAGGACAGTGCAGGTCGTTACCTGGAACACCATACAGGACACTGTAGACCGTGACCTGGAACACCATACAGGACAGTGTAGACTGTGACCTGGAACACCATACATGACAGTGCATTCCGTGACCTGGAACAACACACAGGACAGTGCAGGTCGTTACCTGGAACACCATACAGGACAGTGCAGGCCGTGACCTGGAACACCATACAGGACAGTGTAAACCGTGTCGTGAACACCATACAGGACAATGTACGCCGTGACCTGGAACACCATACAGGACAGTGTAAACCTTGACCTGGAACACCATACAGGACATTGTAGATCCTGACCTGGAACACTATACAGGACAGTGTAGATCCTGACCTGGAACACCATACAGGACAGTGTAGACCTTGATCTAGAACACCATACAGGACACTGTAGAACCTGACCTGGGACACCATAGAGGACAGTGTAGACCTTGACCTGAAACACCATAGAGGACAGTGTAGACCTTGACCTGGAATATCATACAGGACTGTTTAGATCCTGACCTCGAACACCATACATGACAGAGTAGATCCTGACCTGGAACACCATACAAGACAGTGTAGATCCTGACCTGGAACACCATACAGGACAGTGTAGATCCTGACCTGGAACACCATACAGGACAGTGTAGACCTTGAACTAGAACACCATACAGGACAGTGTAATCCGTGACCTGGAACACAATACAGGACAGTGTAGATCCTGACCTGGAACACCATACATGACAGTGTAGACCGTGACCTGGAACACCATTCAGGACAGTGTAGACCGTGACCTGGAACACCACAGAGGACAGTGTAGACCTTGACCTGGAACACCACACAGGACAGAGTAGATCCTGACCTGGAACACCATACAGGACAGTGCATATCCTGACCTGGAACACCATACAGGACAGTGTAGACCTTGATCTAGAACACCATACTGGACAGTGTAGAACCTGACCTGGGACACCATACAGGACAGTGTAGACCTTGACCTGGAACACCATACTGGACAGAGTAGACCTTGACCTGGAACACCATACAGGACAGTGTAGACCGTGACCTCGAACACCATACAGGACAGTGTAGATCCTGACCTCGAACACCATACAGGACAGTATAGACCTTGATCCAGAACACCATACAAGGACAGTGTAGACCGTGACCTGGAACACCATAGAGGACAGTGTAGACCTTGAGCTAGAACACCATACAGGACAGTGTAGACTCTGACCTGAAACACGATACAGGACAGTGTAGACCGTGACCTGGAACGCCATGCAGGACGGTGCAGACCGTGACCTGGGACACCATACAGGGCAGTGTAGACCCTGACCTGGAACTCCATACAGGACAGTTGAGACCGTGACCTGGAACACCATACTTGGCAGTGTAGACCCTGACCTGAAACTCCATACAGGACAGTGTAGACCTTGACCAGGAACACCATACAGGACAGTGTAGATCTTGACCTGGTACACCATACATGACAGTGTAGATCTTGACCTGGAACACCATACAGGAGTGTGTAGACCGTGACCTGGAACACCATACATGACAGTGCAGACCTTGATCTGGAACAACATATAGGACAGGGCAGGCAGTGACCTGGAACACCATGCAGGACAGTGTAGACTGTGACCTGGAACACCATAGAGGACAGTGTAGACGGTGACCTGGAATATTATACAGGACTGTGTAGATCGTGACCTCGAACACCATACATGACAGTGTAGATCCTGACCTCGAACACCATACAGGACAGTGTAGATCCTGACCTCGAACACCATACAGGACTGTATAGACCTTGATCTAGAACACCATACAGGACAGTGTAGACCGTGACCTGTAACACAATACAGGACAGTGTAGACCGTGACCTGGAACACCATACAGGGCAGTGTAGACCCTGACCTGGAACACCATAGAGGACAGTGTAGACCTTGACCTGGAACACCATACAGGACACTGTGGATCCTCACCTGGAACACCATAGAGGACGTTGTAGATCCTGACCTAGAACACCATACATGACAGTGTAGACCGTGATGTAGAACACCATACAGGACAGTGTAGAACCTGACCAGGGACACCATACAGGACAGTGTAGACCGTGACCTGGAACACCATACAGGACAGTGTAGACCTTGACCTGGAACACCATAGAGGAGAGTGAAGACCTTGACCTGGAACACCATACAGGACACTGTAGATCCTGACCTGGAACACCATACAGGACTGTGTAGACCTTGACCTGGAACACCATACAGGACAGTGTAAAGCTTGACCTGGAACACCATACAGGTCAGTGTAGACCTTGACCTGGAACACCATACAGGACAGTGTAGATCCTGACCTGGAACACCATACAGAACAGTGTAGATCCTGACCAGGGACACCATACAGGACAGTGTAGACCTTGACCTGGAACACCATACAGGACAGTGTAGACCGTGACCTGGAATATCATACAGGACAGTGTAGATCCTGACCTCGAACACCATACATGACAGTGTAGATCCTGAACTGGAACACCATACAGGACAGTGTAGATCCTGACCTCGAACACCATAGAGGACAGTATAGACCGTGATCTAGAACACCATAGAGGACAGTGTAGACCGTGACCTGGAACACCAGAGAGGACAGTGTAGACCCTGATGTAGAACACCATACAGGGACAGTGTAGATCCTGACCTGGTACACCATACAGGACAGTGTAAACCGTGACCTGGAACACCATACAGGACAGTGTAGACCCAGACCTGGAACACCATACAGGACAGTGTCGACCGTGACCTGGAACACCATACAGGAATGTGTAGACCTTGACCTGGAACACTATACATGACAGTGTAGACTGTGACCTGGAACACCATACAGGACAGTGCATTCCGTGACCTGGAACAACACACAGGACAGTGTAGACCTTGACCTGGAACACCATACAGGACAGTGTAGACCTTGATCTGGAACACCATACAGGACTGTGTAGATCCTGACCTCGAACACCATAGAGGACAGTATAGACCGTGATCTAGAACACCATAGAGGACAGTGTAGACCGTGACCTGGAACACCAGAGAGGACAGTGTAGACCCTGATGTAGAACACCATACAGGACAGTGTAGATCTTGACCTGGTACACCATACAGGACAGTGTAAACCGTGACCTGGAACACCATACAGGACAGTGTAGACCCAGACCTGGAACACCATACAGGACAGTGTCGACCGTGACCTGGAACACCATACAGGAATGTGTAGACCTTGACCTGGAACACCATACATGACAGTGTAGACTGTGACCTGGAACACCATACAGGACAGTGCATTCCGTGACCTGGAACAACACACAGGACAGTGTAGACCTTGACCTGGAACACCATACAGGACAGTGTAGACCTTGATCTGGAACACCATACAGGACTGTGTAGATCCTGACCTCGAACACCATACAGGACTGTATAGACCTTGATCTAGAACACCATACAGGACAGTGTAGACCGTGACCTGTAACACAATACAGGACAGTGTAGACCTGGACCTGGAACACCATACAGGGCAGTGTAGACCCTGACCTGGAACACCATAGAGGACAGTGTAGACCTTGACCTGGAACACCATACAGGACACTGTGGATCCTCACCTGGAACACCATAGAGGACGTTGTAGATACTGACCTAGAACACCATACACGACAGTGTAGACCGTGATGTAGAACACCATACAGGACAGTGTAAAACCTGACCAGGGACACCATACAGGACAGTGTAGACCGTGACCTGGAACACCATACAGGACAGTGTAGACCTTGACCTGGAACACCATAGAGGAGAGTGAAGACCTTGACCTGGAACACCATACAGGACACTGTAGATCCTGACCTGGAACACCATACAGGACTGTGTAGACCTTGACCTGGAACACCATACAGGACAGTGTAAAGGTTGACCTGGAACACCATACAGGTCAGTGTAGACCTTGACCTGGAACACCATACAGGACAGTGTAGATCCTGACCTGGAACACCATACAGAACAGTGTAGATCCTGACCAGGGACACCATACAGAACAGTGTAGACCTTGACCTGGAACACCATACAGGACAGTGTAGACCGTGACCTGGAATATCATACAGGACAGTGTTGATCCTGACCTCGAACACCATACATGACAGTGTAGATCCTGAACTGGAACACCATACAGGACAGTGTAGATCCTGACCTCGAACACCATAGAGGACAGTATAGACCGTGATCTAGAACACCATAGAGGACAGTGTAGACCGTGACCTGGAACACCAGAGAGGACAGTGTAGACCCTGATGTAGAACACCATTCAGGACAGTGTAGACCCTGACCTGAAACACGATACAGGACAGTGTAGACCTTGACCTGGGACACCATACAGGGTAGTGTAGACCCTGACCTGGAACTCCATACAGGACAATTCAGACCGTGACCTGGAACACCATACCTGGCAGTGTAGACCCTGACCTGAAACTTCATTCAGGACAGTGTAGACCTTGACCTGGAACACCATACAGGACAGTGTAGATCCTGACCAGGGACACCATACAGGACAGTGTAAACCCAGACCTGGAACACCATACAGGACAGTGTAGACCGTGACCTGGAATATCATACAGGACAGTGTAGATCCTGACCTCGAACACCATACATGACAGTGTAGATCCTGAACTGGAACACCATACAGGACAGTGTAGATCCTGACCTCGAACACCATAGAGGACAGTATAGACCGTGATCTAGAACACCATAGAGGACAGTGTAGACCGTGACCTGGAACACCAGAGAGGACAGTGTAGACCCTGATGTAGAACACCATACAGGACAGTGTAGATCTTGACCTGGTACACCATACAGGACAGTGTAAACCGTGACCTGAACACCATACAGGACAGTGTAGACCCCAGACCTGGAACACCATACAGGACAGTGTCGACCGTGACCTGGAAACACCATAGAGGAATGTGTAGACCTTGACCTGGAACACCATACAGGACAGTGTAGACTGTGACCTGGAACACACCATACAGGACAGTGCATTCCGTGACCTGGAACAACACACAGGACAGTGTAGACCTTGACCTGGAACACCATACAGGACAGTGTAGACCTTGATCTGGAACACCATACAGGACAGTGTAGATCCTGACCTCGAACACCATACAGGACAGTATAGACCGTGATCTAGAACACCATAGAGGACAGTGTAGACCGTGACCTGGAACACCAGAGAGGACAGTGTAGACCCCGATGTAGAACACCATACAGGACAGTGTAGATCTTGACCTGGTACACCATACAGGACAGTGTAAACCGTGACCTGGAACACCATACAGGACAGTGTAGACCCAGACCTGGAACACCATACAGGACAGTGTCGACCGTGACCTGGAACACCATACAGGAATGTGTAGACCTTGACCTGGAACACCATACATGACAGTGTAGACTGTGACCTGGAACACCATACAGGACAGTGCATTCCGTGACCTGGAACAACACACAGGACAGTGTAGACCTTGACCTGGAACACCATACAGGACAGTGTAGACCTTGATCTGGAACACCATACAGGACTGTGTAGATCCTGACCTCGAACACCATACAGGACTGTATAGACCTTGATCTAGAACACCATACAGGACAGTGTAGACCGTGACCTGTAACACAATACAGGACAGTAGACCGTGACCTGGAACACCATACAGGACAGTGTAGACCTGGACCTGGAACACCATACAGGGCAGTGTAGACCCTGACCTGGAACACCATAGAGGACAGTGTAGACCTTGACCTGGAACACCATACAGGACACTGTGGATCCTCACCTGGAACACCATAGAGGACGTTGTAGATCCTGACCTAGAACACCATACACGACAGTGTAGACCGTGATGTAGAACACCATACAGGACAGTGTAGAACCTGACCAGGGACACCATACAGGACAGTGTAGACCGTGACCTGGAACACCATACAGGACAGTGTAGACCTTGACCTGGAACACCATAGAGGAGAGTGAAGACCTTGACCTGGAACACCATACAGGACACTGTAGATCCTGACCTGGAACACCATACAGGACTGTGTAGACCTTGACCTGGAACACCATACAGGACAGTGTAAAGGTTGACCTGGAACACCATACAGGTCAGTGTAGACCTTGACCTGGAACACCATACAGGACAGTGTAGACCGTGACCTGGAATATCATACAGGACAGTGTTGATCCTGACCTCGAACACCATACATGACAGTGTAGATCCTGAACTGGAACACCATACAGGACAGTGTAGATCCTGACCTCGAACACCATAGAGGACAGTATAGACCGTGATCTAGAACACCATAGAGGACAGTGTAGACCGTGACCTGGAACACCAGAGAGGACAGTGTAGACCCTGATGTAGAACACCATTCAGGACAGTGTAGACCGTGACCTGAAACACGATACAGGACAGTGTAGACCTTGACCTGGGACACCATACAGGGTAGTGTAGACCCTGACCTGGAACTCCATACAGGACAATTCAGACCGTGACCTGGAACACCATACTTGGCAGTGTAGACCCTGACCTGAAACTTCATTCAGGACAGTGTAGACCTTGACCTGGAACACCATACAGGACAGTGCAGATCCTGACCAGGGACACCATACAGGACAGTGTAGACCTTGACCTGGAACACCATACAGGACAGTGTAGACCGTGACCTGGAATATCATACAGGACAGTGTAGATCCTGACCTCGAACACCATACATGACAGTGTAGATCCTGAACTGGAACACCATACAGGACAGTGTAGATCCTGACCTCGAACACCATAGAGGACAGTATAGACCGTGATCTAGAACACCATAGAGGACAGTGTAGACCGTGACCTGGAACACCAGAGAGGACAGTGTAGACCCTGATGTAGAACACCATACAGGACAGTGTAGATCTTGACCTGGTACACCATACAGGACAGTGTAAACCGTGACCTGGAACACCATACAGGACAGTGTAGACCCAGACCTGGAACACCATACAGGACAGTGTCGACCGTGACCTGGAACACCATACAGGAATGTGTAGACCTTGACCTGGAACACTATACATGACAGTGTAGACTGTGACCTGGAACACCATACAGGACAGTGCATTCCGTGACCTGGAACAACACACAGGACAGTGTAGACCTTGACCTGGAACACCATACAGGACAGTGTAGACCTTGATCTGGAACACCATACAGGACTGTGTAGATCCTGACCTCGAACACCATAGAGGACAGTATAGACCGTGATCTAGAACACCATAGAGGACAGTGTAGACCGTGACCTGGAACACCAGAGAGGACAGTGTAGACCCTGATGTAGAACACCATACAGGACAGTGTAGATCTTGACCTGGTACACCATACAGGACAGTGTAAACCGTGACCTGGAACACCATACAGGACAGTGTAGACCCAGACCTGGAACACCATACAGGACAGTGTCGACCGTGACCTGGAACACCATACAGGAATGTGTAGACCTTGACCTGGAACACCATACATGACAGTGTAGACTGTGACCTGGAACACCATACAGGACAGTGCATTCCGTGACCTGGAACAACACACAGGACAGTGTAGACCTTGACCTGGAACACCATACAGGACAGTGTAGACCTTGATCTGGAACACCATACAGGACTGTGTAGATCCTGACCTCGAACACCATACAGGACTGTATAGACCTTGATCTAGAACACCATACAGGACAGTGTAGACCGTGACCTGTAACACAATACAGGACAGTAGACCGTGACCTGGAACACCATACAGGGCAGTGTAGACCCTGACCTGGAACACCATAGAGGACAGTGTAGACCTTGACCTGGAACACCATACAGGACACTGTGGATCCTCACCTGGAACACCATAGAGGACGTTGTAGATCCTGACCTCGAACACCATAGAGGACAGTATAGACCGTGATCTAGAACACCATAGAGGACAGTGTAGACCGTGACCTGGAACACCAGAGAGGACAGTGTAGACCCTGATGTAGAACACCATACAGGACAGTGTAGATCTTGACCTGGTACACCATACAGGACAGTGTAAACCGTGACCTGGAACACCATACAGGACAGTGTAGACCCAGACCTGGAACACCATACAGGACAGTGTCGACCGTGACCTGGAACACCATACAGGAATGTGTAGACCTTGACCTGGAACACCATACATGACAGTGTAGACTGTGACCTGGAACACTATACAGGACCGTGCATTCCGTGACCTGGAACAACACACAGGACAGTGTAGACCTTGACCTGGAACACCATACAGGACAGTGTAGACCTTGATCTGGAACACCATACAGGACTGTGTAGATCCTGACCTCGAACACCATACAGGACTGTATAGACCTTGATCTAGAACACCATACAGGACAGTGTAGACCGTGACCTGTAACACAATACAGGACAGTAGACCGTGACCTGGAACACCATACAGGGCAGTGTAGACCCTGACCTGGAACACCATAGAGGACAGTGTAGACCTTGACCTGGAACACCATACAGGACACTGTGGATCCTCACCTGGAACACCATAGAGGACGTTGTAGATCCTGACCTAGAACACCATACACGACAGTGTAGACCGTGATGTAGAACACCATACAGGACAGTGTAGAACCTGACCAGGGACACCATACAGGACAGTGTAGACCTTGACCTGGAACACCATACAGGACAGTGTAGATCCTGACCTGGAACACCATACAGAACAGTGTAGATCCTGACCAGGGACACCATACAGAACAGTGTAGACCTTGACCTGGAACACCATACAGGACAGTGTAGACCGTGACCTGGAATATCATACAGGACAGTGTTGATCCTGACCTCGAACACCATACATGACAGTGTAGATCCTGAACTTGAACACCATACAGGACAGTGTAGATCCTGACCTCGAACACCATAGAGGACAGTATAGACGGTGATCTAGAACACCATAGAGGACAGTGTAGACCGTGATCTGGAACACCAGAGAGGACAGGGTAGACCCTGATGTAGAACACCATTCAGGACAGTGTAGACCCTGACCTGAAACACGATACAGGACAGTGTAGACCTTGACCTGGGACACCATACAGGGTAGTGTAGACCCTGACCTGGAACTCCATACAGGACAATTCAGACCGTGACCTGGAACACCATACTTGGCAGTGTACACCGTGACCTGGAACAACATACAGGACAGTGTAAACCCTGTCGTCGAACACCATACAGGACAATGTACACCGTGACCTGGAACACCATACAGGACAGTGTAGATGCTGACTTGGAACACCATATAGGACAGTGTAGACCTTGACCTGGAACACCGTACAGGAAAGTGTAGATCCTCACCTGGAACACCATACAGGACAGTGTAGTCCCAGACCTGGAACACCATACAGGACTGTGTAGACCTTGACCTGGGACACCATACAGGACAGTGTAAAGCTTGTCCTGGAACACCATACAATACAGTGTAGACCTTGACCTGGAACACCATACAGAACAGTGTAGACCTTGACCTGGAACACCATACAGGACAGTGTAGACCTTGACCTGGAACACCATACATGACACTGTAGACCGTGACCTGGAACACCATACAGGACAGTGTAGACCAGGACTTGGAACACCATACAGGACAGTGTAGACCTTGACCAGGAACACCATACAGGACAGTGCAGGCCGTGACCTGGACCAACATACAGGACTGTGCAGGTCGTGCCCTGGAACACCATACAGGACTCTGTAGACCTTGACCTGGAACACCATACAGGACAGTGCAGGCCGTGACCTGGCACACCATGCAGGACAGTGTAGACTGTGATCTGGGACACCATACAGGACAGTGCATTCCGTGACCTGGAACAACACACAGGACAGTGCAGGCCGTGACCTGGAACACCATACAGGACAGTGTAGATCCTGACCTCGAACACCATACAGGAAAGTGTACACCTTGACCTGCAACACCATACAGGACAGTGTAGACATTGATCTAGAACACCATACAGGACAGTGTAGACCGTAACCTGGAACACCATGCAGGACTGTTTATCCTGACCTTGAACAACATACATGACAGTGTACACCGTGACCTGGAACAACATACAGGACAGTGTAAACCCTGTCGTCGAACACCATACAGGACAATGTACACCGTGACCTGGAACACCATACAGGACAGTGTAGATGCTGACTTGGAACACCATATAGGACAGTGTAGACCTTGACCTGGAACACCGTACAGGAAAGTGTAGATCCTCACCTGGAACACCATACAGGACAGTGTAGTCCCTGACCTGGAACACCATACAGGACTGTGTAGACCTTGACCTGGGACACCATACAGGACAGTGTAAAGCTTGTCCTGGAACACCATACAGTACAGTGTAGACCTTGACCTGGAACACCATACAGAACAGTGTAGACCTTGACCTGGAACACCATACAGGACAGTGTAGACCTTGACCTGGAACACCATACATGACACTGTAGACCGTGACCTGGAACACCATACAGGACAGTGTAGACCAGGACTTGGAACACCATACAGGACAGTGTAGACCTTGACCAGGAACACCATACAGGACAGTGCAGGCCGTGACCTGGACCAACATACAGGACTGTGCAGGTCGTGCCCTGGAACACCATACAGGACAGTGTAGACCGTGACTTGGAACACCATACAGGACTCTGTAGACCTTGACCTGGAACACCATACAGGACAGTGCAGGCCGTGACCTGGCACACCATGCAGGACAGTGTAGACTGTGATCTGGGACACCATACAGGACCGTGTAGACCGTGACCTGGAATATCATACAGGACTGTGTAGATCCAGACCTAGAACACCATTCAGGACAGTGTTGATCCTGACCTGGAACACCATACAGGACAGTGTAGATCCTGACATTGAACACCATATAGGACAGTGTAGACCTTGATCTAGAAGACCATACTGGAAAGTGTAGATCCTTACCTGGAACACCATACAGGACAGTGTTGACCGTGACCTGGAACACCATACAGGACAGTGCAGACCATGACCTGGAACACCATACAGAGCAGTGTAGACCCTGGCCTGGAACTCCATACAAGACATTGTAGACCTTGACCTGGAACACCATACAGGAGAGTGTAGACCGTGACCTCGAACACCATACAGGACTGTAGATCCTGACCTGGAACAACATACATGGCAGTGTAGACCGTGACCTGGAACACCATACAGGACAGTGTAGATCCTGTCGTGGAACACCATACAGGACAATGTACTCCGTGACCTGGAACACCATTCAAGACAATGTACACCGTGACCTGGAACACGATACAGGACTCTGTAGAGCTTGACCTGGAACACCATACAGGACAGTGTAGACCGTGACCTGAAACACCATACATGACAGTGTAGATGCTGACCAGGAACACCATACAGGACAGTGTAGACCTTGACCTGGAACACTGTACAGAAAAGTGTTGACCGTGACCTGGAACACCATACAGGACAGTGTAGACCGTGACCTGGAACACCATACAGGACAGTGTAGACCGTGACCTGGAACACCATACAGGTCAGTGTAGACCGTGACCTGGAACATCATACAGGACTGTGTAGATCCTCACCTCGAACACCATACAGGACAGTGTAGATCCTGACCATGAACACCATACAGGACAGTGCAGACGGTGACCTGGAACACCATACAGGGCAGTGTAGACCTTGACCTGGAACAACATACAGGACACTGTAGACCTTGACCTGGAACACCATACATGACAGTGTAGATCCTGACCTGAAACACCATACAGGACAGTGTAGACCCAGACCTGGAACACCATACAGGACAGTGTAGACAGTGACGTGGAACACCATACAGGACAATGTAGACTTTGACCTGGAACACCATACAGGACAGTGTAGACCGTGACCTGGAACACCATACAGGACAGTGCAGGTCGTGACCTGTAACAACACACAGGACAGTGCAGGCCGTGACCTGAAACACCATACAGGACAGTGTAGACCTTGACCTGGAACACCATACAGGACAGTGCAGGCCGTGACCTGGAACAACATGCAGAATAGTGTCGACTTTGACCTGGAACACCATACAGGACAGTGTAGACCGTGACCTGGAATATCATACAGGACTGTGTAGATCCTGACCTCGAACACCATACATGACAGTGTAGATCCTGACCTCGAACACCATACAGGACAGTGTAGATCCTGACCTGGAACACCATACAGGACAGTGTAGACCGTGAGCTGAAACAGCATACAGGACAGTGTAGATCCTGACCGCGAACACCATACAGGACAGTGTAGACCTTGATCTGGAACACCATACAGGGCAGTGTAGACCTTGATCTAATACACCATACAGAACAGTGTAGATCCTGATCTGGAACACCATACAGGACAGTGTAGACCTTGATCTAGAACACCATATAGGACAGTGTAGATCCTGACCCAGAACACCATACAGGACAGTGTAGACCTTGATCTAGAACACCATACAGGACAGTGTAGACCGTGACCTGTAACACAATACAGGACAGTGTAGATCCTGACCTGGAACACCATACAGGACAGTGTAGACCTTGATCTAGAACACCATACAGGACTGTGTATACCTTGACCTGGAACACCATTCAGGACAGTGTAAGCCTTGACCTGGAACAACATACAGGACAGTGTAGAACTTGACTTGGAACACCATACAGGACAGTGTAGAGCTTGATCTGGAACATCACTCATGACAGTGTATACCTTGACCTGGAACACCATACAGGACACTGTAGATCCTGACCTGGTCCACCATACAGGACTGTGTTGACCTTGACCTGGAACACCATACAGGACAGTGTAGACCTTGACCTGGAACACCGTACAGGACACTGTAGACCTTGACCTGGAACACCATACAGGACAGTGTAGACCTTGACCTGGAACACCATACATGACAGTGTAGACCTTGACCTGGAACACCATACCGGACAGTGTAGACCGTGGCCTGGAACACCATACAGGTCAGTGTAGACCTTGACTTGGAACACCATACAGGACAGTGTAGACCTTGACCTGGAACACCTTACAGGACACTGTAGACCTTGACCTGGAACACCATACAGGACAGTGTAGACCTTGACCTGGAACACCATACATGACAGTGTAGACCTTGACCTGGAACACCTTACAGGACACTGTAGACCTTGACCTGGAACACCATACGGGACAGTGTAGACCTTGACCTGGAACACCATACATGACAGTGTAGACCTTGACCTGGAACACCATACCGGACAGTGTAGACCGTGGCCTGGAACACCATACAGGACAGTGTAGACCTTGATCTACAACACCATACAGGACAGTGTAGACCCTGACCTGGAACACCATACAGGACAGTGTAGACCTTGATCTAGAACACCATACAGGACAGTGTAGACCCTGACCTGGAACACCATACAGGACCATACCCATTATGTGTAATACAAACAGTACCATGGACAGACAGGGGAGACAGAGGGACCACTCCTGTTGAGTTGAAAGTCTGGCGTTGCCACTATGATAACTATACAGCTGAACAGTTCAGGGCCTCCTTTCTCAAAGCACTAAGGTTGTCTTAAGTCACTAAGGTAACCTTAGTGCAAAGTTAAAGAATGGGAGTTAAGGTTAACCTTAGTAAAGGTTGCTTCGTGAAAGGAGCCCCAGGACTATATCGACATGCTGATGTCGAGTCAAACCTGTTGCACCACTTAGACACGCCACAAACCTTACACTGTGGGCTGTGTTTGACTCCAGGCGTATCAGTGCGTCTGTGACCGCATCACTTTGGGCTTTCCTCCGACATAAGCTTCCGCATTGTGATAAAACCATGAACACTGATACAAATCAAACTCTCTCACTCACTTTAAAAACAGTTGCAGAGGCTGCTAAGCACTATTGTGAACATCCGCTGTGTGTTAGTTCCCAGAGGATACTGTGGTATAGATAGAAACGTTCGCTATTGAGGATGTGCATCATTGTATCTCACATCCTGCATCTTGTATAAAAATGTTCATCTGGATGACTGAACTCCCACAAGACCTCGTACTACATGTATATTAATATCGCAGAGAATAATCAGTGTAAGGAGCTCGTGCTGTACATGTATATCAATATCGCAGATAATAATTCAGTGTAAGGAGCTCGTGCTGTACATGTATATCAATACCGCAGATAATAATTAGTGTGAGGAGCTCGTGCTGTACATGCATATCAATATCGCAGAGAATAATCAGTGTAAGGAGCTCGTGCTGTACATGTATATCAATATCGCAGAGAATAATCAGTGTTAGGAGCTCGTGCTGTACATGTATATCAATATCGCAGAGAATAATCAGTGTAAGGAGCTCGTGCTGTACATGCATATCAATATCCGCAATGCTCACAATATCGTACATTTACAAGATATCTGTGTGTGACGTGGTTGACGAACTCAACCTTTATCAGTGTTATTGATCTTACGTTGCACTCTTCGTGAGGATTATACTTGGCCGCCAACGCCCTGATTTGGTTCCTTTCTCCATGGCATAAACGTTTAAGACACATGATCCTTATCTGAAAGCTGAGGAAATTCCCCACGACGAGGAAAGTTTAGTTATGTGTCGTATCTAATATTACATTACAGCAAAGATACGCGGCTGTTACCGCAAAGATAGATACTTAGTCGCTACCGCAAACATAGAGACTGTCGCTACCGCAGTTTTTCTTTTGTGAGACCTTATCTTGTAAAGTGAACGACGCGGTGTCGTGCAATGGGAAACAACATTTACTTTGTTACAAATGCATGAGCAGAAGGTGATTTCCACATCAAACAAATGATAACCTGCAGATCGAAATATCATTCAGGAGGTGCATAATTATCTAAATCCGCTCAGCTGCAATTTGACATACTGTATCGGCGTTTAATATTGCATCGCGTTACTGTCTAAAGACTGGATAAAGTGAAGACTTGCAGATCAGACAGTTTTCTCCAAATAAGGAGGATGTCTCCGTTTCCAAGGCGGCCACTTGCTGTGTTTCTGACATTAAGCTCCATATCAGGTAAGGCAATTGTGAACCATTGACGTCGGATATAGCCGAGAGATTATCTGACTTAGTTGGAAGGTTTGGATCAATTGTTGAGGAGTTAACTATGAAGGTGGTCCCTTAGTGTCAAGCTGAGATAATACTGGGAATTGTCATTTTTACCAACGCAACATTAACAGAGATGTCTATCACACATGAACAATGTTATACGTAGGGTACAAATGTGTGTGTTGAATCGAAGTTCAACGTTGATATATATAAAATATTAAAGTATTTGTGCCTGGTGATATTTTCCCAACGCACCGGATGACAATAGGTTTAGCAACTCCTGTATTGATGTTCCTTGTGGTCAGAGTAGGTCCTTACAAGCTGATCCTGGTGTAAAGAGGCGACTGCAGTATGTCTTGCTGAATGGTTCCATCTAAGCCGCTAGAGTTGATTCATGCGAAAGATTTGTGTCACTGGTTTGTGTGGCTCTAGTTCGACTATTAAATGTCCACAGCCTGCTGGGTTACTGCGGTGTCACACAACCTGCACTCATTCACATGCATGTATTTATTTGCTGAGTGTGGTTGTAATATGTTATCTCAGTTAGGGTGGCGGTTGGGTAGCCCAGTGGGTAAAGTGTTCTCTTCCCCACATGGATACAATGTGTGAAGCCCATCCCCCGCCGTCATATTGCTGGAATATTGCTAAAAGCGGAGTAAAACTGAAATCACTTACTTTCCCAGTTAGTGACTCAGCGCGCCGGGTTAAAATAACTATCCGTACTCTTAAAACTCGATAACAATATCGTCAGACCATCTGCTCAATTTGAGTCCATTTCAGATTCCAATATGTACTTGGAGAGCATACATGTCTTTCAATCTTAATAATATCCATAGTTAGTTGAGGCAGATACATCAAACATTCTTGTCCCTTATCATTGCACTTATTTATTTATTTCTTCATTAATACTGCACCATTCATAATGAATGGACATGACGCAATCGGTTCGTTGTCAGTTTTCATGCTCAGCTCCCTAAGACATATACAACCGAAGTTGCCTGCAAGTGGCTAGAAGGGTAACAGGCGACACATGGCCATCTCACCCTGTCGGTTACCTGTTCACTGATGGGAACATGGGCATATTTCGAATACAGACACTTGCCAAAGGAGACACTGCATGTGCTACATGTGAGCTAGTATTGGCCAGTGAAGACCCGTGCTAGAATTGGCCTTCATCTAGCACGCACGAACACACACACGAACACACACACACAAACACACACACGAACGAACGAACACACACACACGACCGAACGAACACACACACACACACACACACACACACACACACACACACACACACACACACACACACACACACACACACACACACAAAACATCAATATATTAACGTTTACAGTTACTTAAGGCAGAGAGTGCAGCAGACACACACATATCCATTGCCGTGATGTTATATGTTAGTAAAAGCAAATACAACACTCCATAATGGCATGTGAGATGATATATTCAGATAGGTATGTCATCCTTTATACTCAACTTTGTCTAATGTCATAATGGCATGTGAGATGATATATTCAGATAGGTATGTCATCCTTTATATTCAACTTTGTCTAATGTCATAATGGCATGTGAGATGATATATTCAGATAGGTATGTCATCCTTTATATTCAACTTTGTCTAATGTCATAATGGCATGTGAGATGATATATTCAGATAGGTATGTCATCCTTTATATTCAACTTTGTCTAATGTCATAATGGCATGTGAGATGATATATCCAGATAGGTATGTCATCCTTTATATTCAACTTTGTCTAATGTCATAATTGCATGTGAGATGATATATTCAGATAGGTATGTCATCCTTTATATTCAACTTTGTCTAATGTCATAATGGCATGTGAGATGATATATTCAGATAGGTATGTCATCCTTTATACTCAACTTTGTCTAATGTCATAATGGCATGTGAGATGATATATTCAGATAGGTATGTCATCCTTTATACTCAACTTTGTCTAATGTCATAATGGCATGTGAGATGATATATTCAGATAGGTATGTCATCCTTTATACTCAACTTTGTCTAATGTCATAATTGGCATGTGAGATGATAGGTATGTCATCCTTTATACTCAACTTTGTCTAATGTCATAATTGCATGTGAGATGATATATTCATGTGTGAGATGATATATTCAGATAGGTATGTCATCCTTTATACTCAACTTTGTCTAATGTCATAATTGCATGTGAGATGATATATTCAGATAGGTATGTCATCCTTTATACTCAACTTTGTCTAATGTCATAATGGCATGTGAGATGATATATTCAGATAGGTATGTCATCCTTTATACTCAACTTTGTCTGTCATAATTGTCTAATGTCATAATGTCATGTGAGAGGGTATATTCAGATAGGTATGTCATCCTTTATACTCAAGTATGAGACATCGTATATCTGCGATCAAACATAGTTGTTTCTGCTTTGTTACACCAGTTTTGAAAATCAACCATGGTTTAGCAGTTTGAATAATTAATGTGCTAGCTCAGGTGTTATATAGAGAACTTGAAGTTCTCAACTAATGTTCATGATCAAACTTTGTGCAGGCTCTTTCAGTGTTGTCACAACCCTGGTGTACAGTACACAACCCTGTGCACTTAAAAGAATCCACGAATCCGTTGGTATATGACCAGAGGGTGGCCACATGAAAATGTGCAAACACCTAGTTGCGGGTACAGCAACGTGCCGTAAACTTGGACTATCTGTCCCAGTCCAACCAGCTGTGAATGGGTTCCTCGTTAGGATGAGAAAACCGCAATAACTCGGTGCGCCTTGTGACAGCACGAGTTGTATGCTGCCTAGGGACTTGAGATTGATAATAAATAAGATGTGCCGTTGAGATTGACATTCAATGATCGAGGGGGGGAAATACCAGCGCCCTGAGCATGCACTAGTGCGTGGATATGAATTTCCAATGATAGCAGCTTGTACATTCAGCTGTTATACTTCAGCTTGTATATTCAGTTGTAATGTATCATCTGTTATATTCAGCAATGGTATGTCAGCTTTTATGTTCAGCCATACTATATGAGTTTGTCTATTCAGCCACGATATACCAGCTTGTAATATTCAGCCGTAGCATATAACAAGCTTTTATATTTGGTCATCAATCTATTGTATAATCATATATACGTGTATAATCTTTATGTTCAGTTATGGCATATCGGATTGTATATGCATCCATGATATATCACTTTTACATATTCAGTTGTTGTTTATCAGGTTGTATATGCATCCATGATATATCAGATTTACATATTCAGTTGTTGTTTATCAGGTTGTATATGCATCCATGATATATCAGTTTTACATATTCAGTTGTTGTTTATCAGGTTGTATATGCATCCATGATATATCAGTTTTACATATTCAGTTGTTGTTTATCAGGTTGTATATGCAGGTTACATATAGTTGTTGTTTATCAGGTTGTATGATATATCAGTTTTTGTTCATCAGGTTGTATATGCATCCATGATATATCAGTTTTACATATTCAGTTGTTGTTTATTTATCAGGTTGTATATGCATCCATGATATATCAGTTTTACATATTCAGTTGTTGTTTTGTTGTTTATCATCCATGGTTTTAAATATTCAGGTGTCGTATGCATCCATGATATATCAGTTTTACATATTCAGTTGTTGTTTATCAGGTTGTATATGCATCCATGATATATCAGTTTTACATATTCAGTTGTTGTTTATCAGGTTGTATATGCATCCATGATATATCAGTTTTACATATTCCATGATATATCAGTTTTACATATTCAGTTGTTGTTTATCAGGTTGTATATGCATCCATGATATATCAGTTTTACATTGTTCAGTTGTATGTTATATCAGTTTGTTTATCATCAGGTTGGTTATATATGCATCCATGATATATCAGTTTTACATATTCAGATCGGGTTGTATATCATCCATGATATATCAGTTTACATATTCAGGTATTGTTTATCAGGTTGTATATGCATCCATGATATATCTGATTTACATATTCAGTTGTTGTTTATCAGGTTGTATATGCATCCATGATATATCAGTTTTACATATTCAGTTGTTGTTTATCGGGTTGTATATGCATCCATGATATATCAGATTTACATATTCAGTTGTTGTTTATCAGGTTGTATATGAATCCATGATATATCAGCTTTTTCTGTTCCGCAATTGTATATCAGCTCGTACGTATCAATATCAATAATGTATTTCGGTTTCTTTATTCAGACGTGATATTTCAACTTATATAGTAAGTATATCAGATTGTTTTTCAGATGTGACGTATCAGCTTGTATATTCAGCCATTATATATCAGCATACATATTCGGTCACCACAATATATTCGTGCAATTACTTTGATAGTAAAAGCAAGTCCCAAACAGACTGATCACAAATCGAATGGATTTAATTCTTTGGATATTAGTATTTTGAGAATCTCCTCTGCCCCTACCCCAGCCAAAGTCACGTCGACCTTGATAACGCGGAGGAATATTTGTACAATGGAGAAAATTATTAATGACTCACATGATAAATCATGTACAGGACTGATAGCACCTCATCAGGCACGAAGTCGTGTTGACTGGTCGTCATAGGAACAACGTGTGCGTCTGTATGTGACGAAGCCAGAAGGAGATTAGTCCCCGAAATACGTGTGTCGATAAACGCAGACCTCGTGTAAAACACAAAGTTATGTTGTTGGTTACAGCTAACTAGCCACGTTATCTTTCAGAAACTATTTCAACAGCTGTACAAGCAACAAAGCCTTGATCAGAGAACCTCGTTTTCATTTTACTATCGTACAACTCATCACTAAAAGTGTTAGAAATTCTTTCGTATGTATTTAACACATGTACCGTGAAATTTGCCAGTATACTGTTCTGTTTCCGATGTCACAGGGGCGATATGCCTTACATAGTGCCCTAAAACAATACTCACTTATGCACTCAATCACCGTGCAGATTGGGTCGTCACGAGGCACAAGCAATATCTTTTTACAATCTGCCTAGTTACGAAATCACAGTTTTACCCTTACTATGACAAACCTTATGTGGACATTTATCAAACGCCTATGGCATTTAGTGTAAAGTTATCCTTATTTAACTAAGTACATGTATACATATCTGACAACATGCTATAGACTTCAATATGAATCGTCGAATATGAATTATTAAACTTTAACACAAGTACAGGCGGAGCTTATTTCAGAAGAGACTCTGTGACAATATATCCACCAGTACAGGCGGAGCTTGTTTCAGAAGAGACTCTGTGACAATATATCCACCAGTACAGGCGGAGCTTGTTTCAGAAGAGACTCTGTGACAATATATCCACCAGTACAGGCGGAGCTTCTTACAGAAGAGACTCTGTGACAATGTATCCACCAGTACAGGCGGAGCTTGTTACAGAAAAAACTTTGTGGCAATAGATCCATCAGTACAGGCGGAGCTTGTTACAGAAGAGACTCTGTGACAATATATCCACCAGTACAGGCGGAGCTTGTTACAGAAGAGACTCTGTGACAATATATCCTTCAGTACAGGCGGAGTTTGTTACAGAAGAAACTCTGTGACAATATATCCACCAGTACAGGCGGAGCTTGTTACAGAAGAGACTCTGTGACAATATATCCACCAGTACAGGCGGAGCTTGTTACAGAAGAGACTCTGTGACAATATATCCACCAGTACAGGCGGAGCTTGTTACAGAAGAGACTCTGTGACAATATATCCATCAGTACAGGCGGAGCTTGTTACAGAAGAGACTCTGTGACAATATATCCACCAGTACAGGCGGAGCTTGTTACAGAAGAGACTCTGTGACAATATATCCATCAGTACAGGCGGAGTTTGTTACAGAAGAAACTCTGTGACAATATATCCACCAGTACAGGCGGAGCTTGTTACAGAAGAGACTCTGTGACAATATATCCACCAGTACAGGCGGAGCTTGTTACAGAAGAGACTCTGTGACAATATATCCACCAGTACAGGCGGAGCTTGTTACAGAAGAGACTCTGTGACAATATATCCATCAGTACAGGCGGAGCTTCTTACAGAAGAGACTCTGTGACAATATATCCACCAGTACAGGCGGAGCTTGTTACAGAAGAGACTCTGTGACAATATATCCTTCAGTACAGGCGGAGTTTGTTACAGAAGAAACTCTGTGACAATATATCCACCAGTACAGGCGGAGCTTGTTACAGAAGAGACTCTGTGACAATATATCCACCAGTACAGGCGGAGTTTGTTACAGAAGAGACTCTGTGACAATATATCCATCAGTACAGGCGGAGCTTGTTACAGAAGAAACTCTGTGACAATATTAGTATAGATATTTATATAGCGCACATATCCACGCAACTAGTACATGCTCAAGGCGCTGGTGTTTTTTCCCTCGATCATTGGATGTCAGTCTCAACGGCACATCGCATTATCAATCTCAACTTCCTGGGGAGTATACAACTCTTGCAGCCACTAGGCGCAAGCGAGTTATTGTGGCTTTCTCATCCTAACGACGTACCCATTCACAGCTGGGTGTACTGGGACAGATAGTCACAGTAATTTGTCCAGGTTCACTGCGCGTTGCTGTACCCGCAACTGGGTGTTTGCACGTATTCATGTGGCCACCATCTGGTCATATACCAACGGATTCGTGCTTTCTCTTAAATGCACAATGTTGTGTTCTGTACACTAGGGGTTGTGACAACACGGAAAGAGTCTGCACACAAAGCTGACTCCAAGGTTTTAACACCCTGTCATAGATGGGCTCGCTCCTGCCACCTCAACCTCGCTGGATCACTAGCCTGGCGCCTTAGCCAGCTCGCCCAGCTCGCCCCCAGTATATATCCAGGAGTATGGGCGGAGCTTCTCACAGAAGAGACTCTGTGACAATATATCCATCAGTACAGGCGGAGCTTCTTACAGAAGAGACTCTGTGACAATATATCCATCCGTACATGTAGAGTTACTCACAGAACAAAGTGAAAATATACCACAGTTTACAGGGACAGGTTATGACAATAGAGCCTCAGTGACATCAGTACAGACAGAGACAACAGTATACCACAGTATACAAGCTGAGCTCCTCACAGAAGAGACTCTGTGACAATATATCGAGCAGTATAGGAGGAGTTACTCATAGAACAGACTGTGACAATATATCCATCAGTACAGGCGGAGCTTCTTACAGAAGAGACTCTGTGACAATATATCCACCAGTACAGGCGGAGCTTGTTACAGAAGAGACTCTGTGACAATATATCCACCAGTACAGGCGGAGCTTGTTACAGAAGAGACTCTGTGACAATAGATCCATCAGTACAGGCGGAGCTTGTTACAGAAGAGACTCTGTGACAATATATCCACCAGTACAGGCGGAGTTTGTTACAGAAGAGACTCTGTGACAATATATCCATCAGTACAGGCGGAGCTTCTTACAGAAGAGACTCTGTGACAATATATCCACCAGTACAGGCGGAGCTTGTTACAGAAGAGACTCTGTGACAATATATCCATCACTCAAGCTGAGTTCCTTATAGAACAGACATTGTTTAAAAGGGTCCATTAGTACATAATATATATAAGGAACACTGGATTTTTAAGGTGAACGATTCTCTTTTCATATGATAATGGTTAGCTGGTCACTGAAAGTTAGTGGTGGTTATTTTGAAGCGAGAGTCCGCGTATTGTTAGATTATACTATGACATAAATGACAGGATCAGGTAAAGGTAAGATATCGTCAAATATATATCAATAAACAAAGGGTACGATGGAGCGGTAACATTGTAGGAGTTAACCTATGCACGATGAAATAGTATTGCTCTACTTCTCATTCAAGAAATGTAGTGTCTGGGATGTATTAACAACTCACTTAAGATGAAACGTAATGTACTGCAAGAGCGCAGTTTTGAGAAGACAGTCAGAGTTGGTTCGCCTTTGGGACTGAGCCAAGTCGCCTCAGGACAAACACCAGCATGGTTGTTCTACCTGGAAGCAATATTCAGTGTCTCACTCGTACGAACAAACAAAACAGACAGATGTAACAACGGGATCACAAAATCATTTAATAGTTCTGTGGGGTTAATTTAGTGTGTTTGTTATAGATGGTTCTGTGTGTCACAAGAAATGTTCCTTTACCGGGCAACAAACAACATGTCTTTGAAAAAAACTTGAAAATACCAACATGCTTTTATTTTAATATCTGCACTTCAAGCAGGTGTTAAGGAGAAAAAGATCCCCGAAATAGGCGAGGACATGACACACAGAGGAATGGCAGACGTCAACTTCAAACATTTGCTTGTACAGGTCTTCCACGCGATCACTAATCAAATAAACATATATCATCCCCTTATAAAGCTATCCGCCTTAACGGCAACCAGTTAGTCTTGTCTGGCTTTGTCTGTTTGGACTTTACCGTAATGTGGTTTCTACAATTTAATATACGTTTGTAACAAATAAACAAACGGTTCTATCGAGGACATTTCAAATATATTCCTTAGATACCATTGATAGCATTGTGGCCTTTCTGATCTTTGCAAACATGAGTCATCCTTTGAAAGACACATCAGGTAAATCAGATACGTAATAACAGCAGGTTTCGATCTTCCAGACAACATATTCTGCACATAGGGGCTCGTCCTGCTGTTAATGTACATATGTCTGTCTGCGATATGTTCCGGCTAAAGCCTATATATCTGAATAAGTGATCATCAGCAAACACATTCCTGTCTCTGCAGATTAAATATCAACAAGAAATTGTCATTGTCATATGGGGATGGCAGTCAATTAATCAAATTTGAATACGTTATAAATTGCCTCGATATTTTCGACGACAGAACAAATGTATATAGAGATAGCCTTGATAATGCCTTGACAGAACACGGTGTATATAGCGGTTAGAAAAATGCACGAAATGCACTTCTCTTCTCTATCTGCAGGTAAAGAAAACTTTCCTGTCTTCGTAAGGGCGTTAAATAACTCCTAACTATTAAATAAATAATAACTATTAAAGTCGAACCTCGCTTATCCGGACATCTTTCTAGGATTGTACGGATCAACGAGTGTCCGTGTATCCGAAATTCGTCATTCACCCACCTTAACCACATTTTACGTAAGAGTATTTTGGGAAGTGAAAATCTATCCCTCCAGAGAATTTAAATGAACGAAAGTTGCCAACAAATTTGGTTAATGCAAAAATAGACTTGCGAATAAACCTCACTATACACAATGAATTAACTTTTAAATTATCTTTTCAGTTATGCTCTTTGTTGTTTTATGTGCTGGGATTAAGAATACCGTGTATATTGTCTCGTAAACTAAGCCGGAAATAGAATCAATTGTGCACGCGGTTTCTCTTACTAAGAAGTACCCATGAACATAATTCCATGGCATTTTGAGGCAGTGGTAGGAATATATTCTATCTGAGATCATTATTATTATATCAGGAATAATATAAACCAATATCGTGTTACTTTACTTGTAGCCTTTACTGTTACTATAGCTATGGCGGTGTAAGGTTACCTATACGAAGGCCTCGTCACATGGTGAAAATATAGTGGTGAAATATAGACAATGTGTAACTAGTTGTATCTGTATAAATTGTAATTTTGGAGCGATTGAAGATGAATACTATGTTTTTATGCACAAAATATTGTGTACAAAATATAATGAAATTCGGCAAAAGTACTTGCTGAATGCCATGTCTCAATGTACACAAAGCATGATAAGAGTATTGCACTCTATAGATTCTAATGTTATTAAATCAGTCGCTCTGTTTTTGAAACATCTGTTTAAACTTAATACTTGAAATTATCACGTGGCATTGAAAAATATTGTATCTTTCAATTGTATTATAGGCCGTTAAGCCCACATTACTGAATAAATATTTCTGTCTGTCTGTCTGAAAAGGAAGGACCTAATTTTACAGTTAGAAATGCAGACTTCAGGGGAATGTAAACTTGTCCCGTTGTGGGTATACAAAGTTACACCTAAGAAGGCTGTCTTCACAAAGATGTAATCTTATATTCAGTATTTTAGCGGATGTAAAGTTACGTCTTGTATCACTATTTTCGTGGGTGTAATGTTACGCATAGTATCACTATTTTGGTGGATGTAAAGTTACATCTAGTATCATTATTTTGGTGGATGTAAAGTTACGTCTTGTATCACTATTTTGGTGGATGTAAAGTTACGTCTAGTATCACTATTTTGGTGGATGTAAAGTTACGTCTTGTATCACTATTTTGGTGGATGTAAAGTTACATCTAGTATCACTATTTTGGTGGATGTAAAGTTACGTCTAGTATCACTATTTTGGTGGATGTAAAGTTACGTCTTGTATCACTATTTTGGTGGATGTAAAGTTACATCTAGTTCACATTTTGGTGGATGTATCACTTGTATTTTTGGTGGATGTAAAGTTACATCTAGTATCACTATTTTGGTGGATGTAAGTTACATCTACACTATTTTGGTGGATGTAAAGTTACGTCTTGTATCACTATTTTTGGTGGATGTTACATCTCAGTATCACTCTAGTATTTTTTGGTGGATGTAAAGTTACGTCTTGTATCACTATTTTGGTGGATGTAAAGTTACATCTAGTATCACTATTTTGGTGGATGTAAAGTTACATCACTATTTTGGTGGATGTAAAGTTACGTCTAGTATCACTATTTTGGTGGATGTAAAGGTGGATGTGGATGTAAGTTACATCTAGTATCACTATTTTGGTGGATGTAAAGTTACGTCTTGTATCACTATTTTGGTGGATGTAAAGTCTACGTCACTATTTTGGTGGATGTAAAGTTACATCACTATTTTGGTGGATGTAAAGTTACGTCTTGTATCACTATTTTGGTGGATGTAAAGTTACGTCTAGTATCACTATTTTGGTGGATTTTACGTCTTGTATCACTATTTTGGTGGATGTAAAGTTACATCTAGTATCACTATTTTGGTGGATGTAAAGTTACATCTAGTATCACTATTTTGGTGGATGTAAAGTTACGTCTTGTATCACTATTTTGGTGGATGTAAAGTTACGTCTTGTATCACTATTTTGGTGGATGTAAAGTTACATCTAGTATCACTATTTTGGTGGATGTAAAGTTACGTCTAGTATCACTATTTTGGTGGATGTAAAGTTACGTCTAGTATCACTATTTTGGTGGATGTAAAGTTACGTCTTGTATCACTATTTTGGTGGATGTAAAGTTACGTCTTGTATCACTATTTTGGTGGATGTAAAGTTACGTCTTGTATCACTATTTTGGTGGATGTAAAGTTACGTCTTGTATCACTATTTTGGTGGATGTGGATGTAAAAGTTACGTCTTGTATCACTATTTTGGTGGATGTAAAGTTACATCTAGTATCACTATTTTGGTGGATGTAAAGTTACGTCTTGTATCACTATTTTGGTGGATGTAAAGTTACGTCTAGTATCACTATTTTGGTGGATGTAAAGTTACGTCTAGTATCACTATTTTGGTGGATGTAAAGTTACGTCTTGTATCACTATTTTGGTGGATGTAAAGTTACATCTAGTATCACTATTTTGGTGGATGTAAAGTTACACTTGTATCACTATTTTGGTGGATGTAAAGTTACGTCTTGTATTATCTTGTATCACTATTTTGTTGGATGTAAAGTTACATCTAGTATCACTATTTTGGTTGTGGATGTAAAGTTACTTGTATCACTATTTTGGTGGATCTCTAGTATCACTATTTTGGTGGATGTAAAGTTACGTCTATTTTGTATCACTATTTTGGTGGATGTAAAGTTACGTCTTGTATCACTATTTTGGTGGATGTAAAGTTACGTTACGTCTTGTATCACTATTTTGGTGGATGTCTAGTATCACTATTTTGGTGGATGTAAAGTTACATCTAGTATCACTATTTTTGGTGGATGTAGTTACGTCTTGTATCATTATTGGTGGATGTAAAGTTACGTCTTGTATCATTATTTTGGTGGATGTAAAGTTACGTCTATTTTGGTGTGTAAAGATGTATCTAGTATCACTATTTTGGTGGATGTAAAGTTACGTCTTGTATCACTATTTTGTATCACTATTTTGGTGGATGTAAAGTTACGTCTTGTATCACTATTTTGGTGGATGTAAAGTTACATCTAGTATCACTATTTTGGTGGATGTAAAGTTACGTCTTGTATCACTATTTTGGTGGATGTAAAGTTATGTCTTGTGCCACTATTTTGGTGGATGTAAAGTTACGTCTTGAAGCAGTATTTTGGTATATGTTAAGTTACGTCTTGCGTCAGTATTTTGGTGGATGTAATGCTACATTTAGTATCACTATTTTGGTGGATGTAAAGTTACGTCTTGTATCACTATTTTGGTGGATGTAAAGTTACGTCTTGTGCCACTATTTTGGTGGATGTAAAGTTACGTCTTGAAGCAGTATTTCGGTATATGTTAAGTTACGTCTTGCGTCAGTATTTTAGTAGATGTTAAGTTATGTATAACATAGGTATTTTGCCTCAGGATCCGTGTTTTGGTGAATGTAAAGTTGGTTTAGGATGTGTGCTTTTTCGAATGTAAAGTAAGGTTTAGGATCCGCGTTGTCAAGTTTAGTATCTGTACTTTGGTTAATGTAAAGTCACCTCCACCATGACTATTTTGCTGGATGCAGAGTAACTTCTAGTAATAGTATATTTGGTGACAGTAATGTTCCCCTAGTGACGGAATATTTCTCCATGTAGTTTATCTTGAGTTCAGGTTGCCTGCGTGTATAGGTTCTAGCTTATCACTGAGAAGCACAGGCCCTGTGCATTGAAGGGTGTGTCAATGGATATTAATCACCACTGTTAATATTAACCTGGAGCTGTTAATCTATCATCCATGTTTTTCATCTATGGGGATATCTATCGTCAGGGTACACCAGAAACCTTAGTTTCCACAGCTAATCATTTAGCTCAGTAATATTATCAAAATACTCACTTTGACATTCTCATTACCCTGCCACTAGTTTAAAAATGTATCGTCACCAAGGAACCTGCTTTTAACTTCTTTGATTATAGAGTATGCTCCATAAATAGTTATAACAGACTACATTCACGGTGGAAGTCAATGGAGTATTAAGGTGAGTAGTAAAAAGCTGGAGTGGTCGATAGAGAACTCGCAATTGTTATTACAAGGTGATGTGGGATAGAGGTTTTGTTTGGATGTGTGTATTGTTGCCAGATAAACATCGCGGGGTAACCAAAATCACATGATAATGTTCCAGCCAACGAAACTCGTTAGATGTCAGTAAAGTTTAGCACAGATTGGACAACGCTATAAAGAGACACCTTCTCTGGAGACACGGGAGTATTCGGTGTTGTTGGTGCGACGCAGTGCCGAGGACCATCGCGACGATGACAACACTACGATATCTGATTGTTGCAATAACATTAACGGGTAGGAAATGTTTGCTAATGTCTATTACCTGTAACTGAATGGAGTTTGATGAATGTATTCCAGGACTATAATATTATGTGTATGGCCATGCCGAGAGTTTGGATATATCATGTTCTTTTTCAACAAAATAATAAGTTTTAATGTATTAAAGCTTAGATTATTTGGAAGTTAGTTGCAGATTACCAACTTATTTCTCACTCTTGTTTCGGAGTGTTTGCGGTAAGTATTAAAAAGTTGTTTGAATAATAGAACAATGGTGTGATTGTTTAGGTGAACAAAGCCCTGTGGTAATGACCATTGTAATCTGAGACTGAAGACACTTCTCTGTACATTGCTTGTAAATGATATATTTATAAATCCTGTACAGTTATGTTTCATATCATATATGACAATATAAATGTATTATCAGTTTCTCAAAGGCGTACATATATATCCAGGGTTCTAATGCTCATTCATGTAAAAGTGTAGCACCAGTATCGTGGTACACCTGCCATCATCAGTACCTGCATGATTCCTCAACACATGCTCATGATATGGTCACAATTGTACAATCGAATCTACTTTCACCAGAGATTTCTTATGGACGAGGAAATGGCTTTATTGCTATTATTTATTATTATTATTGCAAGTAAATGCGAAATTGTGTGTACGTATTTATGTATATATAGTACTAGTGGTGTGTAATTTGATGCGTTAAGGTTAACTCTTCCTTCAACTTTGAATGTTTTCCCAAGTGTATTGTCAAAAGAAAAATTCCATCTTGATATATGGGGCATTTGTAAATACACCTGCGAGCACAGATATAGTTACACATCTGTCTTTTGTTCAGGATTAAGTAGAGAATGAAAGCCAGTGTCATCTGAATTTTAATGAGAAAACAGAATGTGAAATGCTGGACTTCTGCATTGATAACATCTAATAATATAGGGCAAAAACATTTAGAGTTATGCATTCCTATGGCCAGCATTAGTGCTCCCCTCCTTGCGGATCTGTCTCGTTATAAAAAACTCTCCACAAGACAGACAAGAAGGATGACTTCATCTTTCAAATAGTCAACCTGTATTTTATGACGAGCACTATTCCGACAGCTCCAGCCTTGTTTACATTTCACAACGTTTGACGTTCAAATCGAGCATGCTCTTTTCATCAACATTTCCAAGAGCGTCATACGACTGTTACTGAGAAGTTGTCCGATCAAAGTTACAGCATTCCAAGACCCAGTAAAGCATTCACAAATAGTTTACACTGGTTTGTTGAGGACGTGTCCAAATCTGACGCATCGGTGAAACAAATTAATGTCCAATGCAATTCCCTGTTTTGACTGTATTATACGTTCACGTGTATTTTTGCAGGTGACCAATTGACTAACCTGTGTATGGGTTTATGACAAGTGCCGCCCGACGCTCACCTTCCACGCAAACATCAGACACTGATAGTGATGGCTGTCTGTCTATGCGTGTGTGCGTGCGTGCGTGCGTGCGTGCATGTGTACTTGTACCTCTTATTGACACCCTGTTAAATGCCTTTTTATCTGTAGATAAACAATTCTCTCTCTTTCATCATGTGAAAATATTGACCTTAAATGTGCAAGGATGCAATCTTCTGTATTTTCTATCAGCTTTGTTGGGAGGTGTTCGTCCGGATACAGATGTCGGCTACATCCATGGTCACAGAAGCAAGAGAAGTGTGAGTAGGGATTAAACATTTGACAATTCAATACCCAATACATATACTACAACGAAGAGTACAGGTTATCCTACCATAGCGTTCTTTTGAAGCTTGTATTCTGATTGGCGGACCAGCAGTGCCGTTAGGACACAACTTTGCCGATGGCCGCATCACCTGTGAAAACTTTGCAAATTTTCCATTTTGCAAATCCATACGGTATCGGACTCGAAAATGACTTCAGTTGATAAACATTGCTTTTGTTCAAGTGGGGCAATACATCTCAGACAGGAATCTCAAGGAATAACGACTAAGAGAGTACATTTGGCGCCACTCCATCACGTTCTGTGATGTTAGAACATGTGCATGCGACCCAGAACGCTTTATTTCTCTCAGGTAGCGGGCCACCATTTGAATGATAATTCTGCCGTAGATGATGTTTCCTAGATTGTCATTGCCAAATACTTTCCTGACATGTTCTCGTGAACGTCGGATGTTCAGTCGCTGAGGCACTTATAGGTGAGGTTAGGTGAAATGGGGTTTAACGTCGCACTTCAGAATATTTCGCACATATGACGACGTGCATGCGTATGTATGTGCGGCTGCTTGTACTAGCCCAGCTGGTTTTATAGTGCTAGCCCACTGAGATACCATGCCGCAGTTAAGCACGAATACCCCACTCAGACACATTATATTGACTCCGAGCCGACCAGTCCTTGTTGTACCCATTAATGCCAAGCGCCAGGCACGGAATAACAAGTACCATATTTTAACGTCTTTTGGTATGACGCGGCCGGGGTTCGAACCCGCGACCTTCCGCTCTCCGGGCGGACGGGCTATAACCACTACACCACGGAGGCAGTGTGAGGCACTTATAATACCTGTAAATTGTTTAATTTGAATACCACCCTTCAGACCTAGTTTCCAGTTATGTGGTAAAAGCGCCCCTGCTTGTATAAGCTTCTATCATAGGCAATGCACAATACACAATATGTTGTTAGCAATTCCGTTGTAGGAGCCTGAAAATCGAAGAACTTTAGTTATTGAAATTATATTCGAATAGCTATTTGAACTAAATTAGATATTCTTGATGATACTATTTTGGGTAACAATTGTCAGGGCGTTAATGTATCTTGTAACAATCTGTAGACACGGTAGATGCATCTGTGTTGAATACCGTCAGCTTTTGAGGTCAGTAGATTTAACTGAACTGTACTTTATATACGAATAAACATTTACCATACATTGACGCTTGTATGACGAAGGAAATGTTTGCAAACCCTAGGTAATAGTTTTCATGCAGGTGTCGTTAAATATGTAATATATTTCGATTATTCGTCATAGGTCACCTGCAAGGATAAGTTCAAACAAATACCAAACCACTCGGCTTGCAGAACGAAGTCAAGCAAGGCATCTCATTCAGGTAGGTACATTGATCTTATAATAGGGATCAACACAGAATATTTGATTTCTTGTTTCCTATGTGTAATATACATGTACGGTAATAAGTATTTTGAATGGTCCCAAGTTACGTATGCTAGCCGTAAGAGGCGACGCGATGGATGTTGCGGTCACGCTCGGTGACTTGCATGGTTGACAGCCTGCCATTATTATAAATTATTAGTTCGCAATCATAGTTTTGACTGAGGTATTATAGGGTACACATACTCACAAATACACGCACACACAGGCACACACAGCAACACACACAGGCACACATACATACACACACAGCCACACACATACTAACACAGGGCGGTGGGGTAGCCTAATGGTTAAAGCGTTGGCTCGTCACTCCGAAGACCCGGGTTCGATTACCCTCATGGGTGAAATATGTGAAGCCCATTTCTGGTGTCCCCCGCTGTGATATTGCTGGAATACTGCAAAGAGCTGCGTAAAACTCACTCACTCACATACACACACAGGCACACAAATACACACACGTACACACACACACACACAGGAGATGCTAACCATAGGTTTGAATCCTAAATCTCCATTAATTTATAGGTACTCAAAAAGGGTAATATCCTCTGCTTTCGTCACATAGGCCATTACGTATAGATATGCCTTAAGTACAGGTCATGTCGACATGAAACCAAGATATGCTTTAAGTACAGGTCATGTCCACATGAAACCAGGATATGCCTTAAGTACAGGTCATGACGACATGAAACCGAGATGTACATGAAGTACAGGTCATGTCGACATGAGACCGAGATGTACCTGAAGTTCAGGTCATGTCGGCATGAAACCGAGATGTACATGAAGTACAGGTCATGTCGACATGAAACCGAGATGTACCTGAAGTTCAGGTCATGTCGACGTGAAACCGAGATGTACCTGAAGTTCAGGTCATGACGACATGAAACCGAGATGTACCTGAAGTTCAGGTCATGTCGACGTGAAACCGAGATGTACATGAAGTACCGGTCATGTCCACGTGAAACCTGTGCCTTAAGTACAGGTCATGTCGACGTGAAACCGAGATGTACCTGAAGTTCAGGTCATGTCGACGTGAAACCAAGATGTACCTGAAGTACAGGTCATGTCCACGTGAAACCAGGATATGCCTTTAGTACAGGTCATGACGACATGAAACCGAGATGTACCTGAAGTATCGGTCATGACGACATGAAACCGAGATGCACCTGAAGTACAGGTCATGACGACATGAAACCGAGATGTACCTGAAGTACAGATCATGTCGACGTGAAACCGAGATGTACCTGAAGTTCAGGTCATGTCGACGTGAAACCAAGATGTACCTGAAGTTCAGGTCATGTCGACGTGAAACCAAGATGTACCTGAAGTACAGGTCATGTCCACGTGAAACCAGGATATGCCTTTAAGTACAGGTCATGACGACATGAAACCGAGATGTACCTGAAGTTCAGGTCATGACGACATGAAACCGAGATGTACCTGAAGTATCGGTCATGTCGACATGAAACCGAGATGTACCTGAAGTATAGGTCATGTCGACATGAAACCGAGATGAACCTGAAGTATAGGTCATGTCGACATGAAACCGAGATGTACCTGAAGTTCGGGTCATGTCGACATGAAACCAGGATATACCTGAAGTACAGGTCATGTCGACATGAAACCAGGATATACTTGAAGTTCAGGTCATGACGACATGAAACCGAGATGTACTTGAAGTTCAGGTCATGTCGACGTGAAACCGAGATGTACCTGAAGTTCAGGTCATGTCGACATGAAAGTAAGATGTACCTGAAGCTCAGGTCATGTCGACGTGAAAGGAAGATGTACCTGAAGCTCAGGTCATGTCGACGTGAAAGGAAGATGTTCCTGAAGTTCAGGTCATGACGACATGAAACCACGATCTCTCTGAAGTACAGGTCATGGCAACGTGACACTCGGCGGGTAGTTTGCCTCATCAAGAGCTTTGTTAGCTACCATCAAGTACCAAATTGTTAGCTATAATACAAGTCATTTAAAGATATTATGGATAGAAAAAAACAACAAAAACAACAACAAAAACCACCAAAAAAAACAACATCAGACGAAGGAAGCTGTATACACTTATATTACATAATCGTCTCAATTTGGAAGACAGTGTTTGATATCATACGAAACCAAGAAAGCCAGTACGTGCAAAAGGGACATTGCAAAGAACAATTTCATTTCAGGAGTATCCGCAGACGAGAAAATGCAAATAGTTGATCTACACAACGGCTACAGGAACAACGTCACACCCCCCGCTTCAAACATGCTCAAGTTGGTACGTGGCCGCTGGCAACACAGCTGTAAAGTAAAACCACAATAAACAGCACAGAAATATCGATAGAAACAGCATGTAACCTATTAATATTGTTTGAAATATATGGTCTGTATTTTGTTGTTCACAAAACATTCTGTTTAGTCTGGCAACAGTTTAATATTAGTACACGCTGATGTCATGAATTTGATAGAAAAGCTTGGTGTTGAAACAAACATGAAAATAGATATTAAGTAACTGATAACCATATTTGTTTGTGTTTGAGACTGTGCCTGTGTTGACAGGAAGTAATGTTTAATGGTGCTGTCTGGTCGGCATACTGATCTGAGGAAGGCGTTTATCGCACGATGTCATTGCCTGTTGTTTCTGATAATTGTTTCTAAATATGACTTTCTCCTAGTCCTGGGATGACCAGATTGCAGAGATAGCTCAACGCTGGGCAGACGTCTGCACCTTGAATCACGACGAAAACCTACAGAGGTCAATACCAGGTACAATGCAGAACACTCTCGACAGATTGCTTGGGCTCCGTCTGCATGTGTCTACTACTTCTATAACTACAGACTATGACTCCGAGAGCCAAACTTGTAGTTTAGACATTTGGTCTTGCGGCACTAGACTGTGTTACCTTCAGCCTTCCCCTCAAAGTGTTAAAACAGTACACTAATATATACTAGTTGCCCAAGCATGGCAAAGAGTGATGCATGTGTTTGTTTGAACTTGTCAGCGCGCATTGTAATCCGGTGCTCTATGTGGTAAGTCATGTAATAAACAAACCAACAAAAATGGCCGTGCAGAAAGAAGCAGGTGCGAAATGTTTTCCCTTAATGCTTTGTTTGTACTGTTACTATTTCAGTAACAGCTGCGTGCCCTAACGCTTCTAATACATTTCCTGTAGCTAGTAGCACTTATATATGAAATAACTGAAGTCTTTTCAAGGAGTTGATAATACATTAGACATCTCCCCCGTATTGCATGCGAGTAAGCTCCTGAATAAACATACTTCTCTTATATATTGCACCGGTAAACTATATTGTCCAATAGGTTTAATAGAACTGAAAAGAGAAACATTAGGCTTTCTGTTTACTGCTCAGGACCAGTCACTTCCTACTTAACCATCAATGTGACATGCTACGTCAAATATAACTAACAATGAAATGTAGATTCCGTAATGAATGTAGTGAGACTGTCCAACACCTTGTAGATATCCAGCATTGGCAGAGATTTATCTTAAGAGACATGATAGTGTGGCTCATTCTCTGAACAACCCAGGGCATGAAGGTTAACAGAATATATATTGGTGTGAAACCGAATGTTAGGCAGCAACAATGATGGAGATTTGAGGAAAGGGATTGCGTTTAACAGAAACTATACACCATTAGCCTTTCTCTTATGAGTGAATAGATTATTTGACAACTAGAGTTCCATAATCTGAAACGTGGAGATAAGCCAAATGACAATGGTTATTCCTTTGAGGAAAGCCTGTTGATCTCATGATTTACAAAAGTTAATATTAACCTCATTTACAAGATTGACCATGGCAATGGTAATCTAGTGTATCCATTCAATGTATGAGCGGAAAACCGACAGGAAAACTGAACTTTAGTTGAAGGTTTATCTATAGAGTGACACTGAAATGTAACCATGTGACGCAGTGTGATCATAAACAGTACAAACCCCACACAAATCTGCATTGGCGTCCTCGTGTTACTTGAACTGCATATATAATTGTCCTTTATTATACTCACCCAAGTCCGTTACCATCTATAGGTTCTATGAACCTGGGTCAGAACCTTGCCACAAACCCCACGTCCTGGAAGCGTGCAGTGGACCTGTGGTATGAAGAGGAGAAGGACTTCACATATGGAGGCCCAGGGAACGTCTTCGGAAACATCGGACACTACACCCAGGTGCAATATCTAAATAAATGTATAGTAGCAGTTTCATGTTTTGCAGGGATTGCATGGCACATCATTCTTAAACATTGAATTCTCCGTTGTCATAAGTTACCTGTTTCTGCGTTCGCAGCTGAAGTCAAAACCAGGTTATAGCAAAATCAGATACAACTATAGGTTGGGTTTGACGAGCTGTTTTCTTTTGTTTTAACCGAACAGTTAAGAAATAAAGACCAGTGTTTCATATCCAGATCCATGGGAAAAGGGTGAAAAAGACCTCTCCTCAAGGCTGTATGACAAAGGGGATGACTTCATCTTTCCAATAGTCAGCTTTCTTTTTATGTTGAACACTTTACCAATAATATAAAACACTTGATCTGGATGTACAACATTTATACACGACGTTTCTGGGCTAATACTTGCCCTTTCATCAGGTGAATGACAGTCAATACTTACAGAGGTATATAAAGTATGTACAGGAAGCCACAGACTTTTTACAAAGGTATATATAGTATGTATGTATACCAATAACTCCAGCCTTTGGTGTTTACATTTCTTTTAAATCTAGCATGTTCGATTAAGGTTTCAACATTCAAAGCCTCAGTAAACCTTTCAAAAGCATCATATAATTAAAGGCGTCCAATTAAGATTACAACATTCAAAGCCTCAGTAAACATTTCAAAAGCATCATATAATTAAAGGCGTCCAATTAAGGTTTCAAAGCCTGGGTGAAAGTTTCAAAACGTTTCATGTCAGACAACAGGAGGACAACTTTGACACATCAGTGACAAGAATGATGTGTCATGCAATTCCCTGTTTTGATTTGTACCCTCCATCTCGTGTCTTACAGAAGAACACTCGCCTAACATTTGCATATTTAAGACGTGTGCCACCGATGGGACAGGATATGCAAACCTTTTTGTGAACACCTGGTGTCATCAGTATTTGACAGTAATTCATAAACACACACTCATAACATTGTTACAACTGTACTATCGATTTTACTTTTAGCAGTAATTTCTTATGGATGTGGCAAGCGTTTTGTAGCTTTGATTTCGCGTTACTTACTAAGGGACCAGTTTGTATTTTAAAGTATCTTTAAGATGAAAAAGTAATTGAGTTACAAAGTACATTATTCTGCACAAAAATTGCTAAAATACAAATTTCATGATTGAGCCAAACGGTGACCATGCATAAAATGCATCACTTGAAGTTCATGCTGCAGTCAACTGAATATTGAGACAAAGGCTGACGCATACAAACATACACTGTGTTCACCCATTTCTTGATTTGATTTCCGCTCTTGAAGAAAAGTATGTGATGTCTGTAAAGAAGGTTAATCATCTTTGCAATTTGTTTTCCAAATTTAATTCAACAAGAAAATGGAACCAGTCATACCTTACCCCTAGTAAATCAAAACTCTTGCTTCTATGAATACTATCATAGTATACTATGAAGAATATGCAATACATAATTATCATTACAGTGAATACATGTACTATGTTCCAGGTAGTTTGGGCTGACACCCAGAAGATAGGATGCGGGTATACCATGTGTGACTCGAGCAAATTCTATGTGTGCAACTACGGACCAGCGTAAGTAGAATGCAACTTAATCTCTATATTCTATCGTTTTTCTCGTAGTAATCAAATGTTCTTGAAGTTGAACGCTTGACTAACACCTTAATCTTGCGTATTACCTCAGCACCATAACATTTCCTTTTACCAGATCAACATTACCATTAAGAGTGATAATCGTCACCTACATTACTATCACTGTACATGGAGACATGAATCGTATATACATGTAGTTTCTTTTGTAAATGAGGCTTGGTCTGTATGATATATACACATCACAATGCCAAAGAAGATTAATGACAAAAATTTAACTCAGCTTCCTAAGATTATAATATTACCTATATATATTACGGTATATAATGCGATGATGACATTTTTTCTGAAACCGATGTATAAAGGTAGAATACACTGAAGATGAAAGTGGGTGTGTGTGAATGGTTTCTATCAGTGTCCAATGAGAATCAGTTGAATTCAACATTGACTATTACCTTACCGCCTACGATGAGTTACATTTCTATTTGGAGGAAAGTTGTGGTCTAATTCGTCATGGTATTGGAAACAATCAGGACTCACCCTTGAGCAGATTCATGTTTACTTGAGTCAATTACAGGGTTAAAGATAGTGTACGCTTGGATTTGACAAAAACCTACAAACATTCAAACCATTACTATGTTGACTGCAGGTCCAAACCACAAAGTCCAAACCAAGTACCTGTCAAATATATCACCATCCAATAACCATTTCTTGTGTGTTGGCATCACAGGAACTCTGGCTAAATGCCAGTACTCAAATATAAAGTAAATATTACCAAACGTCACGCTTTGCCTGATACCGATTAAAAATATGTTGCATTGAATCGTATTATTCTTTACAAAACACAAGGCGTATTTAATCGTTCTAGATCCACCAGCATGAACTTAGCAGAATTATTTCACAATATTATAATGTACACCATTTATGAGTGAGAAAACATACATTTTGGTCCTCAGATTATCATAAAATTAATGTCAAAGATGTGAAACATAATCTTGTTTCGATTGCAGCTGCAAACAAATACGGATGTGTGTTTTCTGTTGCCCGTCAGTTTAGTTTAGAACTAAACTTAAATCCAGTTTAATACCATAGTGAACACATAATTTAACACTGAATCCTATTTCGAGAGTGAACGCATAATTTAACACTGAATCCTATTTCGAGAGTGAACGCATAATTTAACACTGAATCCTACTTCGAGAGTGAACACATAATTTAACACTGAATCCTATTTCGAGAGTGTGGTACACACTTAACATAACACTATTCTGGTTTGTTTTCAGTGGTAATATTGGAGGATTCAATCTTCCATATAAAAAAAATGATTCCGGCATGGAGTGTGGCGACGAACATTTACAAGACAGATTGTGCAGTGAGCAAGCCTTTTCAAGAACATTTATCTAGTATATATTACGTGAAAATATATAACACGATAAATAAACGTTGTAGGGTCTTCTTCTGCGGTCATGGCTCAATGTTTCATACTACATGACTTGGACCATCATTAACAATACTTTCGACATTGTGAATAGTTACTACCAGTAGAATACGATCAAAACGTATACAGACATAGTGTCCAACTATCGTATTTTCTCTAATATTCTTTCAACAGACTTCCAGACCCGGCGCTCTTTCCGTAATTACCGTAATTGTTAGTGAGCTGCTTTACCCCAGGCGCTTATTAGAGGCCCGGCGCTTATTAGAGGAAATATGGTATTTTACTGACGGTATCCTGTCGATACAGCGGAGGAAACAACAAACCCAACGACCGCTGTGGATGTCATAGATGCCATGATTAAATTACATAATAAAAATAAAAATTCCTGAATGTGTTGGATGAAACTACTGTCGTTTTTCTTTTCAGATTGCAACAAAACATGCCTAAACGCCGCCACGGTTCAACGAGCCAACTGTACATGCACGTGCAAGCCGTATCCTTTCTATGTCGGAGATGAGTGCCAACGTAAGCTTTAAAATCTCCATGGTAACATGAAAGACCGCGATGCCGGTTACCGTTGTGGTTAAACATGTGACTGACAGACTAGACAAAATGTATTTCCTGTTAAGCAGAAAGATGCGACTAACAGGACGTAACAATGGTGAATAACAAAGAAAGCAAACTGATTGAAGTGATGGAATAGAAATGAAATACATATTGGTCAATAATCAAACATATTCTTACTTTGCAAAGGTTCGTTTAGGATTACATTGATAAATCGGTGTGGTGGTGTATGGCCCTGTGCATAGAGCTCAGGTCACAAATCAGGGAGTCTTGGATGGGTGACCGTATTTGGCAGCTTAACTCCTGAGAGTTTCTAGGGCTTCAGTCCTGCCCCACAACGAAGCACATGTAATACATGTGGTCTCACCAAAGGCATGTGAGTTTGTTCAAAATTGCCTCTGTTCACCCAACAGAAGATGGGTACTCGGTGGGAAAATTCATGTGACTATAACCTTCTAGCGCCCAACAGGCAGTTTGGGTTGTCTTGGGTAATAATGTGTTAGCGGTATGAGCATACCTTCGTGGCCTGGAGACAGCGCAATATAAAAAGCCAATATTATCAAATTTATTTCCCAAAAATTGCATCCAATGCAGCAGTCAAACGGCAATTACACAAGCACCGTATGTCTGATATACAATTCCAGTGCAATCAAATCAAGCGGAGGAACAGGAGCAAGGAGTGGCTTGTCTAGGTCTTGTCACGATCCGGTGGCATTGGCGGATCCAGAGAGCGGATTCAGGGGGTACGAACCACCCCACCGTCCAAACCGGCTCAAACCGGCGCACACTATGATGAAACGTCCAAACCGGCGCATACTATGATGAAACGTCAGAACCGGCATAGACTATGATGAAACGACCACACCGGCGCACACTATGATGAAACGTCCAAACCGGCGCACACTATGATGAAATGACCAAACCGGCGCGCACTATGTTGAAACGTCCAAACCGGCGCACACTATGATGAAATGACCAAACCGGCGCACACTATGATGAAACGACCAAACCGGCGCACACTATGTTGAAACGTCCAAACCGGCGCACACTATGATGAAATGACCAAACCGGCGCACACTATGTTGAAACGTCCAAACCGGCGCACACTATGTTGAAACGACCAAACCGGCGCACACTATCTTGAAACGTCCAAACCGGCGCACACAATGATGAAACGACCAAACCGGCGCACACTATCTTGAAACGTCCAAACCGGCGCACACTATGATGAAACCTCCAAACCATCGTACACTATGATGAAACGTCCAAACCGGCGTACACTATGATGAAACGACCAAACCGGCATAGACTATGATGAAACGACCAAACCGGCGCACACTATGATGAAACGTCAAAACCGGGGTAAACTGTGATGAAATGACCAAACCGGCATAAACTATGATGAAACGTCCAAACCGGCGCACACTATGATGAAAGGACCAAACCGGCGCACACTATGATGAAACGACCAAACCGGCGCACACTATGATGAAACGTCCAAACCGGCGCACACTATGTTGAAACGACCAAACCGGCGCACACTATGATGAAACGACCAAACCGGCGCACACGTCCAAACCGGCGTTGAAAAACGTCCAAACCGGCGCACACTATGATGAAACGTCCAAACCGGCGCACACTATGTTGAAACGTCCAAACCGGCGCACACTATGATGAAACGACCAAACCGGCGCACACTATGATGAAACGTCCAAACCGGCGCACACTATGATGAAACGACCAAACCGGCGCACACTATGTTGAAACGTCCAAACCGGCGCACAGTATGATGAAATGACCAAACCGGCACACACTATGATGAAACGACCAAACGGCTTAAACTGTGATGAAACGTCCAAACCGGCATACACTATGATGAAACGTCCAAACCGGCATACACTATGATGAAACGTCCAAACCGGCATATACTATGATGAAACGACCAAACCGGCGTAAACTGTGATGAAACGTCCAAACCAGCATAGACTATGATGAAACATCCAAACCGGCGCACACTGTGATGAAACGTCCAAACCGGCGTAAACTGTGATGAAACGACCAAACCGGCATAGACTATGATGAAACGTCCAAACCGGCGTAAACTGTGATGAAACGTCCAAACCGGCATAGACTATGATGAAAAGACCAAACCGGCGCACACTATGATGAAACGACCAAACCGGCGTAAACTGTGATGAAACGACCAAACCGGCATAGACTATGATGGAACGTCGAAACCGGCGTACATTATGATGAAACGTCCAAACCGGCGTAAACTGTGATGAAACGTCGAAACCGGCGCACACAATGATGAAACATCGAAACCGGAATACATTATGATGAAGCGTCCAAACCGGGGTAAACTGTGATGAAACGACCAAACCGGCGCACACTATGATGAAACGACCAAACCGAAATACACTATGATGAAACGTCGAAACCGGCGTAAACTGTGATGAAACGTCCAAACCGGCATACACTATGATGAAACGTCCAAACCGGCGTCACTTATTCACTACATAAAATGTACCTCCCGTCCCTTGTATAACCGTTCGTTAGCCATAGTAGTTTCGCTGAATAGAATGTGATAGGTATGCGTAATTTACAAATCAATTAACCAATAAACTGTGTACTCCCCAGGGCGTTCAGAGCGATAATTGGAAAGCATACGGATCCACTAGTCGGGAAACAAATAATGCGTATTTGAGCAGAAACTAGCATTTGGATAAGTACGGTAAATATATAATAACGACATTGAACATGTCTAGGGCGGCATGAGAAATAATACATTATTATTTTTAAAACGCCCACATACAGCCGAAGAGGCAAACCTGATCTTGTTCTGTTTTATAGAACTAATGAAATTATTTATGTTATTAAATTTTTCTGTCACTTGTGACAGCCAATGTGATTGGCAAGATTCAGGAAAGGAGAATAATTGGGTTCTCCACCGGTAGCACAGCCAGTTTGGCACTCTGGGCATTTCAGAAGGGGGCAGTGTTGGGAGATCTATACGTTCTTCGAATGTTCTTGTTGGGATCGACTAGGCAGCACTTCCAGGCAGGGCTGTCTAGGCTGTGTGTAGAGTAGGCAAGAATGCCTGATCGAATAAAGAGGCTAACGAGCCTGACTGTGCCAGGACCACCCAATCCCCTTCTGCTGCATTCATGTAAAACATAATGATAATAATTGTTTGTTTACAGTTAAATGTGAGGACAAGGATCCTGCTGCATGTGACGGTGCTGGGGCGTCTGACTGCCCTGCTTATGCAACCACGTGTCCCAATCTGTGCCAGGTGTGTCCAGGTAAGGATCTCAGTCACATTCATACACGTGTACACCTTGGGTCAGAGCGTTCATGCTTGTCTTGTCTAATAGAATCACAAGCGGATCAGGCGTTTACAAAGTAGATTTGGCTGATAGTTTATCAACGTACAACGAAGATCGTTGTTCTTACAACCACTTTGAGTCCGATACTTACAGGCAGCTAATGAATCGCTTTACATAAGGGACTGGGTCTCGATCCACAAAACGTTCGTAGCGCTACATTCGTAAGCCTGTGATAAACAATAGGGTTACGACAGGTCGTAACATTACGAACGCTTTGTGGATCGGGGCCCCGTTCCTCAAAGCGATCGTAGCGCTACGACATTCGTAAGTCTATGTTAAAGTATGGGAGTTACGACAGTCGTAGCGCTACGATCGCTTTGAGAAAGCCTAGATTTTAGAAGCTCTCTTAGCGCTAAGACAGTCGTAAGTTAATGTGAATGTATGGCACTTACGACCATCTTAACGCTAAGAGAGCTTCGAAAATCTAGGCCCTGGATCCTGGGGCGTAAATCATCTGCTCCTATTACGTTATCTACTTGAAACATATTCCTTGTGATAACTATCCCTGTGAGGTTCAACACTTTCCAAAGTATGTGGTAACTATGGTTACCTGTGAGGTTCAACACTTTCCAAGTAAGTGGTAACTATGGTTACCTGTGAGGTTCAACGCTTTCTATATTAGTGGTAACCATGGTTACCTATGAGGTTCAACACGTTCTATATTAGTGGTAACAATAGTTATCTGTGTGGTTCAACACTTCTTATATAAATGGCAACTATGGTTACCTAGGAGGTACTGGTGATGGTTTACAAGGTATTGAGATAGGCTAGGGCGTCCCAGATTCATAACAAATTAATATGATTGCCCAAAATGGACGGTTGAGATGTGCCCCCTTACACACAAGTGTGTTATCCTGCTCATTACTAACAAGCTGTATATACTTGTCTTGCAGCTGGAGGGATAGACTACGTGGAAAAAAACAAACAAGATCGTATACGTCTTGACGTCATACTGGCTGCCGCCATGGTCGCGCTGAACCGGATCGTGTTTAATTACATATGATTTGTTGCTTTTAGACTATTTCTAATTCTCATAAACATTCGAAAGCGCTTTGAGGCGAGGATACGCTATTATCAGCGAGTTTTGTTTTGTAAATACACACGCAGCACTGTCCAGGAAGTCACGATAGTCCCGTTATGTCGTCTTTGTATGTTGACATTTTTGTTCCATCTTCATCGGCTAAACTAACATACACATACTGCAAGGAGATCCAGCACCTATTCAGCTGTCTATAGCTGCTGATCTGTCCATTCTCGTTAACTAATATGATGGGCTAATTTGCTACGTGTAAAATTCGTGTTTTTGAAAATTGTTCAAATTAAAACCCTCTTTATAGATAGTTGCTTCATTGGTGTGATTTTAATGACGTTTCATCCACATTTAGTATAGGAATGCCTTAGAGTACCTTGAAATAAATGTCTTAGCATCATTTGGAAGGGCTATATACGAGCTGGTACGCAGGAAATGAACTGTGTAATAGTAGATAAGATACAAGCAGTTGAAGTATTAAAGAGTCATCGCAGCAGTCTGCTTATGGTTAAGCCATATTATATTTATTGTACAGAATCATCACACAGTGGTTGTATATCTGTTTTTGTACACTACTAAACCAGGTGCGGCGGGCTCGGTGCCGACGTGATTCAGCAATGTCAGTAACATTTTGTGTAGGAAATCCAGCTCTAAGGGCAAAATAATTGACAAACCTATCTCTTACTGTTACGACTTTGGTAATGACAACATTATAACAATATATAGTAAGTTGTACAGCACTTTATTTTTGTCAGAAATTCATGTTATTAACAAAATACAATACAGCATTCTTATGGAATGTATCACACTATCCAGTCAACATGTTCTCACTACATAAAACAAAATATTTATCACATTACAAACATAATTATTAGAAAATGGTCATGACTGAATAAGCATTGGCAAGTATACACCAGACGTTTATCAAGCAAAACTATTTCTTTAAAAACATGTTTTGATACTCTTAGCTGTTACTGTATGACAGTGGTCAAGTTACTTGCACTCAATGTTTATGTTTGTCAAATTAACAAGGCATACCATGCAGATATCTTGGATGCCTACCTTCTTTAGCACTTCATCAACATAAGTATTCACAAAAAATAAAAATGTTTAATAACAATTTCTAGACTTGTTCTTTCTGCTTATATTCATCATGGTCATAACTGTATTTTCAAAACACTGAATGAAAACTTGAGTATCGTTGTTGTGTAACTGTTCTCCCCACCATTTCAAGAAGTTCCCTACACACAATATGTGTCATTCTGATATGTCTCCCCAATTATGAAATAAACCCAAATATTAAGACTGACTAGATTTAGCTTATGGCCAACATATCTGTGACAGACATGGTAAAACTTCAGGAAATATTGATCCCATTCTCATTGATGAAACTTCATGTCACCTTGACAACGTCTTTCTATGATTAACATTAACACAGTGAAAATGTCCATGAAATAACATCTTCTCATCACACACAAGTCGGTCAGGGTTGTAGAATTTCACAGCAGATTTAGACAGTATGTCAGTCATCCTGCTGCTGTGAATGATTAACTGTGGGAAAACACTCAAAGTGATGCCGATCGGTGATGGTACCACTCGGCTAAAAAAAAAATACACACTGTGTTCCATGCTGACAAACACTCGGCTGACAGTTGGGGTAACTGTGGGATTACTAGGAGATCCTGTAACTAAGTAAGGGAGAGAACCTTGCATGCAATGCAGGAAAGAACATAACTAAGGAAGTATGTAATCTGGTACATCGGTAAGAATACAGTGGATCACACAAGGCATTCTTCCAAACCTTTCAAGAAGATACAATCATGAAATAGATGACAAAAGTGTCATGTCAATGCAAAATGCTACACAAAATGATTTGCACTGTTTAACAGATACACCTTCACCTAAATCTGATCACATGATCTGAGTGTTGGTTGAGAGCATATCCATCCCTAATGTATAAAGCATAAAGATCAGATATGAGAGTTTTCAAAATGTCTACCCAATCAAGCACATGCACTGTTCCTACTCAGAAGCCATCATGTCCCCAAATTAACATCAAGCAAGACGTTACTACAGGCTTGACCTTGTCAAGAACAGTGGTCATCCTGGTGTGTGACCCCACACTGTTCAGCACTGATCTCCCCTGTCCATGGAAGAAAGAAATCCAACATCTACAGAGCAAGAGCTGGTCATCCCAGATGAGGAAAGATTTGATTTCTATTGTTGACGATAAACTGCTCATAGCATTTGGCTTCATAAGCAGATTGTCCAAGTCAAACAGACTCATCTCATAGGGATAATGATGGCAGAAACCAAGTGAACAGAACTTGACAGAGGGTCTGATACAGGTTGAAATTTTTAAAATGTCTAGCAAAAAGGGGATAAGACATGACAATGAATGAGCAAATATTGTCAAGTCACTTACAACCTACTGCTACATACCATTAGGAGGCTGACAATACAGGCAACGATAGATTATCCTGCTGTCAGTTCTGGCAGTGGCTTGAAGTGACATCTAGCATGTCTATGTAAATGTAGGAACATATTACCAGGCACTGTACAAACAATCACCAACATACAATATACAATTCTGTACAACAGTTGTGTAAAACATAATTAAAATGGAATATATACAATAAGAGTAAAGATGTGAACATAAGATTAGACAAATATATCTCTTTTTTTGTGGAACAAAAATACAGTAACACCTTGTCAAATCCAGCTGTGGAAATCTCAGATGACGAAGAGTTCTCTACAGCTTTAGACTGAATGAGTAATGATGTCAGACCTTCCTGACACAGAGTTGTAACTGGTTTGAATGCAATGGAGGTAATAATTTAATGCACAGCAAACTATTCTTGGTTGTATTGGTTTAACACCGCAGTAAACAGTATTTCCAATCATAAGTCATAAGGGGGGAGAATTAAAGCTGGGAACAAGGTCAAATTGCGGAATTGATTATTTCTCTGAAAGCCACGAACAATGGAACCAGGCTGATTAAGGTCTCAGTGAGTGAGTGAGTTTAGTTTCACGCCACACTCTGCAATATTCCAGCTCTGTAAATAATCAAGTGTGGATCAGACAATCCAGTGACCAATGGCATGAGCATCAATCTACGCAAACCAAGGATCACAAACAGGATGACCTTAAAATTCTAACCCATGACAAGAAGATTCAGGTTTGGCTAATGAATGCCACTCTGCACAGGATTAGAAGATTTAGCGAAGTGGACAAACTGTGCACACTCCACACAATATCGAGGTCTTCAGGTGGTTTCTGGATTTTTCAAAGCACGAGTTATTAGTGATGACAATATAAGAATGTCACAAAGATTTTTCATAACACCATCTAAAATCATAATTTCAAACCTGAAATTAAAAGAAATAATATATGTTCAAGTCTACCGATATTCCTGGGCATCATCACAGACACATCCTCTGTAAGTAAACATAGCCTATGTGTTTCCACAGATACACAAATGTTCTTAGTGTACAATAAACTTGTCAAAAAGGGTAATGGTGTCTAGTGATGGTGGAGAGGCTAGTTTCAGACAGTTCACCTCACATGATGACGTTACAATGCTTTGTGGACTCTGTTTACCCTTCACTCCATTTCATATCGCCCTTTCCTGCACTTGAAGGCATTCTGTACATTCTTGAGGGATCCTCCAGCCATGAAGAAGGCCACAACGGCCATCAGGATCATAATGAAGTAAGCTGGCACGGTGCTGGCGAGGTAGAGAGGTTCTGGGCGGTGCTTTGTCCTCTCGTTCAGTAGAGACTGAAATACAAGAACATCATCAAATCAGTATGCGAAACCGTTCTTTGGCAACACTGTGACAAAGGGTGGCCAGATAGACAGACAGATAATTTACTTCAGTAAGAGGCCACTGACCCTCTGTACTACAAGTATAATGACCATTTCCTACATGAAAAAAGGCAGATTTGTATATGTGAATGAGTGAAAGTTCTACATGTGTATGTGAATGAGTGAAAGTTCTTTGTGTGTATGTGAATGAGTGAAAGTTCTTGTGTGTGTATGTGAATGAGTGAAAGTTCTTTGTGTGTATGTGAATGAGTGAAAGTTCTTTGTGTGTATGTGAATGAGTGAAAGTTCTTTGTGTATGTGAATGATGTGTGTGTATGTGAATGAGTGAAAGTTCTGCATGTGTATGTGAATGAGTGAAAGTTCTTTGTGTGTATGTGAATGAGTGAAAGTTCTTTGTGTATGTGAATGAGTGAAAGTTCTTTGTGTATGTGATGTTCTTTGAATGAGAGTGAAAGTTCTTTGTGTGTATGTGAATGAGTGAAAGTTCTTTGTGTGTATGTGAATGAGTGAAAGTTCTGCATGTGTATGTGAATGAGTGAAAGTTCTGAATGAGTGAAAGTTCTGCATGTGTATGTGAATGAGTGAAAGTTCTTGTGTGTATGTGAATGAGTGAAAGTTCTGCATGTGTATGTGAATGAGTGAAAGTTCTTTGTGTATGTGAATGAGTGAAAGTTCTGTATGTGTATGTGAATGAGTGAAAGTTCTACATGTGTATGTGAATGAGTGAAAGTTCTTCATGTGTATGTGAATGAGTGAAAGTTCTGCATGTGTATGTGAATGAGTGAAAGTTCTACATTGTATGTATGTGATGTGAATGAGTGAAAAGTTCTTTGTGTGTATATGTGAATGAGTGAAAGTTCTGCATGTGTATGTGAATGTAAGTGTGAATTCTGATGTGTGAAAGTTCTGAGTGAAAGTTCTACATGTGTGTGAATGAGATAGTGAAAGTTCTTTATGTGTATGTGAATGAGTAGAAAGTTCTACATGTGTATGTGAATGAGTGAAAGTTCTACATGTGTATGTGAATGAGTGAGTGAATGTGTATGTGAATGAGTGAAAGTTCTTTGTGTATGTGAATGAGTGAAAGTTCTGCATGTGTATGTGAATGAGTGAAAGTTCTGCATGTGTATGTGAATGAGTGAAAGTTCTACATGTGTATGAATGAGTGAATGGAAAGTTCTGCATGTGTATGTGAATGAGTGAAAGTTCTAATGTGTATGTGAATGAGTGAAAGTTCTGCATGTGTAAGTGAATGAGTGAAAGTTCTATGCATGTGTATGTGAATGAGTGAAAGTTCTTTGTATATGTGAATGAGTGAAAGTTCTACATGTGTATGTGAATGAGTGAAAGTTCTTTGTGTGTATGTGAATGAGGTAAAAGTTCTCTGTGTGTGTATGAGTGAAAGTGTGAATGAGTGAAAGTTCTGCATGTGTATGTGAATGAGTGAAAGTTCTGCATGTGTGTATGTGAATGAAAGTTCTTTGTGTGTATGTGAATGAAAGTTCTACATGTGTGTATGTGAATGAATGAGTGAAAGTTCTTTGTGTAAAATGAGTGAAAGTTCTTCATGTGTATATGTGAATGAGTGAAAGTTCTTTGTGTGTATGTGAATGAGTGAAAGTTCTGCATGTGTAAGTGTGAATGAGTGAAAGTTCTGCATGTGTGTGTGAATATGTTCTAATGTGTATGTGAATGAGTGAAAAGTTCTGCATGTATATGTGAATGAGTAATGAGAAAGTTCTTTGTGTGTATGTGAATGAGTGAAAGTTCTGCATGTGTATGTGAATGAGAATGTTCTGCAGTGTAATGAAAGTTCTGCATGTGTATGTGAATGAGTGAAAGTTCTTTGTGTGTATGTGAATGAGTGAAAGTTGTTTGTGTAATGTGAATGAGTGAAAAGTTCTGCATGTGTATGTGAATGAGGAATGAAAGTTCTGGATGTGTATGTGAATGAGTGAAAGTTCTGCATGTGAATGTGAATGGAAGTTCTTTGTGTGTGTGAATGAGAATGGAGAAAGGAATGTGAAATGGATGGATGGAAAAGTTCTGGAATGTGTATGTGAATGAGTGAAAGTTCTGGTGTGGAATAATGGATGAGTGAAAGTTCTTTGTGTGTATGTGAATGAGGAAGAAAGTTCTGGAATGGACATGGAATGTGAATGAATGAGAAGAAATGGAATGGAGTGAATGGAATGTGAATGGAATGAAAAAGTTCTTTGTGTATGTGAATGGGTGAAAGTTCTGCATGTGTATGTGAATGAGTGAAAGTTCTGCATGTGAATGAATGGAGTGAAAGTGGAATGTGAATGAGTGAAAGTTCTTCTGCAATGTGTGTATGGAAAGTGAATGAGTGAGAAGTTCTACATGTGTATATGAAATGAGTGAAAAGTTCTACATGTGTATGTGAATGAGTGAAAGTTCTACATGTGTATGTGAATGAATGAAAGTTCTACATGTGTATGTGAATGGGTGAAAGTTCTTTGTATATGTGAATGAGTGAAAGTTCTACATGTGTATGTGAATGAGTGAAAGTTCTGCTTGTGTATGTGAATGGGTGAAAGTTCTTTGTGTGTATGTGAATGAGTGAAAGTTGTTTGTGTATATGTGAATGAGTGAAAGTTCTGCATGTGTATGTGAATGAGTGAAAGTTCTTTGTGTATGTGAATGAGTGAAAGTTCTTGTGTATGGGAATGAGTGAAAGTTCTTGTGTATGGGAATGAGTGAAAGTAGTTTGTGTGTGAACCAGATTGTAATGAATTGGAAAGAAATAGCTTTCAAATGACATGGTCAGTAACGACTATATTGAAACATTAGTTACTGCGGATGTGACTTAAAATCGTAACTCACTCATTCACTCACTCAAACATTAGTTACTGCCGATGTGACTTAAAATCGTAACTCACTTATTCACTCACTCAAACATTAGTTACTGCCGATGTGACTTAAAATCGTAACTCACTTATTCACTCACTCAAACATTAGTTACTGCCGATGTTACTTAAAATTGTAACTCACTCATTCACTCACTCAAAGGCAAGAGATCCTGCACAACTTTCACTACAGTCCGCTCATGATCAAGAAGGTGAGCAGACAAAGAATTCACTTGACTGAAATTCCCTGACAGTCACATGGTGAATGTAGTCCCATTTGGTATAAGTGGCTTAACATTTTCCACACACTGAGAAGTGAATCCAATAACTAGTAACCAATTAGTCTATGTAGGAATTAGAAAGAACACAAGAATACATTAATTATTTGAGACCTACGTCAAATGGAAATCACACAGGGTAAAAGGTTAGTAAATATTTACCTGATGTGAGGAAGAAGAGGTGAGAATCTCCATGGATACCAATTGTGCCTGGACCCACCATGTCTGCTAACACGTTGATCAGGGAGAACGCCCCACACATGATGCCAAACCCTAAACCTGACACTGAAATCAACATAGCAACAACAGTTAGGAATCTATTATGTGTAACAGTGTACCAACATACCACAGGATGGGGGATATGGTGTAACAGTGTACCAACATACCACAGGATGGGGGATATGGTGTAACAGTGTACCAACATACCACAGGATGGGGGATATGGTGTAACAGTGTACCAACATACCACAGGATGGGGGGATGTAACAGTGTACCAACATACCACAGGATGGGGGATACCAACAGTGTACCAACATACCACAGGATGGGGTGATATGGTGTAACAGTGTACCAACATACCACAGGATGGGGGATATGGTGTAACAGTGTACCAACATACCACAGGATGGGGGATATGGTGTAACAGTGTACCAACATACCACAGGATGGGGATATGGTGTAACAGTGTACCAACATACCACAGGATGGGGATATGGTGTAACAGTGTACCAACATACCACAGGATGGGGGATATGGTGTAACAGTGTACCAACATACCACAGGATGGGGGATATGGTGTAACAGTGTACCAACATACCACAGGATGGGGGATATGGTGTAACAGTGTACCAACATACCACAGGATGGGGGATATGGTGTAACAGTGTACCAACATACCACAGGATGGGGGATATGGTGTAACAGTGGGGGACCAACATACCACAGGATGGGGGATATGGTGTAACAGTGTACCAACATACCACAGGATGGAGGATATGGTGTAACAGTGTACCAACATACCACAGGATGGGGATATGGTGTAACAGTGTACCAACATACCACAGGATGGGGGATATGGTGTAACAGTGTACCAACATACCACAGGATGGGGGATATGGTGTAACAGTGTACCAACATACCACAGGATGGGGGATATGGTGTAACAGTGTACCAACATACCACAGGATGGGGATATGGTGTAACAGTACCAACATACCACAGGATGGGGGATATGGTGTAACAGTGTACCAACATACCACAGGATGGGGGATATGGTGTAACAGTGTACCAACATACCACAGGATGGGGGATATGGTGTAACAGTGTACCAACATACCACAGGATGGGGGATATGGTGTAACAGTGTACCAACATACCACAGGATGGGGGATATGGTGTAACAGTGTACCAACATACCACAGGATGGGGGATATGGTGTAACAGTGTACCAACAACAACACACCAGGATGGGGGATATGGTGTAACAGTGTACCAACATACCACAGGATGGGGGATATGGTGTAACAGTATGGTGTAACAGTGTACCAACATACCACAGGATGGTGTAACAGTGTACCAACATACCACAAGATGGGGGATATGGTGTAACAGTGTACCAACATACCACAGGATGGGGATATGGTGTAACAGTGTACCAACATACCACAGGATGGGGGATATGGTGTAACAGTGTACCAACATACCACAGGATGGGGATATGGTGTAACAGTGTACCAACATACCACAGGATGGGGGATGGTGATGATATGGTGGAACAGTATGGTGTAACCCAACATACCAGAGGATGGGGGATATGGTGTAACAGTGTACCAACATACCATACCAGGATGGGGATATGGTGTAACAGTGTACCAACATACCAGAGGATGGGGGATATGGTGTAACAGTGTACCAACATACCAGAGGATGGGGGATATGGTGTAACAGTGTACCAACATACCAGAGGATGGGGGATATGGTGTAACAGTGTACCAACATACCACAGGATGGGGGATATGGTGTAACAGTGTACCAACATACCAGAGGATGGAGGATATGGTGTAACAGTGTACCAACATACCAGAGGATGTTCCGGACTAACGTGGCCTGACTGTTTTGGATAAAACTTGTATTTATGCGCTCTACTTGTCACCCAGGGAAATGTCATAATGATCCTTTCCTTTCAGTAATGGAAGGGTAACTTGGGTTGGAAAGGTTCAACAGCATACCAGTATCATTAGATATCATGCACAGAATCTGTGCATGAACAGGACTGGGATAGTGCATAGTGCCTCAAAAACATGTACCGGTACTTATTCTCTGTGTAATTAAGACATCATTTCATTGAAGCATATATGAATATTATTCCTGGCAATACCTTCAGGACTGCCTTGGAGTGAGTGACTCATTGCTAAACATATAGAAACAGGTGGATCTGTGAACATACCGGGCAGAGAAAACATTGGATAAGTGTGTTCTTATGGCTCTTTAGAACATGAATAATATATTTCAATTATTGTACTGCATATGATGATTTGCATAGAAAGCATATACTCCAAAATTATTATAAACATCCATTAATACAGAATTGTTTCATGTTCATGTCTCCTTAAAATGTTGACAACGTGAAACATGTAGCGATGTAGGTCTAGTATGCCGTTATCCAGTGGGATATACCAAGTGTTCCACACAAAGATAGTTACAGATACGTACATAGTGTGTTTAGTACTGCTGACTATTGTGCCATCTATATTTATCTTACCTCACACATAAATGTCGTTTTCTGATGGGCTGAGTGCTCTTCTATTCTTTTCAATGTACCTCACTTACAACATTTTCTGTTGTTACCCGCTGGGAATGCTGAACTGTGGGAATTCGTTTGGTACTTCGTGTTAGTAATTCTTTATCTCAAATAATTGAGTCACATGATGTACGGAAATTACCAATGTGTTGCAAATGCAAATCGATGGAAGGCAGATAACTCTAAATTTGTTTTTCTTTATGTCTGCTAGATTCTAGTATTGCCTAACTCAGCAACTCCTTATTATGATCCGATAGCCGTGCTTCAAACAGTTCAAAATTAACATTGAGGTGTGTGGTAAGATAAATATGTTGTTCACTGATCCCTTGGGGCCCATGGGCTGATGTACCCTCTATGTTTGTTTATGTTCCCTGAGCCTGAAGGGGTCAGAGAACATAAACAAACATAGAACAAACATAGAAGGCCCCGAGGGACCAACTTATAGTATCAGTACTCAATATACACCAGTATTCTTGATACTGAGTCTCCCCAGTCACATCCACATCACTTCAATGATCCTCAGAGATCATGAGTCTTACCATAGGCCATAATGTGTTTATTGGATATGTCTTTTGGAGTGACGTTTTCAGTTTGAGCTGTCTGACTAACTTTCTGTAGGCCTTCATCAGCTCTCCTGGAAACACAGAATGTAAGTAACAAGTGGTTAAATAAGATCAAATAAATACATAACATTCACAGAAAATATCAAGGTAAGACAAAGGTTCTATATCCTGCCTCTGCTTTCATCACACCAGGTGAGTGAGATCATAGAGGGGGCACCTGTGAAGATCCGGGTTAGAATTGATCTTCAGTAACCCATGCTTGTCGTAAGAGGCAATTAATGGGGTCGAGTGGTCAGGCTTGCTGACTTGGTTAACATGTGTAATGATATCCCAATTGCGTAGATCGCTGCCCATGCTGTTGATCACTAGATTGTCTGGTCCAGACTTGATTATTTACAGACTGGCGCCATATAGCTGGAATATTGCTGAGTGCAGCGTAAAACTAACCTCACTCACTCATAGAGGGGGCACCAGACTTCATGGATCTTAACATTGATAACATCTTACCATATGATAACATCTTAACATTGATAACATCTTACCATATGATAACATCTTAACATTGATAACATCTTACCATATGATAACCTGTATACCCAAGTGAGTCAAGGATACTTTAGAGGAATCGGGTAGGGTTTTGTATCGTTAGCATCTTCTTGTAAATGAATTCACAACCACAGTTCACTTTGGTGTTTTAATAAATCTAAAACATGCTATTGTTGAAATCAAATTAGACCAGACAACTTGCTAACTTTCCAAATATTTCTTCTACCCAATATCAGCACAAACCCTGGCTCAGGACACAAGGCTGTATCTGTACTGGTTTGATTACTATAGGAAATCTTCCAAAAGCAATATTTACCTTAAAAGTTTGTAGAAGAGGAACCTGAACAGCTCTTGGAAAATGACTGAGAAAACCAGTCCAAAGGCCAGATCATTCTGGAGAGGAACTACAGCATACCACAGTATGGAGGATATCAGCAGTGCTAGTAACCAGAAGAATGCTCTGAAAGAAATATGTCACAATGCCAATAATCTGGTAGACAAAAATTATACAAGATATTATCAGGTAACTAACCTTGCTATCCTGATTGAATGTTGTTAAATCATTTACACTGCTATCCTGGTTGATAGGTTGAATGTTGTTAAAATCATTTACCCTGCTATTCTGGTGGAATGTTGTTAAAATCATCTACCCCTCCCTGTTATCCTGGTTGAATGTTGATAAATCATTCAAACTACTATCCTGGTAGAATGCTGTTAAAATCATTTACCCTGTTATCCATTTGAATGTTGTCAAATCATTCAAACTGCTATCCTGGTTGAATGTTGTCTGGCCATTTACCCTGCTATCCTGGTTTAATATATTGTCAACATTTACCTTGCACCCTACTTGACTGTAAAGTCGCTTACCTGGCTATTCTGGTTGAATGTTGTCAATACACTTACCCTGCTATCAGTACAATCACTCTGAGGGGATCTCTGGCAATAGTGAATACAAACATTGCCAATGGGGGACCAAAGGCAATGAATGTACACCCGAAGAATTCCATTAAAGTCATCTTGACAGATATCCCTGTGAAAAACAATGGGTTATGAATGAACATAATTTTTCATATTAATTAGCGCTGAACACGCTTTGCCAGATTACTGACTCATAAAAGATAAATAGTGATGCAATTGGTGTCGGCCGGGAAAGCGAAATTTCAATATTCCCTATTCCCGGTAAAGCGAAAACCAAAGTTGTGCTAGAAGTGCCGCGAAAGCGAATTCCTATGAAAACATTGGATTACGGTACTTCAGATTAGCGTGCGCCCCCAATGCTCATTCTGTGAGCCTCTTAACTGAGATGAAGTTTCAGTTGTTTCAAGTTTCAGCACATACATGACCCTACTTAACTATAGTTTTAGTAATTCATGTAATGAATTATGATCATTGTTAAAAGAACCTTATTGTTCCTGGGTGAATTTGTCAAAGTTCTGTCAACTGTTATAATTTTTTATCAACTTTTATTTATTTATTTATTTCTACCATGACTACAGTATCAGACGACGACTCACATTTCTTTGTTTATCTTGTGTATTGAGAGTCCCGGGAATGCTAAATTCAGTGTTCACTGTAGCTTGACCGTTCCCACGAAAGCGACACCTAAATTGAGGAGGTTTGGTTCAGATTTCGCTTTCCCGGGCCATAACCATGCAATTAGTGGACACTCTACCTCAGAACCATGAGCACCATCACCTGTTGATAAGTGTTTATTTAACGGGTCATTAGCACTGCACTGACAATGACATGCAAGCACAAGAAACAATGCACAATTGTGCATCTTTTTCGCACCATTGTTTCTGGAGGAAAGAGTTCCTTCCGTTCCCCAATATTTGTTTTGTGACATCACCGTCCCTGGGGCCCGTATCATACAATGTGGTTCCATCCTATATATTGTAATTAATTTTGGGTTTTTAGGTAGTTTTGTGAGTTCTCTATTGATTGTTGTGCTAGGTTTTGTTAATAATTTTAGGATATATTAACTGATACATATTATTTGGGATGGGGGAGGAATTCTTTACTTCCTGGATATCATTGGATTACAGTGACCTAAGGTAAAGTTTAACCTAACCCTAATCATCGTAAAGGGTTGGGAGGCCAAGGGTTGTTTTACTCTAAGCATTGTTCCATGACGAGCAGGCTTTGCTGGCTGGGCTTGTGCCAGTTGTTGTGTTCCTGCTGCTTCATTGATTATTGTTATTTACTGTCTCCTACCACAGCGACATTCTATTAGTTTGCACTTTTCTTGATTTCATTGTCTCAAAATGCGTATGGAACAATGCAGACTCTGAAATTTAGTCAATACAATATGAGTAGGGCAGTGGAAACATTACTAAATAATTTCATTAAAAAATTGATTATTTCATGTTAATTTAAAAGTGACAGGAGAAAATATCATTTCCTAAAATAAATATCATTTCCTGTCGCTGTTCTGTGACTCGCCTATAGCCCACATTCGAGTTTATCTACGTTCAACTTGTGAAAGAGTTTCATAAATCCAATTACGCCTATTGGTTTACAGATAAATTGTCTGTGGTACCTACTCAAAACGAGCAAATATCCAAGTTATCAGTCAATGTTTTCCACTTAAAAGCACCTTGTTGTTTAAACACGGAAGCTGCTCATGACAAATGACTATTTCCGGTTATGAGGAAATGAATGATAAAACATTTTCCATTGGATAAATATATTCCTAAAGTTTAAATGTGTACATGTAGAGTAATTTTCAAACACCTACGTTGCATGCGTCTTTAATGCTGTCTTAGTAGTGTTAATGCAGTTATACAGCTCTGGTAATCAAATTATTTATTTTTGTCTGCTGAGCGTTGTTTTCGTAATGTCCTTATAAATATTTATCGATGTCCTCAACGATAACGGAGGAAAGCAATTTAGGTACAGATAATCGTTGAATAAGACTCAGACTTATGATTGAAAGAGACTATGCCTCCTTGGTTTTAGGTGTAACTTAGGTTTTAAAAAAGACATTTGTTATCTTTATGTGGGACATCGCGTGTTCATCAGCTGTGTCCTCTTCCACATCAAACAAAAATGCAACGAAAGATTTTACGATGACTCAAGGTAATCAAGATGTTTTCATTTCGATGTAGAATTGCTTACTTCGGGATCCAGAATATACTTGACCTGAAAATAAATGGAAAAGTCTAAATGAAAACCTGAAGGAAACACATTTTTAGCGAAAGTACATAACCAAACATGACTTTGCACTGTCATACTTTATATGGCGATTTCTGGTATCATCATACTTCTAGGCCAGGCGGTAACATTTTCTGCACGGAAGTAACTGAAGGAACTTTGTTGATTACTCTTTTTGCACCTCTCTTTGTTTGTATTGTATTTACTTTGATCATCCACAACAGAGCTGCACAATGTTAGTGCAAAACTTATTATTTTGATAATGTAATTTCATATGACATTAACAGGATAGCTTGATAGATTATAGTTATTTAGGTTCCAGAATGAAAGAATAAATGGTCACTGAGTATTAACAAACTCATTATCATTCACTTTGGGTACAGCTAGCTTTCTTTGAGGGCTTGTAGAATTAATCAGCACAGAGTTTATCTGTGACTTAATTTGTGACATTTTGTTGCTGGGTACACTATTGGAACAATGCCCTTCTGCAAAGAGTGAGTTGGTATGTAACAATAAGGAAGGTTAATGTGACCAGGTCTTAGTGTGTTGTGCCCCACATTTTCAGCACATGTCAGGGTATTCTTCTACATTTTATTGTGTTAAAATTCTTCATATATTTTTATTTTTCACATAAAAAAGTTGACTGAGTCCTAGGGTGCAGATTGTTGTTGAATATATTGGCTAGAGGAAACTGTTATGGAACTTTCACATTTTCTGAGATATGATTCAAAAGCTGACTCATCCTTGAGATACCTGTAACAAAGCCTGAGCCTTCTTAGTTCCTTATTGTGATGCTTTTATTCCTTCATTGTTCCCTCTTTTGCTTTTCGTTCATAGAATCAACCTCAACAAATTATGAAATACCCTGTCATTTATGCATAAGAACTAAACTTCTGATGTGTGGATCTGTTTTTATGTTTGCACGCACTCATTTCATTTAGTAAGCTTCAATATCTGGTTGGTTTTGTCTGTTTGTTGTGCAACCACGATAACGTTGCACTTAGCAATTGTCCTCCTAAATGACATTGATCCGTAAGTAATTGTTTCTGAACAACAAGACACTTCAACGATTGACATCATGAGCATCAATACCCGGAACTGATGACAAGCAAAAAACCAATTCTGACCAGGATCTGGTGGTATGAGCATGATGAGTATGCCAAATGACAATATGACCACATGTAGGTGTCCCTAGTGAACTAAAATCATATGGCACCATGGCTAAGTGTAATCTTTGTAAGTATCTATTACCATTTTACCCCAATCTGTTTGTTTCCATAACCTTTTGGTATGAGTGGGTACATGTGCACTAAATTCAACAGTGTGAGTTGATGTTGTTCAGTTAGCTTGTTGGGCTCACTCACTCACTTAGCTTTTCTGTATTTTGGTAAAGTGCCAGAAGAAGCAGTTCTGTTGGCAAACTTTGGGCTGATGACAGGCAACACATGGTAAACTTTTGGTTAAGTATTGTGATATTCTCCTTGTTGGCACTGTCACTATTTGTATACAATCATACCCTGACATGATGGAACTATACATTTTATAATCTGTACCAATTCTGAAATTCTGTTTTATTTTTTTAACCCAGACGGTCCACTGCTGTGACTGAAGATAACTGACTGGTCAGTATGGGTCATATACCACGGGAGATATAGTGTGTGAATAGTGTGTGTAACCATGTCTCACGTCCACTGTGAAGGTTGTGTCAGTCGCCATTGTGCGGTCAAGGCTGACTACACCACAAGCTGCCCAATGGCTGTCTGTGAAGTTGGTTGTGGAGCCAGGTTTCATCAATGTCTACAGTCAGAACACTCCAGCCTGTGTCCAGACGAACGAGTTGCATGCATCAACTTCCTCTATGGTTGCCCTCTTGTTATGCAGCGGAAGAAACTAGGAATTCATCTTGAAGTGTGTCCTGCTAGTGTTCTGTGTTGTCCCATTGAATGGAACCGATGGCCAATGTATTCTGTGGAAGATAAGAAAAAGATGCCACTGCCTTCCAATATTCTGAAAGTTCATTGTGGGCAGCTGGATGTTGCATTGGCAATGCGGGACCAAAGGATGTTGGTTGAAACACTGAATGCTCCCAAAAAGACAAAGAGAATATTGCGAAATCGCCTCACCACTAGATACCCAGCAGCCCCTTTCAGTCATCGAAGTAGCTCAATGGAATCTGACATGCTCACATCAGAAGAAACTTCAAGAAATGTGTCTGATGACGAAGGTGGTAATACGCCATGGAACCTGGGGAACTATCCCCCAGGGCTGCAACGTAGCGTGTGTAGTCGACTTATCAGAGCCACCAAACAAACTGCCGAATGTCTTTCAACAACACTCGATCTCGCTTCCAACCATATGGCTAATTCAAGCCATTCTCTGAAGAATATTAATGAGACTAGTGAGCAAGGAAACAAGAAGACCAACCAAGTGCCCAGTGAACAGTCTAATCCGATGCCAGATGTCTCCAGGTGTGATAATACTGAAGAACCTGTTGACACTGATAGCCTTCCACCTGCTCAAGATGTGGATGAAACAGCCACAACAAACAACAACAACAAGCACCTGACAAGGAAACTAGACAATGATACACGGCTCTGTGATGTCCTTGGTGTGGACATCAACATAGACTGCATCACAAAGTACCAACCCAAACCTCCTGAAATGTTCACGTTTTTATGTGCTCAGGAATTCCGTCGAGATGAGTACGCATGGCACTTTAAGAATGTTCACAATGATATCCAAAGTTGCTTGAATGGATGGATGGAACAAAGATGTCCTCTGGCATATCTTGGGTGTACATTTTCCTTTCGGCGCTTTCAGCCTAGTAAACATGGTGTGTCTATTGTACATAGTGCATTATTAGAAAGCTATGGTTTAGCAGAAACAGTTGAGAGCAATGTTTCAATTACCACCAAAGTTCAATGTGACAAGCCCGAATCCGATGATATGGACACAAACTGTCTAACTCAAAATGTCAGCCCAGATTGTGAACACAATAATCAGACACCTGTCAATGAATATGATTATGATCATCATTTGTTACCCCGTGTGCAATACAAGACCACCACGACCTCACAGCACAGTGTGGAGTCGGAGTCTACCTCGGACTGTGCTCCCAAGCCTGCCGGTGATCACCTGGATATGGAAGTATTCACCTCATACCGAGCCTACTCTCCAATATCTGTGCAGTCCCGCCTCTCTAAACCAGATGCTCCTGCTTGGAATGATACAGGTGTGTATATAATGGTGAAACTAAATACTGAGGTACCAATCCTTCATGAGATTTCATGCAACGATAGGATGCACAATGCAATTTTTCTGTTTCAGTACAAGGCGATACACTTGCTAAGATATTTACTACTACTACTTTACTACATCACATAAGTAAAGTGATTGAGTGATCTTTAGATGTTCTTTCCAATTATCTTCTTACTGAAACCAGTGATGATGCTCAGAGAAGTCAATCCAATATTATGAAGATCTTTATAGCACTGTAATAGACTTACATGTTATTTTGGCTGGTCATCATAGTAGAGCCGCATGTGTCACTATAAGCTAAAACATCTATTATCATCAGTCAGAGACATAACATGTACGCAAGACGGTCTATCGTCTCTTGTACGCGAGACGGGTGCACTCCTCCGTACTAACTGAAGCGCTTGACCCTAATTAATTTGAAAATTCAAAATTTGACTATTTCAATTTTTAAACTTATCCTATCTCACGACTTGCACCCCTCTCTCTCTTACTTCGACTTTTAGTGGAACGACTGTAAACTTTTTTCCATAGGCTTCCTTGTCCATTCGCCCGTGCACTCCATGCTGCTCTCCTTAATTAGCTTCCTAGTTCCTAATAAAGCTTGCAGCATGCTCCACTAATTGCCCACGTGACTACCTTGAATGATCATTCTCTTTCTTGTCGCACGACTGTGTGGACGTGCTGTATATTAGGGACATTATTTCACCCTAACATCATGGGGAAAACTGATAGTCAGTCAAGGAAAAGGAAAGTTTGTGCTCAATGCAAGACGAATTATTCGTCCCTCGATCCTCACTCGTCTTGCAGTGACTGTATTGGACAATGTAACAGGAACAAACGATGTGGCAAGTGTAATTCACTAAAAGATGAGGCTTTTAAGGCCTACCTTCGTGTTTGCCGATAGGGACAGGAAGTCAACAGAATCTGATCCCACTCTTGCCAAGCGTATCAAGTTACACTAACTTACAGCGACAGAAAATCGTACCTTCACGAAGAGAGCGACGTCTGTGGTTCAAGAGGATTTTATGGACGCTTTATTAGATTCTTACTTATCTGAGGACGTTCAGCACCTATTACCTACGGATCAATCACCTCCTTCCATAGAGTCAGATCACTCGCGGGTGGTTGTGATCGACAATTCTTCGTTGCCTGTCCCATCTACACTACCAGTGGACCTTAGATCGACACTATCATCATCCAGATCATCGGTACATATCCCCTCGACTGTCTCAGTTTGTTTGGAGCCTGGCCAACCGCGTTCAACCAGCCAACTGTCTTCCCACAGTTCACTGAACCGGACAAACTCACGATAGAGCTCCTAGGTCCAACGCCCGTCACTCCAGGATTCTACTCCCCCATCTTCTTGGTTCCAAAGAAAAATTCCAACAAACTCCAGCTCATCTTCAATATGAAGTTGTTCAATGCCCGATTCCTACTTCCACCGCCTCACTTCAGGATGGTGTCGATCAACCTTTTACGCACCATCCTGAAGAAGGGAGACTTCCTCATCAGCCTAGATCTTCAGGATGCTTATCTTCAAGTTCCGATACATCCAGAGCACCGGAAGTACCTTCGCTTCGTGTTCAACGGGAATCACTACCAATGGAAAGTACTACCATTTGGAATTTCCACGGCCTCGTGGCTTTTTACCCGAATTACAAAGCCCATAATGAGCTTCCTCGACAGTGGTTTGGTATATAAATCATCTAGGCTCGACAGGCTCGGCAAATCTGCTACAATTGGGGCCTTCTTGAAGCAGATGCTGGCCCGATTCTAGTCGCAAGACATTAATTACGGGGGTACCTTGTAAATCGTGGCGAGGCGGGGCCTACTTTCCGAGTTGCGTCCCTTGTCTTGTACAAGGTTGCGGCGGAACACCACATCGCTCGGGAGCACCCATCTCCCTGGGAGTCGTTGTGCTTAGTAAGACAAGGGGTTCCGGAGAACCCACTACAAGTATAGGAGTTGCGTGCATGCGTAACAGGCCTCCCTTGTACGTTGCTATCTATGGTTGTCTACGGTCAGTCCACACAGCTCCAAGACCAGCTGTTCGCACTATCCAGACAGAAGGGTAATCTGCAGCCTGCCGTCCAACCGTGGGATAAGTGCAAGTCGTGAGATAGGATAAGTTTAAATATTTGGAAATTTTAATATAAATTGTATATTTATATACTTATCCTATCTCACGCGATGGATGCCCGCCAGGCCTCCCCACAACTCAGATTACAACGTTGGCTCCAATATGAGAATGATCATTCAAGGTAGTCATGTGGGCAATTAGTGGAGCATGCTGCAAGCTTAATTAGAAACTAGGAAGCTAATTAAGGTGAGCAGCATGGAGTGCACGGGCGAATGGACAAGGAGGCCTATGGAAAAAAGTTTACAGTCGTTCCACTAAAAGTCGAAGCAAAAGAGAGAGGGGTGCAAGTTGTGAGATAGGATAAGTATATAAATATACAATTTATATTAAAATTTCCAGTATTTTCTTTTTACGTTTTCATTTGTGTCAATCAATAACTTGAACACCTATCAATGCCTGTAGCAAATTTTGTTTTATTATTTTCATAAATAACACTATTAGACGTGTTTTTGTGTGACATGCAGAATTTCACTGTCTGTGATGAGGCAGTCACGCGAATTAGTGACCCCCTCTCAGGTAGTCACTTGTACGCATAACGGGGGACCGTCTCGCGTACACGTTACGTCCTCTACTGATCATACTGCCATGAATAATGATAGCTTCAGCTTGACTGATTGATAACATCTATTGGGAACTTTGTGTAGGATTAGGACTTATATATCTGAGCCATATGTGAATGATTAAATGTACATTTGATTTGTTCAGCATGTTATGATGTATAAGATATAAGCATATGTACCAATTTCTACGTTCTGTACAAAATACTTAAATGTGTCATTTCACTGGAGCTGGCTGATATATATATATATATATATATATATAATATAAAACTAGTGATTTCTGCAGGTGTATAAGCAATGGATATATAAAATATGAGTCAGATATTTCTTCTTGCCAAATCTCCTTTATATTTGGCAAGAAGAAATATCTGACTCATATTTTATATATATATATATATATAGTTTTACTCATACAATCAGCCTCTGGTTTGCCTGATCCTGATTTGATTACTGATATATGAGTGTAACCATGGTAACTATACAGACTGCAGCAATAAACACCATTCACTCACTCATTCATTCATTTTTTGATAATTTGTATTGTGTATTTAAAGATATGAATTTATGGATTTTGACTTGAAATACCTGTATGTATCAGAGGTTTGTTGTCATGGTTACAGGTATGGAGTTTCTGAAGCTTCCCTTCGAGGTGCTGCAGCACATTGCCAGACACTTAGACTCGTTCAGCCTGTGTAACCTGGCCCTCACTTGTAAACTGCTTCGTGACATCTGCTGCAGTCTGCTGGATGAACGTGGCATAGTCATACAGGTCTGGGAGAAGGTCAAGGATGCAGAGCAGAAGGTCACTTGGCAGTCATATTGTAATGTAAGTCAAGACTGTATGTCCATAATAGCTTAACATGAGCATAAATAACACTTATAGACACATTTTTGTGTGACATGCAGAATTTCCCTGTGGTCAGGCAGTCCCCCCTCTCAGTGACCTCGAATGACTGACCCCCTCTCAGGTAGTCACTTGTACACGTAACGGGGAACCGTCTCACATGCATGTTACGTCCTCTTCTGATGAGTTTAGGCTTTACAGAAAATGTCAATATTTTGTGTGTACATAGCCGTTTTATGAATATCCAAGAGTTCCGAAAATTTAGAGAAATACTTTGTATTATGCTTTATGTAAGAGTTTTACAATTAAAACCATGGCAAGGATGGGGGGATGTAGAAACCATGTAATTTACTTGTTCACGGTTTTATAGACGGCCACTAATGTTACAGTTCTAGCTCTTAACTTGATTTGTCCTCCTCCTGTCAACCTCTGGGGTTCCTTTCTTCCTGAGGCAAGAGAGTTAAAAGTCTAGTTTCCACCATTACCTAACTTGACTGGAATTGAAACTAGGCTCAAACGTTGTGGTACCCATGGTACCCGTGGTAACAATGTTATTATCAGTTATCATGGTTATGTTCCTTCCACACCTATTGACCAGATTCCACCTTTCATATCACTTACATTTACTTCAAACAAAATGTGGTGCCATGTCAAGATGAAGTTAATGAAAGAAAATTTCACATTCCCTGCCTACACCCAGTGCATGTAGATTGTAGCACACCACTTAAACAAGGTCATTATAAACACAGAAAGATGTTTCTGTTGATGCCCTGTTGAAAGTTGACATATTTTTGTAAATCCTGCAAATGACCAGAATCTTCATGATAGTTGCATGTACTTTAGGACCCAGATGTTGGTTTCTGTACACAATTTTGATTGAATTTGTTTATCTTACACAAAAACATGCCTCCAAAATGTGAGCCTTATTCAGGTCTTAAACTGGACTTATATAGTCAGTTGCCTCCCTTGCCCTTGGAAGATGACCGGTTCTCAGCTCAGACTCAATAATACAATCTGGAAATTGTGACTGTGATGTATTCTCTCTCCCTGACTGTCCCCATCACAATACTCCCTGTTTATGTAAAGATCCTCTTGTTTGTGAGGTTCAGTGGTCTGTGTCTATGAACAAAGGGGAGAGTTCCTTATTATTAATATGAGCGACGTTTCTGTGTAGCTACTAGCACCATTATCAAGCAAGTGATCTCTAACAGTTTAAGTATAGTCTGTTTGCAGTGAAAACATACTGATGAATTTCACTTAAAGCAAAAAATATTACTGGTTTGTATTACAATGGCAAGTTAAAATCATGAGGATTCGCAGTCTTAATTTCACTTTATTTGTTTTACTTTTTGGTGTAAAGTGAAATTCATCGGTACGCTTTCACTGCAAACAGACTATAGCTACACCGAAACGTCGCTCATATTAATAATAAAGAAGTTGTATACATGGTATATCCATAGAATTCTCCCCGTTGTTCATCGCAGCAACTTCTAATGCTACTCAAGGAAGTTGTCTGTGTCTGTGCCCTTACTGTGCCTCAGTGTCCCTAAGAACCATGTGACAGTGGCCATGATAAAACTCAAGAATTCTTCAAACCAGTTTCAAACAATTTCATTTTTGAATGGTTGGTGTTGATAAATATTTAGTTATTGTTCCTTTGGAATTCTGGTCAGTATAGGAAGAGTTGACTCATTAAGAAATGTTTGTTTGATGGCAGGAATGGTTACTCATCATGTTCATATTATCCACTACTGGTTTGTCTGGTATACCAATCTTCTGTGATGTGACTCATTAATGGTAAACAACTTTCACTCTTATTCATATCAGAGGTGGCGCTTCAGCACAGCCTTCAGCCCAGTGGAACAGTGGCAGTTTTCTGGCCATAATCCCATCGGGGAACATCTCAAAACTTGTGCCTTCAACCAGAACCGAATCATAAGAGACAAACCCTTCTTTGTGTACCCTCCCGGTGATGCTCCCATGGACCACGAGCTGCGGTCACTGTTGGCGGAACGGCAGCGTGAGTCTGTGTCGGTGAAGCTGCGTGAACTTCATCAGTGGTATCAGCAGTTTCAGGATGTGCCAGAAGGCGGGCGAGGCAACAATGAACATGTCATGGAGAACTGATCTAGAACAACTTTGGAGGATGTTTTTTCTTTGAAGTTAATTTGTAACCAAAAATTTTACTGAAAGCAAGACTGAAACTGATGCTTTAAAATGTAATGTTGATACATGTTATGGAAATGGGCTTATGTCTACTGATGCTTGAGTGGTTATTTCAGGCCCTCATTACATAGATCAATCATTATTAAGCTTACATGGACATATTTGTGATGTTTTAGAATACCATGTATTTCACAAAAGTCAGTGTGGAAAGTCTGAAAGTCACAAATTGGAAAGTCTGAAACTGTTTCTTATATATATTTATACAACGTGAACAGTCTGAGGTTTGGTTTGACAGGCTGGGTTTGAATGTTTTAATGTTTGTGTTGTGATGCATTGTCTATTGCACAACATTTCCATTTGCAATATCTCTGAAACTACAAGGGCTATGGAGTTGATTATGGCAGTTGTGTTGCTATGTTGCTATAATATCTTATAATGATTCACCACATTTACATTATTCAAATATGTAAAAACTATTATGGCCCCTGTTTTTCTAGTGTTGGATTTTTTACTTTTCATGTAAAACTACAAGGCCTAAGGATTTAAAACAAACATTCCCAGGAATGGTCTTAGCTATGGTCTTTCTAGAAATTGTTCAAAGATTTTGATCTAATGTGAAACATTGCCCCAGTGGCAGTCACTTTTTGCACAGTTAGAAAACAGTTACTGTGATGCCTATATTTGTTGTTTTCTTTTCAAAATGTATTTAAACTGGCATATGTGTAGTTGGTCCTAAGCTATATGTTCCATTTTTAGCAATATTCTAAATGTTGACCTTGATCAAACCTTTACAACTTAATAATTGTTGTCACAGGTCGTGACCATGTTGTCATGAGGAGAAGTCAGTGTACATGCACAATTTAAAAAACATATCTTGAATCCCACCAAACTTATTATTCCCTGGGAATATTTTATGGTTGATATAGCAGACACCTGGTCTGTTAGTCCGTCCTTCCGTCGATCCATGATCATTATGTTTCTGGATATTTTGCATTTTTTCTATCTCGATTTCAATGAAAAGAATTTGCACCAGACCATTTCTCCACAACCAATGTGGTGGTAGGTATCCTTTCATGAAACTGCACACACAAGACCATGTTGTTGACTGCTGCCTTTTGCCATTTAGGCATTTTTAGAATATATATTTTTTTGTTTCCATGACAACATATTTGACTTTGACTCATGTTGGTGTGTTGCCGTGTCCCAGTTCCATGGTACTTGTTTGAGCCAGGAGCCCTTGTTATTTCTTGATGACTCTAGTCCACAGGCATAGAGAGATTGCAAAATAATGTATGCTGATCATTTTGCATGCCTGTGCTCATTAGTGCCATGGAAACCAAATTTGACTTCAAACACATGTTTCCAGTAAGTTTTGGAGACACTGTTGGTAGGATGTTCTTGGCTAACTTTCACAACCAGAAAATATGGGAACATGTTCAAACTGGTCAACAAGCAGGCCAGTGTTTTAGCCAGTTTGACTGGTGTATAGGTCGCTCCTGGGCTAGCCAGTGCCAAAACAGCCGTTGCTTTCTGCAGTCCAATCAAGGTCTGGGGACCTACAGCTCTACAGAGAGGATCTCTCTCTTACGACTGATTACATGATAATGTAACCTCTAGACACTCAACATGTCTGTTTGCAGTAATAAGACCTGTCAACATTTAGCATGCTTCTGAAATATCTTCCCTAATATTGTTGCTGCTTGATTGATGAAGTTGAAATTTGAATTCTTCTTCTTTTGTTCTAATCTGTGTGAATTTGTTGTGTGTATTGTTTTAAAACATATTTTAAAGAATGAAATGACTCTGTAGAGGTGACTTGTATTTTATTTATAACATGGCTGATACAGAGGCAAAGACCCTCATCCATAAGTCTGCATCATCAGTTGAAATGTTGAAGTATTTCAATGACATTTTGAACAAGACTTCAAAGTAAAATGAATTTTGTGGTTTACCTATTGCATCCTCTGTTTGTTGTGTTCTGAGAGAAATGTTTGCTTTTTGGAAGAACTTTCCTGTGGTTTACTTTGAGATGTTAGTGTTCATGTTTTATGTGATCATAATGTTACATTATCGAGCATCATCTTTTTCGGTGTTGGAAGTGGAAAATATTAACAGTGTTATTCTCTATCATCCTGGTTCAATTTTCTGCTAAAATTCTTTGCTCTTTGCCCTTTCTTTCACATGTTATTTGATTACCATGGTTACTGTGAAAAGTTGTCTTGTTTTGAATCCATCAAAAAACATTATTGCTTGTTGCATATTCCTTAAATATGAAAAATAGTATCTATAGTAATAGTTATAGTTACAGATTCCATCAGGTGAAAGCACCTCAAATTATTCGCTAGATTTAAACAGTGGGTAATATGATCTGAATTGATCATAAATTACTTCCAGTGGAGTGGAACACTTTCAACGAGATGCATCAGTTTGAACACTGGTAATGATGATGTGACTGGTTCATGGTTTCCATGGTAACAGAGATATGTCCTTGCTGTTATTCTTATCATATATATGAATCAAGTGAGGCTTTCAAATGTAGTAGTTTCTAAATTATACTACCCATCAAAAGTTGAGACTCACTAGTGTAGACATGTAGACATGTAATGTAGACACATACTTCAGTCAACTCACACGAAACTAGATTTCCATACTTTTAAAGGAACTGTTTACACATGAACTGATGTATCGTAAAACCAATTCGTAACGTTGAAAAGATTATTGTCATGAGTTAAAAAAAATAAATGATGAAACTAATTGGCGAATTCTTAACAAAATGTTACACCAAAATGCAGCTGTTCACATGCACGATATTTGTACAAGCTTTTCAGCAATTTGATGCATGATCGTCGTGCAATTCATCTGCATAAGGTTTGCAGTTGGTTCCCCCAAGTTAGTGGAGAAATTCATCTTCGATGTTACCATGTATATATACATAACATATAGTGAGTGCTTTAAGTGAGTCTAAACTTTTGATGGGTAGTATGTTTGAAACAAAAACAGGTTAATTAGAAATGTGTCTTTGCAGCGATGAGATGCCATGTTAAGATTCCTGAACAGGTCCAAATGCAAGGAACCAGTGGCCCCTACTGAGGATAATGCAATATGATACTCTAGTCGGCTTTAACCTATGATTTAAAGATAGTGAAGAAAGGATTAGAATAGTCCGATTTGACAGTATGAGTTATTCATTTGTTTTGAAGGGAATGGTTTATTTAGCAGGTTTACTGTATAGATATGTAGCACGTAGGCAACAATGATATTACTACATGTATCTGAGGGTTGTTGTTATGTCTACTATGCTAATGAATGTTGGCCTTCTGTGGCATCCTGACAGTCTTGATACAGTTGTGGTGATACCCACCAACATAACTGTATGTTCATACTCCACTTTGTCACAAATAGCTGCTAAATTGCTGATATGGCTTTAAGTAATATTTCTTAAATATTACTCCACTGGCATGACAATATAATATGCTACTTCACATAGCTTGTCTCTTCTGATGAGTCGGCATGGTGACAAAGTTTGCAAATTTGAGTAAACACATAGCTTATATATTTTAGTGACCAATAACATGTTTAGTATAATGTGATTCTTATCAGATATTTCACTCCAGTGTGACACCATGCAGAGAGACATTGTATCTCAGTGAAAGATCTGATGTTTGTGAGATTGTGTTTATTTAAAAGATTGGATTCTTTTAAAAACTAAGTTATCTACATATTTTCGTTCCAATACTGTATTAATCTTGCATACAACATATGTGAAAGAAAATAGAGAAATATCTCAATGGTATTGTCACAAAGGATGTATTGCTCTCCAAATCTTTTCCCTTTCTCTTCAGATTCACGTCTCTGTCACACTTGCACCTGTGCCACTCATCCAGTAGAAAATTCATTATAACCGTAGAAAGTTGATGTTAGTTAAAGTGAATTCCTTGTCTATCTAAGTACTGACAGGTCAGATCATTTATGTCTGATTGTTCATTTAATGTTTGTTGTAAGCCAACAATTGACATGTCATCTAAGAGTTGTGCCTCTTTATAGAAGCAGGATCTGTTGGTCTTTCAACTGAGTAACCTCCTGGCTATTGGTCCTAGGACTGTTGGCTCCCTATCTCCAGCACTTCCATTTTCTTCCACCCGTGAAGATCCAGGTTAGAATTGGTCTTCAGTAACCCATGCTTATCGTAAGAGGTGACTAACAGGTTCGGGTGGTCAGGCTCGCTGACTTGGTTGACACATGTCATTGTATCCCAATTGCGTCGATCGATGTTCATGCTGTTGATCACTGGATTGTCTGGTCCAGACTTGATTATTTACAGATTCCCACCATATTGTTGCAATAATGCTGAGTGCAGCGTAAAACTAAACTCACTCATTCACTACAGTTTCTTCCTGTTTGAAGCTGACCGCCATGATGGTTGCTGAATAAGACACTTCTCCCACACACTTTCTCCTGGCATGTATCCTTGAGATTATGATGTTTGACTGTTGATACATGTGTGGTACGTTTGTCACAGAAGACCCATCACTGGTGGAAACACTCTATAGGTAAACTATTGGAAGCTCACCTCATAGTGGGATTACCTAGGTGCAATTCAGGAAAGTTAAAGCAATCTCATCTTTGATTGTTTTCTGATATGTTGTGACTCAAGTAAGACCTGAGCAAATGCATTTGTTTTCTTTGAAGAACCTATGTAGTCTTTCATTTAGATTATTTAATATATTTATTTGTATACATGTATGTAAACATTGATTGTCTAATTTATAATATTATTTGCCCAGTTGTCTTTGATTGCTAGTTTTTAGGCAAATCACTGGTTTGTGTGGCACAGGCCATGGGAAGGTTTTCAAGGGAAGACATTAATGCCTCTGGCATCAAATTAGATGTTCGTTACTTTCCCACATTCATTCTGAACAAGTTAGTTGGCTCAGGGTGTTGCCTTGTGCCATTGACTGCTAGCTTGGATCTGGAGCACCACCGATCGTCTGTTTCCTCAATGTTAGAGAAAACTGTATCACTGTGGGTTTTCACTCACACTGAGCTGAAATAGTGTAACATGCAGGCATTCTCTAACAGAGTGCAGCTATTATGGTACTGGGGACATTACAACGTCACTAGCTAGAATGACTAGCTTGTATCAAATTGTGTGTGCCTATAGTTTAGGTGTGTGTCATAGCACTCTTAACTTACAGAGCTGTGTAAGTCAGTTGGAAGTCATAATGAAATAGTTATTTTCAATTATTTTACCTTAAAATTGTACTTAGTGACAGTTGAGGTAGGATAAAGTTTAGGAAATAAACTTCCAAATCAACAATAATGTGAGATGTTTTTTTCATTTTTCTCCTATCACTGGCCATATTGGCCTAAACCATTGTCCCTCCCAGAACTTTGTATTGGTATAATACAATTTTGGTGGATGGAATTTTAAATTTTGGTGGTTACATATTTCAAGACTACATATTAACCTTATATCCCCAAAGAAAACATTTTGTTTTCGGAATTTTGGCATATTGACCAATATATCCAGTAAAACAAGGGTAAACATGACTTGCCAGAGATAGCTCATGGAGTGTTTTCCTGGGACTGGTGTATGGTCCTAAGTGATAAATACTGATCGTAATGTTCAGTACTTCAGGAATAGGAGTGACTTTGTATGTTATGGTTTGGCATGAAAGTGTTGGCTACATGAAGATGCGTTGGTACACTTGTATACACCTGTTTTGTATACTTCATTGTAATAATAGACAATCCCACCAATTCTACTTGATATCACATTGTACCAGCATAATTGTATTTGTGGGCATATTTATGTACTTAAATAGCTGGATGCTATAAGTGTATTGCCATGCAGTAGTAGGTTCACAGAGCTTGTACTCAACTCACCACAAATATGTATTTGACATTGGTCCAGAAACTACTGACAAAGGGTGCTAATATAGATTACCAAATAAAAATAGTGCTGGACAGGATGAAGAATATATGAGCCTATGCATTATACACTAAGAGAACTGTCATTAGAATAAAACACTTGAAAATATTTACAAAATGATTTTGTTGTTTTCTGGTAAACAAACATATTGCATGAGGAAGATTACGTGGTCCTATTGTTTATGGTGAACAGCCTTTTCCAGCTTCCAGCCATGGAAGTTTGTCTTCTGCGATATTGGTTGATTTTCAGATACAGCTAATTTTATGCTTTTCCTGAACAAATTCTTATGTTTGAAAGTACTGCACTAAGCCTCATCACACTACTTGATGGGAGTAGTCCCCATCACACTACTTGACAGGAGTAGTCCCCATAACACCGCTTGATGGGAATAGTCCCCATCACACTACTTGACAGGAGTAGTCTCCATCACACTACTTGACAGGAGTAAACCCCATCACACTACTTGACAGGAGTAGTCCCAATCACACCACTTGACAGGAGTAGTCCCCATAACACTAACTGACAGGAGTAGTCCCCATAACACTACTTGACAGGAGTAGTCTCCATCACAATACTTGACAGGAGTAGTCCTTATCACACTGCTTGACAGGAGTAGTCCTTATCACACTACTTGGCAGGAGTTGTCTCCATAACACTACTTGACAGGAGTAGTCTCCATCACAATACTTGACAGGAGTAGTCCTTATCACACTGCTTGACAGGAGTAGTCCTTATCACACTACTTGGCAGGAGTTGTCTCCATCACACTACTTGACAGGAGTAGCCCCCATCACACTACTTGACAGGAGTAGTCTCCATCACACTACTTGACAGGAGTAAGCCCCATCACACTACTTGACAGGAGTAGTCCCCATCACAATACTTGACAGGAGTAAGCCCCATCACACTACTTGACAGGAGTAGTCCCCATCACACTACTTGACAGGAGTAGTCCCCAAAACACAACTTGACAGGAGTAGTCCTTATCACACTGCTTGACAGGAGTAGTCCTTATCACACTGCTTGACAGGAGTAGTCCTTATCACACTACTTGACAGGAGTAGTCTCCATCACACTACTTGACAGGAGTAGTCCTTATCACACTGCTTGACAGGAGTAGTCCTTATCACACTACTTGACAGGAGTAGTCTCCATCACACAACTTGACAGGAGTAGTCCTTATCACACTGCTTGACAGGAGTAGTCCTTATCACACTGCTTGACAGGAGTAGTCCCCATCACACTACTTGACAGGAGTAGTCTCCATCACACTACTTGACAGGAGTAGTCTCCATCACACTACTTGACAGGAGTAGCCCCATCACACTACTTGACAGGAGTAGTCTCCATCACACCACTGGACAGGAGTAGTCCCCATCACACTACTTGACAGGAGGAGCCCCCATCACACTACTTGACAGGAGTAGTCCTTATCACACTACTTGACAGGAGTAGTTCCCATCACACTACTTGACAGGAGTAGTCTCCATCACACTACTTGACAGGAGTAGTCTCCATCACACTGCTTGACAGGAGTAGCCCCCATCACACTGCTTGACAGGAGTAGCCCCCACACTACTTGACATCACACTACTTGACAGGAGTAGTCTCCATCACACCACTTGTCAGGAGTAGTCCCCATCACACTACTTGACAGGAGTAGCCCCAATCACACTACTTGACAGGAGTAGTCCTTATTACACTACTTGACAGGAGTAGACACTACTTGACAGGTAGTCCCCATCCCATCATCACACTACTTGACAGGAGTAGTCTCCATCACACTACTTGACAGGAGTAGTCCCCATCACACTACTTGACAGGAGTAGTCTCCATCACACTACTTGACAGGAGTAGTCCCCATCACACTACTTGACAGGAGTAGTCCCATCACACTACTTGACAGGAGTAGTCTCCATCACACTACTTGACAGGAGTAGTCTCCATCACACTACTTGACAGGAGTAGCCCCATCACACTACTTGACAGGAGTAGTCTCCATCACACTACTTGACAGGAGTAGCCCTTATCACACAACTTGACAGGAGTAGCCCTTATCACACTGCTTGACAGGAGTAGCCCCATCACACTACTTGACAGGAGTAGTCTCCATCACACCACTTGACAGGAGTAGTCCCCATCACACTACTTGACAGGAGTAACCCCATCACACTACTTGACAGGAGTAGTCCTTATCACACTACTTGACAGGTAGTAGTTCCCATCACACTACTTGACAGGAGTAGTCTCCATCACACTACTTGACAGGAGTAGTCCCCATCACACTACTTGACAGGAGTAGTCCCCATCACACTACTTAACAGGAGTAGTCTCCATCACACTACTTGACATGAGTAGTCTCCATCACACTACTTGACAGGAGTAGTCTCCATCACACTACTTGACAGGAGTAGCCCCCATCACACTACTTGACAGGAGTAGTCTCCATCACACTACTTGACAGGAGTAGCCCTTATCACACAACTTGACAGGAGTAGCCCTTATCACACTGCTTGACAGGAGTAGCCCCATCACACTACTTGACAGGAGTAGTCTCCATCACACCACTTGACAGGAGTAGTCCCCATCACACTACTTGACAGGAGTAACCCCCATCACACTACTTGACAGGAGTAGTCCTTATCACAATACTTGACAGGAGTAGTCTCCATCACACAACTTGACAGGAGTAGTCTCCATCACACTACTTGACAGGAGTAGTCTCCATCACACTACTTGACAGGAGTAGTCTCCATCACACTACTTGACAGGAGTAGTCTCCATCACACTACTTGACAGGAGTAGTCTCCATCACACCACTTGACAGGAGTAGTCCCCATGACACCACTTGACAGGGGTAGTCCCCATCACACTTCTTGACAGGAGTAGCCCCCATCACTCTACATGACAGGAGTAGTTCCCATCACACTACTTGACAGGAGTAGTCTCCATCACACTACTTGACAGGAGTAGTCTCCATCACACTACTTGACAGGAGTAGTCTCCACCACACTACTTGACAGGAGTAGTCTCCATCACACAACTACACAGGAGTAGCCCTTATCACACTGCTTGACAGGAGTAGCCCCCATCACACTACTTGACAGGAGTAGTCCCAGTCACACCACTTGACAGGAGTAGTCCCCATAACACTAATTGACAGTAGTAGTCCCCATCACACTACTTGACAGGAGTAAGCCCCATCACACTACTTAACAGGAGTAGTCCCAATCACACCACTTGACAGGAGTAGTCCCCATAACACTAATTGACAGGAGTAGTCCCCATAACACTACTTGACAGGAGTATTCTCCATCACAATACTTGACAGGAGTAAGCCCCATCACACTACTTGACAGGAGTAAGCCCCATCACACTACTTGACAGGAGTAGTCTCCATCACACTACTTGACAGGAGTAGTCTCCATCACACTATTTGACAGGAGTAGTCCCCATGACACTACTTGACAGGAGTAGTCCCCATGACACTACTTGACAGGAGTAGTCCCCAAACACTACTTGACAGGAGTAGTGTCCATCACACTACTTGACAGGAGTAGTCTCCATCACACTACTTGACAGGAGTAGTCCATCCACTCTTGACACACTACTTGACAGGAGTAGTCCCATCCATCTTGACACTACTTGTAGTCCCCATCACACTACTTGACAGGAGTAGTCCCCATCACACTACTTGACAGGAGTAGTCCCCATCACACTACTTGACAGGAGTAGTCCCATCATACTTGACAGGACATCACACTACTTGACAGGAGTAGTCTCCATCACACTACTTGACAGGAGTAGTCTCCATCACACTACTTGACAGGAGTAGTCCCCAATCCACACTACTTTGACAGGGTAGTATCACACTACACAGGAGTAGTCCCCATCACACTACTTGACAGGAGTAGTCCCCATCACACTACTTGACAGGAGTAGCCCCATCACACTACTTGACAGGAGTAGTCCTTATCACACTACTTGACAGGAGTAGTCCCCATCACACTACTTGACAGGAGTAGTCTCCATCACACTACTTGGCAGGAGTAGCCCTTATCACACAACTTGACAGGAGTAGCCCTTATCACACTGCTTGACAGGAGTAGCCCCCATCACACTACTTGACAGGAGTAGTCTCCATCACACCACTTGACAGGAGTAGTCCCCATCACACTACTTGAGAGGAGTAGCCCCATCACACTACTTGACAGGAGTAGTCCTTATCACACTACTTGACAGGAGTAGTCTCCATCAAACTACTTAACAGGAGTAGTCTCCATCACACTACTTGACAAGAGTAGTCTCCATCACACTACTTGACAGGAGTAGTCTCCATCACACTACTTGACAGGAGTAGTCTCCATCACACTACTTGACAGGAGTAGTCTCCATCACACTACTTGACAGGAGTAGCCCCCATCACACTACTTGACAGGAGTAGTCCTTATCACACTGCTTGACAGGAGTAGCCCCCATCACACTTCTTGATAGGAGTAGTCCCCATCACACAACTTGACAGGAGTAGTCCCCATAACACTACTTGACAGGAGTAGTCCTCATCGCACCACTTGACAGGAGTAGTCCCCATCACACTACTTGACTGGAGTTCTGTCGATCACATTTTTTAGTGAAGTAGCTAAGATGAAGTTTACATTAAACATGTGCATTTAATGATAAAAGCAGAAAGTTGGTCATCAGTTTCAAGAATATTTTCTCAAATAATATCAGATATGGAGGCACATATGTGTATGTCCGTTTTAGCATGTGCAGTAGACATAAAATGGCGTTCTGTTTTTAATGTTGCCTCTTACATACTCCTTGCGGGCCATGGCATTGTTTCGATTGAATCACTCTCTAACAAGGGCGATGACGGCACGAGACGGCCTTGCGTTGTCATCCATGAATATCTGACGATTGGCAAAGTTAACAAAATGTGACCCCATGGCCGTATCAGTATTTCCTGTCGCAAACGTTGACGCTTGTGTTTCCCTGGTACTATAATGAGATCCAACTTGCAGCCATACGAAACGCAACTCCACGCCATCACTGATGGGCTCATCTCCTGATACGACGTCAGTATAGCGACAATGGCCGTGGGCAACGTGTAGAGACCAATGGAACCCAACGCCATTTCCTCAAGTTGCAGTTCTTAGAGTTTGCACCACACCAGGCGTTTCTGCCTGTTAATACCTGTGTGGAAGGGACGTCGCAGCCTCCTTCAGATGGCATTGATGGATTTCTGAGAGACTCTCACTCCCCATTGCAGTTCTTCGGCATGGCTTATCATACTGATGTCTTGCCAGACGAATTTAAACCCGTTCATCATGGTCATTGGTGTTCTTCAGTCTACCAGGACTTGGACGACACGTAGTTCCTCGTAGGCCACAAGATTCCTCGTAAGTGGACTAACATACATGTGGTTAAAGCACCGATGTTACGACAGGACATCCCTGCAGCATGCAAGCCAATAGCTTGCCATTATGTATTTGTCTTATCTTGTCAATTACTTTTAAATCATTTCAGGAACTTGTAGCGTACATACTCCAAGTTCGAAATGTATATCCCACTTTGCTGGGGACCACTGCATCATGTGAAAATGGGACCAATAGGAAAAGAGCAGTTTGAGACCTTTACAAAGGAAAGTTTGTGGACAGAACAAAGCCGAGTAACAGTATGTACCTTGTACCTACTATTTTAACTTTGATTGATTAAAAGAGCCGGAAAATGGGTCAAGAAGAGCTGGGAACAATGACGAGTGACGTAGAACTCTTATCAGAGTGTGAGTCTTTAGGCGTCAGTCACGTGTGGAAATTTACATGATTCTGATCAGCATGACATGCAGACACCATCCCTATTAGAAAATGGATGCTTTCGCACTGGTACAAAAACGTGACCTGTTGGCACATATAGAAGCACATGTTACAGCAATATCAGAAGAGCCAACTGTCACTGTTCTAAAGTTGAAACCTGGCTCTGTCAAAACATTTGACGAATATGTCTTCATTTGTCCTTGAAGCTATCAGGAAACCAGTATTCACATCATACTTCATATTGATCATACTGATGTGGTAGTCCTTGCAGTAACGCTCAAACATTCCACATGCCATCCCACCAACGCATGTAAAAAACAGCTTACGGTGCAGGACATTTGGGGTAAATCACTTCTTTCAGAGCCGTAACTCTGGATACAACAGGTAAGTGGTAACTGTGTTTCCTAATGGACGACACTTCATAACGCATCAACGTCTTGTCAGGAGAGGGGCGGTGGGGTAGCCTAGTGGTTAAAGCGTTCGCTCGTCACGCCGAAGACACGGGTTCGATTCCCCACATGGGTACAATGTGTTAAGCCCATTTCTGGTGTCCCCCGCCGTGATATTGCTGGAATATTGCTAAAAGCGGCGTAAAACCATATTCACTCACTCACTCACTTGTCAGGAGATGGTCTCTTGTGGCTGCAGAAAGGGGTGTAACAACATATGCAAGTACAAACAGTCCTCACTTAAATGTACCTTTTTTGTAGACATTTAACCAGAAACCTAGGGGTACCATTTCAGAGCAACATGTCCATGGAATGGCATGTTAACCAACTCTCAAAGGCCTGTTTCTTCCAAATTCGCAACATCTGCAAGGTACAATACCTCCTGGACACAGCCACAACTAAACTCATGATGCAAACTCTCGTCACTTCACGTCTTGACTACTCCAACGCTCTCTGTTTCAACATCTCATCTTCACTCATGTCAAAACTAGAGAATTCAAAATGCAGCAGCACGAGTAATCTCAAGAACGAAACGATCTGACCATATCTCCCCAGTTCTCAAATCTCTCCACTGGCTTCCCATCAAACAACGTATCAGCTTCAAGATTCTCCTCCTCACCCATAACTGCATCTTTGATGACAATTCCTGTTCTTATCTCAAGGACCTTGTCCCTCTCCACAAACCCAGGCGATGTCTTCGCTCTGGCGACCAGTTCCTTCTCTCCGCTCCACTCAGCAAAACAGGAGTGGGTGATAGAGTGTTCTCTATCGCAGCTCCCCATCTGACGAACAGTCTTCACTATCACTCAGGATGCCTATGACAACAACAAAGTTCAAATCTGTTCGAAAACTCATCTCTTTCTGCAAGCCTTTCAATAACTCTCACACATGTACAGCGCCACTGAGCACATTCAAGATGGATTTTCGGTGCTATATAAATTGATTATTATTAGTAGTATTACTATGAGGGTAATTATTATTTTGGTTAAAATTTCCCTATAATGCAAAGATTACCTTTTCAAAGCTAAACCAGTAGCGAGCAAAGGCAAAGAAGAAGGTACCCTCTGCAATTGCCTGTGAAGATCCAACACCTCCTGATGCCCTACCTACACTACTGCCTCAAAACATTTTGATGCCCTACCTACAACACTGCCTCAAAACATTTTGATGCCCTACATACACGACAGCCTCAAAACAATTTGATGCCCTGCCTACATCACTGCCTCAAACCATTTTGATGCCCTACCTATACCACTGCCTCAACACCTCCTGAAGCCATACCTACACCACTTCCCCTAAACAATTTCATGCCCTACCTACACCACTGCCTCAACACCTCCTGATGCCTTACCTACACCATTTCCCCAAAACTATTTGATGCCCTACCTATACCACTGCTTCAAAACAACTTGATGCCATACCTATACCAATGCTTCAAAACAACCTGATGCCCAACCTACATCACGGCTTCAAAACAACTTGATGCCATACTTACAAAACTGCTTCAAAACAACTTGATGCCCAACCTACATCACTCCTTCAAAACAACTTTATGTTATACTTACACTACTGCCTCAAACCAACGTCGTGCCCAAGCTACACCACTGTTTCAAAAGAACTTGGTGCCATACTTACTATACCGCCTTAAAACAACTTGATGTATACTTACACTACTGCCTCAAAACAACTTGATGTATACTTACAGTACTGCCTCAAAACAACTTGATGCCCAACCTAAACAACTACTTCAAAACAACTTGATGTCCAATCCACACTACTGCCTCAAAACAACTTGATGCCCAACCTACATCACTTCTTTAAAACAACTTGATGTCATACTTACACCACTGCATCAAAACAACTTGATGTCATGCTTACACCACTGCATCAAAACAACTTGATGTCATACTTACACTACTGCCTCAAAACAATTTGATGCCCAACCTACATCACTTCTTTAACACAACTTGATGTCATACTTACACTACTGACTGAAAACAACTTCATGCCCAACCTACTCCACTGCCTCAAAACAACTTGATGTATACTTACACTACTACCTAAAACAAACCCCTAATTTCCTGCCTATACCACTGCCTCAAAACAACTTGATGCCATACTTACATTACTGCATTAAAAAAAACTTGAAGCCGTACCTACACCGCTGCTTCAAATCAACTTGATGCCATACTTGCGCTACTGCCTTAAAACAACTTGATGCCCAACCTACACCACTGCTTCAAAATAACTTGATGTATACTTACACTACTGCCTCAAAAGCAACTTGATGCCCAATCTACACCACTGCCTCAAAACAACTTGATGCCATACTTACGCTACTGCCTCAAAACAATTTGATGTTCAACCTACACCGCTGCTTCAAAACAACTTGATGCCATACTTACACTTCTGCCTTAAAACAACTTGATGCCCAACCTACACCACTGCTTCAAAACAACTTGATGTCATACTTATACTACTGCCTCAAAACAACTTCATGCCCAACCTACACCACTGCTTCAAAACACCTTGATGTATACTTACGCTACTGCCTCAAAACAACTTGATGCTTAACCTACATCACTATCTTAAAACAGCTTGATGTATACTTACACTGCTGCCTCAAAATAACTTGATGTCCTATCTATACCACTACCTAAAAACAACGTGATGTCCTATCTATAACACTGCCTCGAAACAACTTGATGCCAACCTACACCACTGCCTCAAAACAACTTGATGTATACTTACACTACTGCCTCAAAACAACTTGATGCCCAACCTACTCCACTGCCTCAAAAGAACTTGATGTATACCTACACTACTACATAAAAAACCCACCTGATTTCCTACCTATACCACTGCCTTAAAACAACTCGAAGCCGTACCTACACCGCTGCTTTTAAACAACTTGGTGTCATACTTCCATTACTGCCTTAAAACAACTTGAAGCCCTACCTACACCACTGCTTTAAATCAACTTGATGCCATACTTACACCACTACCTTATAACAGCTTGACGCCCAACCTACACCACTGCCTCAAAACATTTTGATGCCCTACCTATACCACAACCTCAAAACAACTTGAAGCCCAACCTAGACCACTGGTTCAAAACAACTTGATGCCATACTTACACTACTGCCTTAAAATAACTTGATGCCCAACCTACACCACTGGTTTGAAACAACTTCATGCCATACTTACACTACTGCTTCAAAACAACTTGATGTATACTTACGTTACTGCCTCAAAACAACTTGATGCTTAACCTACATCACTCTCTTAAAACAACTTGATATATACTTACACTACAGTCTCAAAAAAACTTGATGTCCTATCTATACGACTGCCTCAAAACAACTTGATGCTCAACTTACATCACTGCCTTAAAACAACTGGATGTATGCTTACACTACTGCCACAAAACAACTTCATGCCCAACCTACTCAACTGCCTCAAAAGATTTTGATACCCTACCTATACCACTCCCTCAAAACAACTTGAAGCCAAACCTACACCACTGCTTCAAAACAACTTGATGTCATACTTACGCTACTGCCTCAAAACAACTTGATGCCCAACCTACACCACTGCTTCAAAACGACTTGATGCCATACTTACACCACTGCTTCAAAACAACTTGATGCCATACTTACGCTACTGCTTCAAAACAACTTGATGCCCAACCTACACCACTGCTTCAAAACAACTTGGTGCCATACTTACACCACTGCTTCAAAACAAACAACCTGATGTATACTTAGGCTACTGCCTCAAAACAACTTGATGCTTAACCTACATCACTCTCTTAAAACAACTTGATGTATACTTACACTACTGCTTCAAAATAACTTGATGTCCTATCTATACCACTGCCTCAAAACAACGTGAGGTTCTATCTGTACCACTACTTCGAAACAACTTGATACCAACCTACACCACTGCCTCAAATCAACTTGATATATACTTACACTCCTGCCTCAAAAAAACTTCATGCCAAACCTACTCCACGGCCTCAAAACAACTTGATGTATACTTACACAACTACCTAAAAAAAACCCTGATTTCCTACCTATACCACTGCCTCAAAACAACTCGAAGCCGTACCTACACAGCTGCTTCAATGCAACTTGATGCCATACTTACATGACTGCCTTAAAACAACTTGATGCCCAACCTACTACACTGCTTCAAAAACGACTTGATGTCATACTTACACTACTGCCTCAAAACAACTTGATGCCCAACCTACACCACTGCTTCAAAACAACTTGATGTCATACTTACACTACTGCCTCAAAACACCTTGATGCCCAACCTACACCACTGCTTCAAAACAACTTGATGTATACTTACGCTACTGCCTCAAAACAACTTGATGCTTAACCTACATCACTCTCTTAAAACAGCTTGATGTATACTTACACTGCTGCCTCAAAATAACTTGATGTCCTATCTATACCACTACCTAAAAACAACGTGATGTCCTATCTATAACACTGCCTCGAAACAACTTGATACCAACCTACACCACTGCCCCAAAACAACATGATGTATACCTACACTACTACCCAAAGAAACCCCCTGATTTCCTACCTATACCAGTGCCTCAAAACAACTCGAAGCCGTACCTACACCGCTGCTTTTAAACCACTTGATGTCATACTTACACTACTGCCTTAAAACAACTTGAAGCCCTACCTACATCACTGCTTTAAATCAACTTGATGCCATACTTACACAACTACCTTATAACAGCTTGATGCACAACCTATACCACTGCCTCAAATCAACTTGATACCAAACCTACAACACCGGTTCAAAATAACTTGATGTATACTTACACCACTGCCTTAAAACAACTCGATGACATACTTACGCTACTGCTTCAAAACAACTTGATGTATACTTATACCACTGCCCCACAACAACTTGATGGCCTACCTATACCACTGCCCTAAAACAACTTGATGCCATACTTACACTACTGCTTCAAAACAACTTGATGCCCAAGCTACACTACAGCCTCAAAACAACTTGATGTATACTTACACCACTGCCTCAAACCAACTTGATGGCCTACCTATACCACTGCCTTAAAACAACTTGATGTATACTTACACTACTGCCTTCAAATAACTCGATGCCCAACCTACACCACCGGTTCAAAACAACTTGATGCCATACTTACACTACTGCTTCAAAACGACTTGATACCCTACCTACACCACTGCTTCAAAGCAACTTGATGCCATACTTACACTACTGCCTTCAAATAACTTGATGCCCAACCTACACCACCGGTTCAAAACAACTTGATGCCATACTTACACTACTGCTTCAAAACGACTTGATACCCTACCTACACCACTGGTTCAAAGCAACTTGATGTATACTTACACCACTGCCTTAAAACAACTCGATGACATACTTACGCTACTGCCTCAAAACAACTTGATGTATACTTATACCACTGCCTCACAACAACTTGATGGCCTACCTATACCACTGCCCTAAAACAACTTGATGCCATACTTACACTACTGCTTCAAAACAACTTGATGCCCAAGCTACACTACAGCCTCAAAACAACTTGATGTATACTTACACCACTGCCTCAAACCAACTTGATGGCCTACCTATACCACTGCCTTAAAACAACTTGATGTATACTTACACTACTGCCTCAAAACAATTTAATGCCCAACCTACTCCACTGCTTCAAAACAACTTTATGCATACTTATATAACTGCCTCAAAACAACTTGATGCCCAAGCTACACTACTACGTCAAAACAACTTGATGTATACTTAAACTACTGCCTCAAAACAGGGTGATCCCCAAGCTACACCACTGCTTCCAAACAACTCGATGCATACTTACACTACTGCCTCAAAACAACTTGATGCCCAACCTAAAGAACTACTTCTAAACAACTTGATGTCCAACCTACACTACTGCCTGAAAACCTACACCACTGCTTCCAAACAACTCGATGCATACTTACACTACTGCCTCAAAACAATTTAATGCCCAACCTAAACCACTGCTTCAAAACAACTTTATGCATACTTATATAACTGCCTCAAAACAACTTGATGCCCAAGCTACACTACTACGTCAAAACAACTTGATGTATACTTAAACTACTGCCTCAATACAAGGTGATGCCCTAGCTACACCACTGTTTCAAAACAACTTGATGCCATACTTACATTACTGCATTAAAAAAAACTTGAAGCCGTACCTACACCGCTGCTTCAAATCAACTTGATGCCATACTTGCGCTACTGCCTTAAAACAACTTGATGCCCAACCTACACCACTGCTTCAAAATAACTTGATGTATACTTACACTACTGCCTCAAAAGCAACTTGATGCCCAATCTACACCACTGCCTCAAAACAACTTGATGCCATACTTACGCTACTGCCTCAAAACAATTTGATGTTCAACCTACACCGCTGCTTCAAAACAACTTGATGCCATACTTACACTTCTGCCTTAAAACAACTTGATGCCCAACCTACACCACTGCTTCAAAACAACTTGATGTCATACTTATACTACTGCCTCAAAACAACTTCATGCCCAACCTACACCACTGCTTCAAAACACCTTGATGTATACTTACACCATTGCCTCAAAACAACTTGATGCTTAACCTACATCACTATCTTAAAACAGCTTGATGTATACTTACACTGCTGCCTCAAAATAACTTGATGTCCTATCTATACCACTACCTAAAAACAACGTGATGTCCTATCTATAACACTGCCTCTGAAACAACTTGATGCCAACCTACACCACTGCCTCAAAACAACTTGATGTATACTTACACTACTGCCTCAAAACAACTTGATGCCCAACCTACTCCACTGCCTCAAAAGAACTTGATGTATACCTACACTACTACCCAAAAAACCCACCTGATTTCCTACCTATACCACTGCCTGAAAACAACTCGAAGCCGTACCTACACCGCTGCTTTTAAACAACTTGGTGTCATACTTCCATTACTGCCTTAAAACAACTTGAAGCCCTACCTACACCACTGCTTTAAATCAACTTGATGCCATACTTACACCACTACCTTATAACAGCTTGACGCCCAACCTACACCACTGCCTCAAAACATTTTGATGCCCTACCTATACCACAACCTCAAAACAACTTGAAGCCCAACCTAGACCACTGGTTCAAAACAACTTGATGCCATACTTACACTACTGCCTTAAAATAACTTGATGCCCAACCTACACCACTGGTTTGAAACAACTTCATGCCATACTTACACTACTGCTTCAAAACAACTTGATGTATACTTACGTTACTGCCTCAAAACAACTTGATGCTTAACCTACATCACTCTCTTAAAACAACTTGATATATACTTACACTACAGTCTCAAAAAAACTTGATGTCCTATCTATACGACTGCCTCAAAACAACTTGATGCTCAACTTACATCACTGCCTTAAAACAACTGGATGTATGCTTACACTACTGCCACAAAACAACTTCATGCCCAACCTACTCACTAACTGCCTCAAAAGATTTTGATGATACCTATACCACTCCTCAAAACAACTTGAAGCCAAACCTACACCACTGCTTCAAAACAACTTGATGTCATACTTACGCTACTGCCTCAAAACAACTTGATGCCCAACCTACACCACTGCTTCAAAACAACTTGATGCCATACTTACTTACACTACTGCTTCAAAACAACTTGATGCCCAACCTACACTACTGCCTCAAAACAACTTGATGCCCAGCCTACACCACTGCTTCAAAACAACTCAATGTCAAAACAAACAACCTGATGTATACTCACACTACTGCCTCAAAACAACTTGATGCCCAACCTACATCACTGCTTCAAAACAACTCAATACTTACACTACTGCTTCAACCTACACCTACTGCTGCCTCAAAACAACTTGATGTTCTACCTGTACCTACTACCACAAAACAACTGATGCCTTCAAAACAACTCAATGTCATACTTACACTACTGCTTCAAAACGACTTGATGCTCTACCTACAACCACATGCCTACAAAACAACTTGATACTCTACCTACACCACTGCCTAAAAAACAACTTGATGTATACCTACACCACTGCCTCAAAACAACTCGATGACATACTTACGCTACTGTCTCAAAACAACTTGATGCCCAACCTACACCACTGCTTCAAAACAACTCAATGTCATACTTACACTACTGCTTCAAAACGACTGGATACCCTACCTACACCACTGCCTCAAAACTACGTGATGTATACTTACACCACTGCTTCAAAACAACTCGATGACATACTTACGCTACTGTCTCAAAACAACTTGATGCCCAACCTACACTACTACCTCAAAACAACTTGATGCTTAACCTACATCAATCTCTTGAAACAACTTGATGTATACTTACACTACTGCCTAAAAACAACGTGATGACCTATCTATACCAGTGCCTCAAAACAACTTGATACCCAACCTACTCCACTTCCTCAATACAACTTGATGTATACTTACACTGCTACCTAAAAAAAACCCTGATTTCCTACCTATACCACTGCCTCAAAACAACTTGATACCCAACCTACTCAACTTCCTCAAAACTACTTGATGTATACTTACACTGCTACCTAAAAAAACCCCTGATTTCCTACCTACACCGCTGCCTCAAAACAACTTGATGCTTAACCTACATCACTCTCTTAAAACAACTTGATGTATACTTACACTACTGCTTCAAAACAACTTGATGCCCAACCTACACCACTGCTTCAAATCAACTCAATGTCATACTTACGCTACTGTCTCAAAACAACTTGATGCCCAACCTATACCACTGCCCTAAAGCAACTTGATGCCGTACTTACACCGCTGCTTCAAATCAACTTGATGCCATACTTACACCACTACCTTAAAACAACTTGATGCACAACCTACACCACTGCCTCAAAATATTTTGATACCCTACCTATACATCTCCCTCAAAACAACTTGAAGCCCAACCTACACCACTGCTTCAAAACAACTTGATGCCATACTTATGCTACTGCCTCAAAACAACTTGATGCCCAACCTACACCACTGCTTCAAAACAACTTGATGTCATACTTACACTACTGCCTCAAAACAACTTGATGCCCAACCTACACCACTGCCTCAAAACAACTTGATGCCATACTTACACTACTGCTTCAAAACGACTTGATACCCTACCTACACCACTGGTTCAAAGCAACTTGATGTATACTTACACCATTGCCTTAAAACAACTCGATGTATACTTACACCACTGCCTCAAAACTACTTGATGTATACTTACACCACTGCTTCAAAACAACTCGATGACATACTTACGCTACTGTCTCAAAACAACTTGATGCCCAACCTACACCACTGCTTCAAAACAACTCAATGTCATACTTACACCACTGCCTCAAAACAACTTGATGCCCAACCTACACCACTGCTTCAAAACAACTTGATGTCATACTTACACTACTGCCTCAAAACAACTTGATGCCCAACCTACACCACTGCCTCAAAACAACTTGATGCCATACTTACACTACTGCTTCAAAACGACTTGATACCCTACCTACACCACTGGTTCAAAGCAACTTGATGTATACTTACACCATTGCCTTAAAACAACTCGATGTATACTTACACCACTGCCTCAAAACTACTTGATGTATACTTACACCACTGCTTCAAAACAACTCGATGACATACTTACGCTACTGTCTCAAAACAACTTGATGCCCAACCTACACCACTGCCTCAAAACAACTCAATGTCATACTTACACTACTGCTTCAAAACGACTTGATACCCTACCTACACCACTGCCTCGAAACTACTTGATGTATACTTACACCACTGCCTCAAAACAACTCGATGACATGCTTACACTACTACCTCAAAACAACTTGATGCCCAACCTACACCACTGCCTCAAAACAACTTGATGCCCAACCTACACCACTGCCTCAAAACAACTCAATGTCATACTTACACTACTGCTTCAAAACGACTTGATACCCTACCTACACCACTGCCTCAAAACTACTTGATGTATACTTACACCACTGCCTCAAAACAACTCGATGACATGCTTACACTACTACCTCAAAACAACTTGATGCCCAACCTACACCACTGCCTCAAAACAACTTGAAGCCCAGCCTACACCACTGCTTCAAAACAACTCAATGTCATACTTACACTACTGCCTCAAAACAACTTGAAGCCCAACCTACACCACTGCTTCAAAACAACTCAATGTCATACCTACACCACTGCCTCAAAACAACTTGATGCCCAACCTACACCACTGCTTCAAAACAACTCAATGTCATACTTACACTACTGCCTCAAAACGACTGGATACTCTACCTACACCACTGCCTCAAAACTACTTGATGTATACTTACACCACTGCTTCAAAACAACTCGATGACATACTTACGCTACTGTCTCAAAACAACTTGATGCCCAACCTACACCACTGCTTCAAAACAACTCAATGTCATACTTACACTACTGCTTCAAAACGACTGGATACCCTACCTACACCACTGCCTCAAAACTACGTGATGTATACTTACACCACTGCTTCAAAACAACTCGATGACATACTTACGCTACTGTCTCAAAACAACTTGATGCCCAACCTACACTACTACCTCAAAACAACTTGATGCTTAACCTACATCAATCTCTTGAAACAACTTGATGTATACTTACACTACTGCCTAAAAACAACGTGATGACCTATCTATACCAGTGCCTCAAAACAACTTGATACCCAACCTACTCCACTTCCTCAATACAACTTGATGTATACTTACACTGCTACCTAAAAAACCCCCTGATTTCCTACCTATACCACTGCCTCAAAACAACTTGATACCCAACCTACTCCACTTCCTCAAAACTACTTGATGTATACTTACACTGCTACCTAAAAAAACCCCTGATTTCCTACCTACACCGCTGCCTCAAAACAACTTGATGCTTAACCTACATCACTCTCTTAAAACAACTTGATGTATACTTACACTACTGCTTCAAAACAACTTGATGCCCAACCTACACCACTGCTTCAAAACAACTCAATGTCATACTTACGCTACTGTCTCAAAACAACTTGATGCCCAACCTACACCACTGCCTCAAAACAACTTGATGCCCAACCTATGCCAGTGCCCTAAAGCAACTTGATGCCGTACTTACACCGCTGCTTCAAATCAACTTGATGCCATACTTACACCACTACCTTAAAACAACTTGATGCCCAACCTACACCACTGCTTCAAAACAACTTGATGCCATACTTATGCTACTGCCTCAAAACAACTTGATGCCCAACCTACACCACTGCTTCAAAACAACTTGATGTCATACTTACACTACTGCCTCAAAACAACTTGATGCCCAACCTACACCACTGCCTCAAAACAACTTGATGCCATACTTACACTACTGCTTCAAAACGACTTGATACCCTACCTACACCACTGGTTCAAAGCAACTTGATGTATACTTACACCATTGCCTTAAAACAACTCGATGTATACTTACACCACTGCCTCAAAACTACTTGATGTATACTTACACCACTGCTTCAAAACAACTCGATGACATACTTACGCTACTGTCTCAAAACAACTTGATGCCCAACCTACACCACTGCTTCAAAACAACTCAATGTCATACTTACACCACTGCCTCAAAACAACTTGATGCCCAACCTACACCACTGCTTCAAAACAACTTGATGTCATACTTACACTACTGCCTCAAAACAACTTGATGCCCAACCTACACCACTGCCTCAAAACAACTTGATGCCATACTTACACTACTGCTTCAAAACGACTTGATACCCTACCTACACCACTGGTTCAAAGCAACTTGATGTATACTTACACCATTGCCTTAAAACAACTCGATGGATACTTACACCACTGCCTCAAAACAACTTGATGTATACTTACACCACTGCTTCAAAACAACTTGATGTATACTTACACCACTGCCTCAAAACAACTTGATGTATACTTACACCACTGCCTCAAAACAACTTGATGTATACTTACACCACTGCCTCAAAACAACTTGATGCCCAACCTACACCACTGCTTCAAAACAACTTGATGTCATACTTACACTACTGCCTCAAAACAACTTGATGCCCAACCTACACCACTGCCTCAAAACAACTTGATGCCATACTTACACTACTGCTTCAAAACGACTTGATACCCTACCTACACCACTGGTTCAAAGCAACTTGATGTATACTTACACCATTGCCTTAAAACAACTCGATGTATACTTACACCACTGCCTCAAAACAACTTGATGTATACTTACACCACTGCCTCAGAACAACTTGATGTATACTTACACCACTGCCTCAGAACAACTTGATGTATACTTACACCACTGCCTCAGAACAACTTGATGTATACTTACACCATTGCCTTAAAACAACTCGATGTATACTTACACCACTGCCTCAAAACAACTTGATGTATACTTACACCACTGCCTCAGAACAACTTGATGTATACTTACACCACTGCCTCAGAACAACTTGATGTATACTTACACCACTGCCTCAGAACAACTTGATGTATACTTACACCACTGCCTCAGAACAACTTGATGTATACTTACACCACTGCCTCAGAACAACTTGATGTATACTTACACCACTGCCTCAGAACAACTTGATGTATACTTACACCACTGCCTCAGAACAACTTGATGTATACTTACACCACTGCCTCAGAACAACTTGATGGCCTACCTATACCACTGCCTTAACACCACCTGATGCTCTACTTACACTACCGCCTCAACACAACCTCTCGATGTGTTAGACTTTAATCCTACCTCACCGCCCTCCCTCAACCTTGTTCCTAGTTTCTCACCTCCCCAACCCACTTTTCCTCGCGACCCGTCTTTTATTATTTAACGTTTTTGTTGGGACGAACTACAATGGCACGCACAGTATGTGTTTGGTATTTAAGGGCCATGCTCGTTTAAGGGCTATTTTACTCAGATTCTACATATATAATATCTACTGCTGATATAGAAAATTGATTATGACCATTTGTGATATGTGGTCCTGTGCATAGAGTAGGTTGAAGTTAAACAACATTGGTAGCAGACAGTCCTTGGATGGGTGACCGTGTTTTGGTAGCTTGACCCCTGAGAGTTTCCAGGAGTTGTCCTCCCTACAACGAAGCACACGTGACACATGTGGTTTCGCCTTAGGCCTTGAATTGCCCAGCAGTAAATGGGTACCCGGTGGGATAAGTCATATGACTGTTAGCCTTCTTGCGTTTCACAAGCAGCTTGGCGTATCCGGGAAAATTATGCATTTGCTCTTTAATAACCTTTAACCAAGCATGCGCTGTTGAAATACACATATTCTGCGTGGAAACATCCGCTTCATATATAGCCATTAGTATTACTATTTATTACAGTATTTACTCTTGATTTGTCCACAAACCTTCATGGCTCCTATCCACACTAAACGCCATTACAATGTGAAAACCATTGATCCATTGATTACACATACATTACTTCTGTAAATAGACTGTATAGTCAGAACGGTCAATATATAGCAAATACCACTACTGGCGGAAATATAGCAAATTAAATTAAGAAACGCTATCCGGTCAAGTGTGGTTTTCTAACCTAGACAGCTTGGCGTCCGGAATATGAGCTGTTAACATCAGGTTGAAGTCAGAATGTTGATGTCGCCCGTCATGAATAAGGTAAGCGGTTCACTTGTGGGGCTACGTTCAATGACAGGGCGAATGCAATGCAACATCAGATGACCACCAATTAACCATAAAAACCTCGTTATCTGGACAGATTGGAAGTTGAAAAATGTTTTGTGGATGAAAAGCAGCCACAGTTTCTTAGAGCCTTTCAGGGGAAAAACATAGTTTTTAGCTAACAAAATAGATAATATCGCCATGTTCGCTCCACTGAAAAAATCAAGAAACCTCAATTTGGCACTTGGTATTCAGTAATAACTGTAATCAATCTGTTCGATATTTGAATACTACCTATTGCCTTACATGGGAGCGAAATATAGGGTTATGAAAATATTGTATAAATTGAAAAAGAAATCACCCTAAATTTCTTACGTTTGCAACTGGTTTACAATTATCAAATGTATGGTTAATGGCGAACTGGGTCGTTTCTCTGTGAACATTACAATAGATAAAACGATGATCACATTTTGGAAACCGCATCTTTCCCGTATTTTATCATGGCGTATCCTTCAACTTTTCAAATTGCACACCCTCAATCTCTGTTATAACAATGTGTGGATATCTCACATAAAAGGTATTTTAAACGGTTGTCGCTTAACTTATGGATTTGATTATCCTATCTGTGTTTGTAAACAGTGGCTAGTCTCAATGGTCGAATCAACTCTTAAAGATTATGTTATACAGCAATGGAGGGAAGATATTAATAAAGGTTAAAAGGGTAATTATTATAAACTGTTCAAAGATCTGCCGCCGTTTTCAAAATACCTCCTATTACCTGCCTACGCCTCTCGGCCCATTATGTTATTTCGGACATCGAATCATCAATTTACCAGTAGAGACTGAACGCTGGCGAAATATACCAAGAAATTGTAACCATTGTAATTCACCGGCGATAGCCGTCGAGTTCAATTATTTATTGAAATGTTCGTTTTTATAACATAAGATCACGATATATCCCGTATCACCAATCGTTGTTTGGCGGAATTTGAACTGAATTGCCAGGACGATTGCGATGATGATTATAATCATGGTCATGATTACAGAATGCTGTCAGACTGAGCTCTTCTTGATTGCCATGTTATTGCAGATAGGGTAGGTGTGTTAACATGTGGAATACCTAGACAGAAAGACTAGGTAGGTGTGTTATGTCAGATAGGTAGGTGTGTTAACATGTGGAATACCTAGACAGAAAGACTTCTGTTATGTCAGATAGGTAGGTGTGTTAACATGTGGAATACCTAGACAGAAAGACTTCTGTTATGTCAGATAGGTAGGTGTGTTAACAGGTGTGTTAACATGTGGAATACCTAGACAGAAAGACTTCTGTTATGTCAGATAGGTAGGTGTGTTAACATGTGGAATACCTAGACAGAAAGACTTCTGTTATGTCAGATAGGTAGGTGTGTTAACATGTGGAATACCTAGACAGAAAGAGACTTCTGTTATGTCAGATAGGTAGGTGTGTTAACATGTGGAATACCTAGACAGAAAGACTTCTGTTATGTCAGATAGGTAGGTGTGTTAACATGTGGAATACCTAGACAGAAAGACTTCTGTTATGTCAGATAGGTAGGTGTGTTAACATGTGGAATACCTAGACAGAAAGACTTCTGTTATGTCAGATAGGTAGGTGTGTTAACATGTGGAATACCTAGACAGAAAGACTTCTGTTATGTCAGATAGGTAGGTGTGTTAACATGTGGAATACCTAGACAGAAAGACTTCTGTTATGTCAGATAGGTAGGTGTGTTAACATGTGGAATACCTAGACAGAAAGACTTCTGTTATGTCAGATAGGTAGGTGTGTTAACATGTGGAATACCTAGACAGAAAGACTTCTGTTATGTCAGATAGGTAGGTGTGTTAACATGTGGAATACCTAGACAGAAAGACTTCTGTTATGTCAGATAGGTAGGTGTGTTAACATGTGGAATACCTAGACAGAAAGACTTCTGTTATGTCAGATAGGTAGGTGTGTTAACATGTGGAATACCTAGACAGAAAGACTTCTGTTATGTCAGATAGGTAGGTGTGTTAACATGTGGAATACCTAGACAGAAAGACTTCTGTTATGTCAGATAGGTAGGTGTGTTAACATGTGGAATACCTAGACAGAAAGACTTCTGTTATGTCAGATAGGTAGGTGTGTTAACATGTGGAATACCTAGACAGAAAGACTTCTGTTATGTCAGATAGGTAGGTGTGTTAAACATGTGGAATACCTAGACAGAAAGACTTCTGTTATGTCAGATAGGTAGGTGGTGTGTTAACATGTGGAATACCTAGACAGAAAGACTTCTGTTATGTCAGATAGGTAGGTGTGTTAACATGTGGAATACCTAGACAGAAAGACTTCTGTTATGTCAGATAGGTAGGTGTGTTAACATGTGGAATACCTAGACAGAAAGACTTCTGTTATGTCAGATAGGTAGGTGTGTTAACATGTGGAATACCTAGACAGAAAGTTTAACATGTGGAATGTGGACCTAGACAGAAAGACTTCTGTTATGTCAGATAGGTAGGTGTGTTAACATGTGGAATACCTAGACAGAAAGACTTCTGTTATGTCAGATAGGTAGGTGTGTTAACATGTGGAATACCTAGACAGAAAGACTTCTGTTATGTCAGATAGGTAGGTGTGTTAACATGTGGAATACCTAGACAGAAAGACTTCTGTTATGTCAGATAGGTAGGTGTGTTAACATGTGGAATACCTAGACAGAAAGACTTCTGTTATGTCAGATAGGTAGGTGTGTTAACATGTGGAATACCTAGACAGAAAGACTTCTGTTATGTCAGATAGGTAGGTGTGTTAACATGTGGAATACCTAGACAGAAAGACTTCTGTTATGTCAGATAGGTAGGTGTGTTAACATGTGGAATACCTAGACAGAAAGACTTCTGTTATGTCAGATAGGTAGGTGTGTTAACATGTGGAATACCTAGACAGAAAGACTTCTGTTATGTCAGATAGGTAGGTGTGTTAACATGTGGAATACCTAGACAGAAAGACTTCTGTTATGTCAGATAGGTAGGTGTGTTAACATGTGGAATACCTAGACAGAAAGACTTCTGTTATGTCAGATAGGTAGGTGTGTTAACATGTGGAATACCTAGACAGAAAGACTTCTGTTATGTCAGATAGGTAGGTGTGTTAACATGTGGAATACCTAGACAGAAAGACTTCTGTTATGTCAGATAGGTAGGTGTGTTAACATGTGGAATACCTAGACAGAAAGACTTCTGTTATGTCAGATAGGTAGGTGTGTTAACATGTGGAATACCTAGACAGAAAGACTTCTGTTATGTCAGATAGGTAGGTGTGTTAACATGTGGAATACCTAGACAGAAAGACTTCTGTTATGTCAGATAGGTAGGTGTGTTAACATGTGGAATACCTAGACAGAAAGACTTCTGTTATGTCAGATAGGTAGGTGTGTTAACATGTGGAATACCTAGACAGAAAGACTTCTGTTATGTCAGATAGGTAGGTGTGTTAACATGTGGAATACCTAGACAGAAAGACTTCTGTTATGTCAGATAGGTAGGTGTGTTAACATGTGGAATACCTAGACAGAAAGACTTCTGTTATGTCAGATAGGTAGGTGTGTTAACATGTGGAATACCTAGACAGAAAGACTTCTGTTATGTCAGATAGGTAGGTGTGTTAACATGTGGAATACCTAGACAGAAAGACTTCTGTTATGTCAGATAGGTAGGTGTGTTAACATGTGGAATACCTAGACAGAAAGACTTCTCTGTGTTATGTCAGATAGGTAGGTGTGTTAACATGTGGAATACCTAGACAGAAAGACTTCTGTTATGTCAGATAGGTAGGTGTGTTAACATGTGGAATACCTAGACAGAAAGACTTCTGTTATGTCAGATAGGTAGGTGTGTTAACATGTGGAATACCTAGACAGAAAGACTTCTGTTATGTCAGATAGGTAGGTGTGTGTTAACATGTGGAATACCATGTGGAATACCTAGACAGAAAGACTTCTGTTATGTCAGATAGGTAGGTGTGTTAACATGTGGAATACCTAGACAGAAAGACTTCTGTTATGTCAGATAGGTAGGTGTGTTAACATGTGGAATACCTAGACAGAAAGACTTCTGTTATGTCAGATAGGTAGGTGTGTTAACATGTGGAATACCTAGACAGAAAGACTTCTGTTATGTCAGATAGGTAGGTGTGTTAACATGTGGAATACCTAGACAGAAAGACTTCTGTTATGTCAGATAGGTAGGTGTGTTAACATGTGGAATACCTAGACAGAAAGACTTCTGTTATGTCAGATAGGTAGGTGTGTTAACATGTGGAATACCTAGACAGAAAGACTTCTGTTATGTCAGATAGGTAGGTGTGTTAACATGTGGAATACCTAGACAGAAAGACTTCTGTTATGTCAGATAGGTAGGTGTGTTAACATGTGGAATACCTAGACAGAAAGACTTCTGTTATGTCAGATAGGTAGGTGTGTTAACATGTGGAATACCTAGACAGAAAGACTTCTGTTAGATAGGTAGGTGTGTTAACATGTGGACTACCTAGACAGAAAGACTTCTGTTATGTCAGATAGGTAGGTGTGTTAACATGTGGAATACCTAGACAGAAAGACTTCTGTTATGTCAGATAGGTAGGTGTGTTAACATGTGGAATACCTAGACAGAAAGACTTCTGTTATGTCAGATAGGTAGGTGTGTTAACATGTGGAATACCTAGACAGAAAGACTTCTGTTATGTCAGATAGGTAGGTGTGTTAACATGTGGAATAACACAGAAAGACTTCTGTTATGTCAATACCATGTGGAATAGACAGAAAGACTTCTGTTATGTCAGATAGGTAGGTGTGTTAACATGTGGAATACCTAGACAGAAAGACTTCTGTTATGTCAGATAGGTAGGTGTGTTAACATGTGGAATACCTAGACAGAAAGACTTCTGTTATGTCAGATAGGTAGGTGTGTTAACATGTGGAATACCTAGACAGAAAGACTTCTGTTATGTCAGATAGGTAGGTGTGTTAACATGTGGAATACCTAGACAGAAAGACTTCTGTTATGTCAGATAGGTAGGTGTGTTAACATGTGGAATACCTCAGATAGGTAGGTGTGTTAACATGTGGAATACCTAGACAGAAAGACTTCTGTTATGTCAGATAGGTAGGTGTGTTAACATGTGGAATACCTAGACAGAAAGACTTCTGTTATGTCAGATAGGTAGGTGTGTTAACATGTGGAATACCTAGACAGAAAGACTTCTGTTATGTCAGATAGGTAGGTGTGTTAACATGTGGAATACCTAGACAGAAAGACTTCTGTTATGTCAGATAGGTAGGTGTGTTAACATGTGGAATACCTAGACAGAAAGACTTCTGTTATGTCAGATAGGTAGGTGTGTTAACATGTGGAATACCTAGACAGAAAGACTTCTGTTATGTCAGATAGGTAGGTGTGTTAACATGTGGAATACCTAGACAGAAAGACTTCTGTTATGTCAGATAGGTAGGTGTGTTAACATGTGGAATACCTAGACAGAAAGACTTCTGTTATGTCAGATAGGTAGGTGTGTTAACATGTGGAATACCTAGACAGAAAGACTTCTGTTATGTCAGATAGGTAGGTGTGTTAACATGTGGAATACCTAGACAGAAAGACTTCTGTTATGTCAGATAGGTAGGTGTGTTAACATGTGGAATACCTAGACAGAAAGACTTCTGTTATGTCAGATAGGTAGGTGTGTTAACATGTGGAATACCTAGACAGAAAGACTTCTGTTATGTCAGATAGGTAGGTGTGTTAACATGTGGAATACCTAGACAGAAAGACTTCTGTTATGTCAGATAGGTAGGTGTGTTAACATGTGGAATACCTAGACAGAAAGACTTCTGTTATGTCAGATAGGTAGGTGTGTTAACATGTGGAATACCTAGACAGAAAGACTTCTGTTATGTCAGATAGGTAGGTGTGTTAACATGTGGAATACCTAGACAGAAAGACTTCTGTTATGTCAGATAGGTAGGTGTGTTAACATGTGGAATACCTAGACAGAAAGACTTCTGTTATGTCAGATAGGTAGGTGTGTTAACATGTGGAATACCTAGACAGAAAGACTTCTGTTATGTCAGATAGGTAGGTGTGTTAACATGTGGAATACCTAGACAGAAAGACTTCTGTTATGTCAGATAGGTAGGTGTGTTAACATGTGGAATACCTAGACAGAAAGACTTCTGTTATGTCAGATAGGTAGGTGTGTTAACATGTGGAATACCTAGACAGAAAGACTTCTGTTATGTCAGATAGGTAGGTGTGTTAACATGTGGAATACCTAGACAGAAAGACTTCTGTTATGTCAGATAGGTAGGTGTGTTAACATGTGGAATACCTAGACAGAAAGACTTCTGTTATGTCAGATAGGTAGGTGTGTTAACATGTGGAATACCTAGACAGAAAGACTTCTGTTATGTCAGATAGGTAGGTGTGTTAACATGTGGAATACCTAGACAGAAAGACTTCTGTTATGTCAGATAGGTAGGTGTGTTAACATGTGGAATACCTAGACAGAAAGACTTCTGTTATGTCAGATAGGTAGGTGTGTTAACATGTGGAATACCTAGACAGAAAGACTTCTGTTATGTCAGATAGGTAGGTGTGTTAACATGTGGAATACCTAGACAGAAAGACTTCTGTTATGTCAGATAGGTAGGTGTGTTAACATGTGGAATACCTAGACAGAAAGACTTCTGTTATGTCAGATAGGTAGGTGTGTTAACATGTGGAATACCTAGACAGAAAGACTTCTGTTATGTCAGATAGGTAGGTGTGTTAACATGTGGAATACCTAGACAGAAAGACTTCTGTTATGTCAGATAGGTAGGTGTGTGTTAACATGTGGAATACCTAGACAGAAAGACTTCTGTTATGTCAGATAGGTAGGTGTGTTAACATGTGGAATACCTAGACAGAAAGACTTCTGTTATGTCAGATAGGTAGGTGTGTTAACATGTGGAATACCTAGACAGAAAGACTTCTGTTATGTCAGATAGGTAGGTGTGTTAACATGTGGAATACCTAGACAGAAAGACTTCTGTTATGTCAGATAGGTAGGTGTGTTAACATGTGGAATACCTAGACAGAAAGACTTCTGTTATGTCAGATAGGTAGGTGTGTTAACATGTGGAATACCTAGACAGAAAGACTTCTGTTATGTCAGATAGGTAGGTGTGTTAACATGTGGAATACCTAGACAGAAAGACTTCTGTTATGTCAGATAGGTAGGTGTGTTAACATGTGGAATACCTAGACAGAAAGACTTCTGTTATGTCAGATAGGTAGGTGTGTTAACATGTGGAATACCTAGACAGAAAGACTTCTGTTATGTCAGATAGGTAGGTGTGTTAACATGTGGAATACCTAGACAGAAAGACTTCTGTTATGTCAGATAGGTAGGTGTGTTAACATGTGGAATACCTAGACAGAAAGACTTCTGTTATGTCAGATAGGTAGGTGTGTTAACATGTGGAATACCTAGACAGAAAGACTTCTGTTATGTCAGATAGGTAGGTGTGTTAACATGTGGAATACCTAGACAGAAAGACTTCTGTTATGTCAGATAGGTAGGTGTGTTAACATGTGGAATACCTAGACAGAAAGACTTCTGTTATGTCAGATAGGTAGGTGTGTTAACATGTGGAATACCTAGACAGAAAGACTTCTGTTATGTCAGATAGGTAGGTGTGTTAACATGTGGAATACCTAGACAGAAAGACTTCTGTTATGTCAGATAGGTAGGTGTGTTAACATGTGGAATACCTAGACAGAAAGACTTCTGTTATGTCAGATAGGTAGGTGTGTTAACATGTGGAATACCTAGACAGAAAGACTTCTGTTATGTCAGATAGGTAGGTGTGTTAACATGTGGAATACCTAGACAGAAAGACTTCTGTTATGTCAGATAGGTAGGTGTGTTAACATGTGGAATACCTAGACAGAAAGACTTCTGTTATGTCAGATAGGTAGGTGTGTTAACATGTGGAATACCTAGACAGAAAGACTTCTGTTATGTCAGATAGGTAGGTGTGTTAACATGTGGAATACCTAGACAGAAAGACTTCTGTTATGTCAGATAGGTAGGTGTGTGTAACATGTGGAATACCTAGACAGAAAGACTTCTGTTATGTCAGATAGGTAGGTGTGTTAACATGTGGAATACCTAGACAGAAAGACTTCTGTTATGTCAGATAGGTAGGTGTGTTAACATGTGGAATACCTAGACAGAAAGACTTCTGTTATGTCAGATAGGTAGGTGTGTTAACATGTGGAATACCTAGACAGAAAGACTTCTGTTATGTCAGATAGGTAGGTGTGTTAACATGTGGAATACCTAGACAGAAAGACTTCTGTTATGTCAGATAGGTAGGTGTGTTAACATGTGGAATACCTAGACAGAAAGACTTCTGTTATGTCAGATAGGTAGGTGTGTTAACATGTGGAATACCTAGACAGAAAGACTTCTGTTATGTCAGATAGGTAGGTGTGTTAACATGTGGAATACCTAGACAGAAAGACTTCTGTTATGTCAGATAGGTAGGTGTGTTAACATGTGGAATACCTAGACAGAAAGACTTCTGTTATGTCAGATAGGTAGGTGTGTTAACATGTGGAATACCTAGACAGAAAGACTTCTGTTATGTCAGATAGGTAGGTGTGTTAACATGTGGAATACCTAGACAGAAAGACTTCTGTTATGTCAGATAGGTAGGTGTGTTAACATGTGGAATACCTAGACAGAAAGACTTCTGTTATGTCAGATAGGTAGGTGTGTTAACATGTGGAATACCTAGACAGAAAGACTTCTGTTATGTCAGATAGGTAGGTGTGTTAACATGTGGAATACCTAGACAGAAAGACTTCTGTTATGTCAGATAGGTAGGTGTGTTAACATGTGGAATACCTAGACAGAAAGACTTCTGTTATGTCAGATAGGTAGGTGTGTTAACATGTGGAATACCTAGACAGAAAGACTTCTGTTATGTCAGATAGGTAGGTGTGTTAACATGTGGAATACCTAGACAGAAAGACTTCTGTTATGTCAGATAGGTAGGTGTGTTAACATGTGGAATACCTAGACAGAAAGACTTCTGTTATGTCAGATAGGTAGGTGTGTTAACATGTGGAATACCTAGACAGAAAGACTTCTGTTATGTCAGATAGGTAGGTGTGTTAACATGTGTGAATACCTAGACAGAAAGACTTCTGTTATGTCAGATAGGTAGGTGTGTTAACATGTGGAATACCTAGACAGAAAGACTTCTGTTATGTCAGATAGGTAGGTGGTGTTTAACATGTGGAATACCTAGACAGAAAGACTTCTGTTATGTCAGATAGGTAGGTGTGTTAACATGTGGAATACCTAGACAGAAAGACTTCTGTTATGTCAGATAGGTAGGTGTGTTAACATGTGGAATACCTAGACAGAAAGACTTCTGTTATGTCAGATAGGTAGGTGTGTTAACATGTGGAATACCTAGACAGAAAGACTTCTGTTATGTCAGATAGGTAGGTGTGTTAACATGTGGAATACCTAGACAGAAAGACTTCTGTTATGTCAGATAGGTAGGTGTGTTAACATGTGGAATACCTAGACAGAAAGACTTCTGTTATGTCAGATAGGTAGGTGTGTTAACATGTGGAATACCTAGACAGAAAGACTTCTGTTATGTCAGATAGGTAGGTGTGTTAACATGTGGAATACCTAGACAGAAAGACTTCTGTTATGTCAGATAGGTAGGTGTGTTAACATGTGGAATACCTAGACAGAAAGACTTCTGTTATGTCAGATAGGTAGGTGTGTTAACATGTGGAATACCTAGACAGATAGGTAGGTGAACATGTGGAATACCTAGACAGAAAGACTTCTGTTATGTCAGATAGGTAGGTGTGTTAACATGTGGAATACCTAGACAGAAAGACTTCTGTTATGTCAGATAGGTAGGTGTGTTAACATGTGGAATACCTAGACAGAAAGACTTCTGTTATGTCAGATAGGTAGGTGTGTTAACATGTGGAATACCTAGACAGAAAGACTTCTGTTATGTCAGATAGGTAGGTGTGTTAACATGTGGAATACCTAGACAGAAAGACTTCTGTTATGTCAGATAGGTAGGTGTGTTAACATGTGGAATACCTAGACAGAAAAGACTTCTGTTATGTCAGATAGGTAGGTGTGTTAACATGTGGAATACCTAGACAGAAAGACTTCTGTTATGTCAGATAGGTAGGTGTGTTAACATGTGGAATACCTAGACAGAAAAGACTTCTGTTATGTCAGATAGGTAGGTGTGTTAACATGTGGAATACCTAGACAGAAAGACTTCTGTTATGTCAGATAGGTAGGTGTGTTAACATGTGGAATACCTAGACAGAAAGACTTCTGTTATGTCAGATAGGTAGGTGTGTTAACATGTGGAATACCTAGACAGAAAGACTTCTGTTATGTCAGATAGGTAGGTGTGTTAACATGTGGAATACCTAGACAGAAAGACTTCTGTTATGTCAGATAGGTAGGTGTGTTAACATGTGGAATACCTAGACAGAAAGACTTCTGTTATGTCAGATAGGTAGGTGTGTTAACATGTGGAATACCTAGACAGAAAGACTTCTGTTATGTCAGATAGGTAGGTGTGTTAACATGTGGAATACCCTAGACAGAAAGACTTCTGTTATGTCAGATAGGTAGGTGTGTTAACATGTGGAATACCTAGACAGAAAGACTTCTGTTATGTCAGATAGGTAGGTGTGTTAACATGTGGAATACCTAGACAGAAAGACTTCTGTTATGTCAGATAGGTAGGTGTGTTAACATGTGGAATACCTAGACAGAAAGACTTCTGTTATGTCAGATAGGTAGGTGTGTTAACATGTGGAATACCTAGACAGAAAGACTTCTGTTATGTCAGATAGGTAGGTGTGTTAACATGTGGAATACCTAGACAGAAAGACTTCTGTTATGTCAGATAGGTAGGTGTGTTAACATGTGGAATACCTAGACAGAAAGACTTCTGTTATGTCAGATAGGTAGGTGTGTTAACATGTGGAATACCTAGACAGAAAGACTTCTGTTATGTCAGATAGGTAGGTGTGTTAACATGTGGAATACCTAGACAGAAAGACTTCTGTTATGTCAGATAGGTAGGTGTGTTAACATGTGGAATACCTAGACAGAAAGACTTCTGTTATGTCAGATAGGTAGGTGTGTTAACATGTGGAATACCTAGACAGAAAGACTTCTGTTATGTCAGATAGGTAGGTGTGTTAACATGTGGAATACCTAGACAGAAAGACTTCTGTTATGTCGATAGGTAGGTGTGTTAACATGTGGAATACCTAGACAGAAAGACTTCTGTTATGTCAGATAGGTAGGTGTGTTAACATGTGGAATACCTAGACAGAAACACTTCTGTTATGTCAGATAGGTAGGTGTGTTAACATGTGGAATACCTAGACAGAAAGACTTCTGTTATGTCAGATAGGTAGGTGTGTTAACATGTGGAATACCTAGACAGGAAGACTTCTGTTATGTCAGATAGGTAGGTGTGTTAACATGTGGAATACCTAGACAGAAAGACTTCTGTTATGTCATATAGGTAGGTGTGTTAACATGTGGAATACCTAGACAGAAAGACTTCTGTTATGTCAGATAGGTAGGTGTGTTAAAATGTGGAATACCTAGACAGAAAGACTTCTGTTATGTCAGATAAGTAGGTGTGTTAACATGTGGAATACCTAGACAGAAAGACTTCTGTTATGTCATATAGGTAGGTGTGTTAACATGTGGAATACCTAGACAGAAAGACTTCTGTCACGTCAGATAGGTAGGTGGGTTAACATGTGGAATACCTAGACAGAAAGACTTCTGTTATGTCATATAGGTAGGTGTGTTAACATGTGGAATACCTAGACAGAAAGACTTCTGTCACGTCAGATAGGTAGGTGTGTTAACATGTGGAATACCTAGACAGAAAGACTTCTGTTATGTCAGATAGGTAGGTGTGTTAACATGTGGAATACCTAGACAGAAAGACTTCTGTTATGTCAGATAGGTAGGTGTGTTAACATGTGGAATACCTAGACAGAAAGACTTCTGTTATGTCAGATAGGTAGGTGTGTTAAAATGTGGAATACCTAGACAGAAAGACTTCTGTTATGTCAGATAGGTAGGTGTGTTAACATGTGGAATACCTAGACAGAAAGACTTCTGTTATGTCAGATAGGTAGGTGTGTTAACATGTGGAATACCTAGACAGAAAGACTTCTGTTATGTCAGATAGGTAGGTGTGTTAACATGTGGAATACCTAGACAGAAAGACTTCTGTTATGTCAGATAGGTAGGTGTGTTAACATGTGGAATACCTAGACAGAAAGACTTCTGTTATGTCAGATAGGTAGGTGTGTTAACATGTGGAATACCTAGACAGAAAGACTTCTGTTATGTCAGATAGGTAGGTGTGTTAACATGTGGAATACCTAGACAGAAAGACTTCTGTTATGTCAGATAGGTAGGTGTGTTAACATGTGGAATACCTAGACAGAAAGACTTCTGTTATGTCAGATAGGTAGGTGTGTTAACATGTGGAATACCTAGACAAAAAGACTTCAGCTTTATGTCAGATAGGTAGGTGTGTTAACATGTGGAATACCTTAGACAGAAAGACTTCAGCTTATGTCAGATAGGTAGGTGTGTTAACATGTTGAATACCTAGACAGAAAGACTTCTGCTATGTCAGATAGGTAGGTGTGTTAACATGTGGAATACCTAGACAGAAAGACTTCTGTTATGTCAGATAGGTAGGTGTGTTAACATGTGGAATACCTAGACAGAAAGACTTCTGTTATGTCAGATAGGTAGGTGTGTTAACATGTGGAATACCTAGACAGAAAGACTTCTGTTATGTCAGATAGGTAGGTGTGTTAACATGTGGAATACCTAGACAGGAAGACTTCTGTTATGTCAGATAGGTAGGTGTGTTAACATGTGGAATACCTAGACAGAAAGACTTCTGTTATGTCAGATAGGTAGGTGTGTTAACATGTGGAATACCTAGACAGAAAGACTTCTGTTATGTCATATAGGTAGGTGTGTTAACATGTGGAATACCTAGACAGAAAGACTTCTGTTATGTCAGATAGGTAGGTGTGTTAACATGTGGAATACCTAGACAGAAAGACTTCTGTTATGTCAGATAAGTAGGTGTGTTAACATGTGGAATACCTAGACAGAAAGACTTCTGTTATGTCAGATAGGTAGGTGTGTTAACATGTGGAATACCTAGACAAAAGACTTCAGCTTTGTCAGATAGGTAGGTGTGTTAACATGTGGAATACTTAGACAGAAAGACTTCAGCTCTGTCAGATAGGTAGGTGTGTTAACATGTTGAATACCTAGACAGAAAGACTTCTGCTATGTCAGATAGGTAGGTGTGTTAACATGTGGAATACCTAGACAGAAAGACTTCTGTTATGTCAGATAGGTAGGTGTGTTAACATGTGGAATACCTAGACAGAAAGACTTCTGTTATGTCAGATAGGTAGGTGTGTTAACATGTGGAATACCTAGACAGAAAGACTTCTGTTATGTCAGATAGGTAGGTGTGTTAACATGTGGAATACCTAGACAGAAAGACTTCTGTCACGTCAGATAGGTAGGTGGGTTAACATGTGGAATACCTAGACAGAAAGACTTCTGTTATGTCAGATAGGTAGGTGTGTTAACATGTGGAATACCTAGACAGAAAGACTTCTGTTATGTCAGATAGGTAGGTGTGTTAACATGTGGAATACCTAGACAGAAAGACTTCTGTTATGTCAGATAGGTAGGTGTGTTAACATGTGGAATACCTAGACAGAAAGACTTCTGTTATGTCAGATAGGTAGGTGTGTTAACATGTGGAATACCTAGACAGAAAGACTTCTGTTATGTCAGATAGGTAGGTGTGTTAACATGTGGAATACCTAGACAGAAAGACTTCTGTTATGTCAGATAGGTAGGTGTGTTAACATGTGGAATACCTAGACAGAAAGACTTCTGTTATGTCAGATAGGTAGGTGTGTTAACATGTGGAATACCTAGACAGAAAGACTTCTGTTATGTCAGATAGGTAGGTGTGTTAAAATGTGGAATACCTAGACAGAAAGACTTCTGTTATGTCAGATAGGTAGGTGTGTTAACATGTGGAATACCTAGACAGAAAGACTTCTGTTATGTCAGATAGGTAGGTGTGTTAACATGTGGAATACCTAGACAGAAAGACTTCTGTTATGTCATATAGGTAGGTGTGTTAACATGTGGAATACCTAGACAGAAAGACTTCTGTTATGTCAGATAGGTAGGTGTGTTAACATGTGGAATACCTAGACAAAAAGACTTCAGCTTTGTCAGATAGGTAGGTGTGTTAACATGTGGAATACTTAGACAGAAAGACTTCAGCTCTGTCAGATAGGTAGGTGTGTTAACATGTTGAATACCTAGACAGAAAGACTTCTGTTATGTCAGATAGGTAGGTGTGTTAACATGTGGAATACCTAGACAGAAAGACTTCTGTTATGTCAGATAGGTAGGTGTGTTAACATGTGGAATACCTAGACAGAAAGACTTCTGTTATGTCAGATAGGTAGGTGTGTTAACATGTGGAATACCTAGAGAGAAAGACTTCTGTTATGTCAGATAGGTAGGTGTGTTAACATGTGGAATACCTAGACAGACAGGAAGACTTCTGTTATGTCAGATAGGTAAGTGTGTTAACATGTGGAATACCTAGACAGAAACACTTCTGTTATGTCAGATAGGTAGGTGTGTTAACATGTGGAATACCTAGACAGAAAGACTTCTGTTATGTCATATAGGTAGGTGTGTTAACATGTGGAATACCTAGACAGAAAGACTTCTGTTATGTCAGATAGGTAGGTGTGTTAACATGTGGAATACCTAGACAGAAAGACTTCTGTTATGTCAGATAAGTAGGTGTGTTAACATGTGGAATACCTAGACAGAAAGACTTCTGTTATGTCAGATAGGTAGGTGTGTTAACATGTGGAATACCTAGACAGAAAGACTTCTGTTCATGTCAGATAGGTAGGTGTGTTAACATGTGGAATACCTAGACAGAAAGACTTCTGTTATGTCAGATAGGTAGGTGTGTTAACATGTGGAATACCTAGACAGAAAGACTTCTGTTATGTCAGATAGGTAGGTGTGTTAACATGTGGAATACCTAGACAGAAAGACTTCTGTTATGTCAGATAGGTAGGTGGGTTAACATGTGGAATACCTAGACAGAAAGACTTCTGTTATGTCAGATAGGTAGGTGTGTTAACATGTGGAATACCTAGACAGAAAGACTTCTGTTATGTCAGATAGGTAGGTGTGTTAAAATGTGGAATACCTAGACAAAAAGACTTCTGTTATGTCAGATAGGTAGGTGTGTTAACATGTGGAATACCTAGACAGAAAGACTTCTGTTATGTCAGATAGGTAGGTGTGTTAACATGTGGAATACCTAGACAGAAAGACTTCTGTTATGTCAGATAAGTAGGTGTGTTAACATGTGGAATACCTAGTCAGAAAGACTTCTGTTATGTCAGATAGGTAGGTGTGTTAACATGTGGAATACCTAGACAGAAAGACTTCTGTTATGTCATATAGGTAGGTGTGTTAACATGTGGAATACCTAGACAGAAAGACTTCTGTTATGTCAGATAGGTAGGTGTGTTAACATGTGGAATACCTAGACAGGAAGACTTCTGTTATGTCAGATAGGTAAGTGTGTTAACATGTGGAATACCTAGACAGAAAGACTTCTGTTATGTCAGATAGGTAGGTGTGTTAACATGTGGAATACCTAGACAGAAAGACTTCTGTTATGTCAGATAGGTAGGTGTGTTAACATGTGGAATACCTAGACAGAAAGACTTCTGTTATGTCAGATAGGTAGGTGTGTTAACATGTGGAATACCTAGACAGAAAGACTTCTGTTACGTCAGATAGGTAGGTGTGTTAACATGTGGAATACCTAGACAGAAAGACTTCTGTTATGTCAGATAGGTAGGTGTGTTAACATGTGGAATACCTAGACAGAAAGACTTCTGTTATGTCAGATAGGTAGGTGTGTTAACATGTGGAATACCTAGACAGAAAGACTTCTGTTATGTCAGATAGGTAGGTGTGTTAACATGTGGAATACCTAGACAGAAAGACTTCTGTTATGTCAGATAGGTAGGTGTGTTAACATGTGGAATACCTAGACAGAAAGACTTCTGTTATGTCAGATAGGTAGGTGTGTTAACATGTGGAATACCTAGACAGAAAGACTTCTGTTATGTCAGATAGGTAGGTGTGTTAACATGTGGAATACCTAGACAGAAAGACTTCTGTTATGTCAGATAGGTAGGTGTGTTAACATGTGGAATACCTAGACAGGAAAAGACTTCTGTTATGTCAGATAAGTAGGTGTGTTAACATGTGGAATACCTAGACAGAAAGACTTCTGTTATGTCAGATAGGTAGGTGTGTTAACATGTGGAATACCTAGACAGAAAGACTTCTGTTATGTCAGATAGGTAGGTGTGTTAACATGTGGAATACCTAGACAGAAAGACTTCTGTTATGTCAGATAGGTAGGTGTGTTAACATGTGGAATACCTAGACAGGAAGACTTCTGTTATGTCAGATAGGTAGGTGTGTTAACATGTGGAATACCTAGACAGAAAGACTTCTGTTATGTCAGATAGGTAGGTGTGTTAACATGTGGAATACCTAGACAGAAAGACTTCTGTTATGTCAGATAGGTAGGTGTGTTAACATGTGGAATACCTAGACAGAAAGACTTCTGTTATGTCAGATAGGTAGGTGTGTTAACATGTGGAATACCTAGACAGAAAGACTTCTGTTATGTCAGATAGGTAGGTGTGTTAACATGTGGAATACCTAGACAGAAAGACTTCTGTTATGTCAGATAGGTAGGTGTGTTAACATGTGGAATACCTAGCGAGAAAGACTTCTGTTATGTCAGATAGGTAGGTGTGTTAACATGTGGAATACCTAGACAGAAAGACTTCTGTTATGTCAGATAGGTAGGTGTGTTAACATGTGGAATACCTAGACAGAAAGACTTCTGTTATGTCAGATAGGTAGGTGTGTTAACATGTGGAATACCTAGACAGAAAGACTTCTGTTATGTCAGATAGGTAGGTGTGTTAACATGTGGAATACCTAGACAGAAAGACTTCTGTTATGTCAGATAGGTAGGTGTGTTAACATGTGGAATACCTAGACAGAAAGACTTCTGTTATGTCAGATAGGTAGGTGTGTTAACATGTGGAATACCTAGACAGAAAGACTTCTGTTATGTCAGATAGGTAGGTGTGTTAACATGTGGAATACCTAGACAGAAAGACTTCTGTTATGTCAGATAGGTAGGTGTGTTAACATGTGGAATACCTAGACAGAAAGACTTCTGTTATGTCATATAGGTAGGTGTGTTAACATGTGGAATACCTAGACAGAAAGACTTCTGTTATGTCAGATAGGTAGGTGTGTTAACATGTGGAATACCTAGACAGAAAGACTTCTGTTATGTCAGATAGGTAGGTGTGTTAAAATGTGGAATACCTAGACAGAAAGACTTCTGTTATGTCAGATAGGTAGGTGTGTTAACATGTGGAATACCTAGACAGAAAGACTTCTGTTATGTCAGATAGGTAGGTGTGTTAACATGTGGAATACCTAGACAGAAAGACTTCTGTTATGTCAGATAAGTAGGTGTGTTAACATGTGGAATACCTAGACAGAAAGACTTCTGTTATGTCAGATAGGTAGGTGTGTTAACATGTGGAATACCTAGACAGAAAGACTTCTGTTATGTCAGATAGGTAGGTGTGTTAACATGTGGAATACCTAGACAGAAAGACTTCTGTTATGTCAGATAGGTAGGTGTGTTAACATGTGGAATACCTAGACAGGAAGACTTCTGTTATTTCAGATAGGTAGGTGTGTTAACATGTGGAATACCTAGACAGAAAGACTTCTGTTATGTCAGATAGGTAGGTGTGTTAACATGTGGAATACCTAGACAGAAAGACTTCTGTTATGTCAGATAGGTAGGTGTGTTAACATGTGGAATACCTAGACAGAAAGACTTCTGTTATGTCAGATAGGTAGGTGTGTTAACATGTGGAATACCTAGACAGAAAGACTTCTGTTATGTCTGATAAGTACGTGTGTTAACATGTGGAATACCTAGACAGAAAGACTTCTGTTATGTCAGATAGGTAGGTGTGTTAACATGTGGAATACCTAGACAGAAAGACTTCTGTTATGTCAGATAGGTAGGTGTGTTAACATGTGGAATACCTAGACAGAAAGACTTCTGTTATGTCAGATAGGTAGGTGTGTTAACATGTGGAATACCTAGACAGGAAGACTTCTGTTATGTCAGATAGGTAGGTGTGTTAACATGTGGAATACCTAGACAGAAACACTTCTGTTATGTCAGATAGGTAGGTGTGTTAACATGTGGAATACCTAGACAGAAAGACTTCTGTTATGTCAGATAGGTAGGTGTGTTAACATGTGGAATACCTAGACAGAAAGACTTCTGTTATGTCAGATAGGTAGGTGTGTTAACATGTGGAATACCTAGACAGAAAGACTTCTGTTATGTCAGATAGGTAGGTGTGTTAACATGTGGAATACCTAGACAGGAAGACTTCTGTTATGTCAGATAGGTAAGTGTGTTAACATGTGGAATACCTAGACAGAAACACTTCTGTTATGTCAGATAGGTAGGTGTGTTAACATGTGGAATACCTAGACAGAAAGACTTCTGTTATGTCATATAGGTAGGTGTGTTAACATGTGGAATACCTAGACAGAACGACTTCTGTTATGTCAGATAGGTAGGTGTGTTAACATGTGGAATACCTAGACAGAAAGACTTCTGTTATGTCAGATAGGTAGGTGTGTTAACATGTGGAATACCTAGACAGAAAGACTTCTGTTATGTCAGATAGGTAGGTGTGTTAACATGTGGAATACCTAGACAGAAAGACTTCTGTCACGTCAGATAGGTAGGTGTGTTAACATGTGGAATACCTAGACAGAAAGACTTCTGTTATGTCAGATAGGTAGGTGTGTTAACATGTGGAATACCTAGACAGAAAGACTTCTGTTATGTCAGATAGGTAGGTGTGTTAACATGTGGAATACCTAGACAGAAAGACTTCTGTTATGTCAGATAGGTAGGTGTGTTAACATGTGGAATACCTAGACAGAAAGACTTCTGTTATGTCAGATAGGTAGGTGTGTTAACATGTGGAATACCTAGACAGAAAGACTTCTGTTATGTCAGATAGGTAGGTGTGTTAACATGTGGAATACCTAGACAGAAAGACTTCTGTTATGTCAGATAGGTAGGTGTGTTAACATGTGGAATACCTAGACAGAAAGACTTCTGTTATGTCAGATAGGTAGGTGTGTTAACATGTGGAATACCTAGACAGAAAGACTTCTGTTATGTCAGATAGGTAGGTGTGTTAACATGTGGAATACCTAGACAGAAAGACTTCTGTTATGTCAGATAGGTAGGTGTGTTAACATGTGGAATACCTAGACAGAAAGACTTCTGTTATGTCAGATAGGTAGGTGTGTTAACATGTGGAATACCTAGACAGAAAGACTTCTGTTATGTCAGATAGGTAGGTGTGTTAACATGTGGAATACCTAGACAGAAAGACTTCTGTTATGTCAGATAGGTAGGTGTGTTAACATGTGGAATACCTAGACAGAAAGACTTCTGTTATGTCAGATAGGTAGGTGTGTTAACATGTGGAATACCTAGACAGAAAGACTTCTGTTATGTCAGATAGGTAGGTGTGTTAACATGTGGAATACCTAGACAGAAAGACTTCTGTTATGTCAGATAGGTAGGTGTGTTAACATGTGGAATACCTAGACAGAAAGACTTCTGTTATGTCAGATAGGTAGGTGTGTTAACATGTGGAATACCTAGACAGAAAGACTTCTGTTATGTCAGATAGGTAGGTGTGTTAACATGTGGAATACCTAGACAGAAAGACTTCTGTTATGTCAGATAGGTAGGTGTGTTAACATGTGGAATACCTAGACAGAAAGACTTCTGTTATGTCAGATAGGTAGGTGTGTTAACATGTGGAATACCTAGACAGAAAGACTTCTGTTATGTCAGATAGGTAGGTGTGTTAACATGTGGAATACCTAGACAGAAAGACTTCTGTTATGTCAGATAGGTAGGTGTGTTAACATGTGGAATACCTAGACAGAAAGACTTCTGTTATGTCAGATAGGTAGGTGTGTTAACATGTGGAATACCTAGACAGAAAGACTTCTGTTATGTCAGATAGGTAGGTGTGTTAACATGTGGAATACCTAGACAGAAAGACTTCTGTTATGTCAGATAGGTAGGTGTGTTAACATGTGGAATACCTAGACAGAAAGACTTCTGTTATGTCAGATAGGTAGGTGTGTTAACATGTGGAATACCTAGACAGAAAGACTTCTGTTATGTCAGATAGGTAGGTGTGTTAACATGTGGAATACCTAGACAGAAAGACTTCTGTTATGTCAGATAGGTAGGTGTGTTAACATGTGGAATACCTAGACAGAAAGACTTCTGTTATGTCAGATAGGTAGGTGTGTTAACATGTGGAATACCTAGACAGAAAGACTTCTGTTATGTCAGATAGGTAGGTGTGTTAACATGTGGAATACCTAGACAGAAAGACTTCTGTTATGTCAGATAGGTAGGTGTGTTAACATGTGGAATACCTAGACAGAAAGACTTCTGTTATGTCAGATAGGTAGGTGTGTTAACATGTGGAATACCTAGACAGAAAGACTTCTGTTATGTCAGATAGGTAGGTGTGTTAACATGTGGAATACCTAGACAGAAAGACTTCTGTTATGTCAGATAGGTAGGTGTGTTAACATGTGGAATACCTAGACAGAAAGACTTCTGTTATGTCAGATAGGTAGGTGTGTTAACATGTGGAATACCTAGACAGAAAGACTTCTGTTATGTCAGATAGGTAGGTGTGTTAACATGTGGAATACCTAGACAGAAAGACTTCTGTTATGTCATATAGGTAGGTGTGTTAACATGTGGAATACCTAGACAGAAAGACTTCTGTTATGTCAGATAGGTAGGTGTGTTAACATGTGGAATACCTAGACAGAAAGACTTCTGTTATGTCAGATAGGTAGGTGTGTTAACATGTGGAATACCTAGACAGAAAGACTTCTGTTATGTCAGATAGGTAGGTGTGTTAACATGTGGAATACCTAGACAGAAAGACTTCTGTTATGTCAGATAGGTAGGTGTGTTAACATGTGGAATACCTAGACAGAAAGACTTCTGTTATGTCAGATAGGTAGGTGTGTTAACATGTGGAATACCTAGACAGAAAGACTTCTGTTATGTCAGATAGGTAGGTGTGTTAACATGTGGAATACCTAGACAGAAAGACTTCTGTTATGTCAGATAGGTAGGTGTGTTAACATGTGGAATACCTAGACAGAAAGACTTCTGTTATGTCAGATAGGTAGGTGTGTTAACATGTGGAATACCTAGACAGAAAGACTTCTGTTATGTCAGATAGGTAGGTGTGTTAACATGTGGAATACCTAGACAGAAAGACTTCTGTTATGTCAGATAGGTAGGTGTGTTAACATGTGGAATACCTAGACAGAAAGACTTCTGTTATGTCAGATAGGTAGGTGTGTTAACATGTGGAATACCTAGACAGAAAGACTTCTGTTATGTCAGATAGGTAGGTGTGTTAACATGTGGAATACCTAGACAGAAAGACTTCTGTTATGTCAGATAGGTAGGTGTGTTAACATGTGGAATACCTAGACAGAAAGACTTCTGTTATGTCAGATAGGTAGGTGTGTTAACATGTGGAATACCTAGACAGAAAGACTTCTGTTATGTCAGATAGGTAGGTGTGTTAACATGTGGAATACCTAGACAGAAAGACTTCTGTTATGTCAGATAGGTAGGTGTGTTAACATGTGGAATACCTAGACAGAAAGACTTCTGTTATGTCAGATAGGTAGGTGTGTTAACATGTGGAATACCTAGACAGAAAGACTTCTGTTATGTCAGATAGGTAGGTGTGTTAACATGTGGAATACCTAGACAGAAAGACTTCTGTTATGTCAGATAGGTAGGTGTGTTAACATGTGGAATACCTAGACAGAAAGACTTCTGTTATGTCAGATAGGTAGGTGTGTTAACATGTGGAATACCTAGACAGAAAGACTTCTGTTATGTCAGATAGGTAGGTGTGTTAACATGTGGAATACCTAGACAGAAAGACTTCTGTTATGTCATATAGGTAGGTGTGTTAACATGTGGAATACCTAGACAGAAAGACTTCTGTTATGTCAGATAGGTAGGTGTGTTAAAATGTGGAATACCTAGACAGAAAGACTTCTGTTATGTCAGATAGGTAGGTGTGTTAACATGTGGAATACCTAGACAGAAAGACTTCTGTTATGTCAGATAGGTAGGTGTGTTAACATGTGGAATACCCTAGACAGAAAGACTTCTGTTATGTCAGATAAGTAGGTGTGTTAACATGTGGAATACCTAGACAGAAAGACTTCTGTTATGTCAGATAGGTAGGTGTGTTAACATGTGGAATACCTAGACAGAAAGACTTCTGTTATGTCAGATAGGTAGGTGTGTTAACATGTGGAATACCTAGACAGAAAGACTTCTGTTATGTCAGATAGGTAGGTGTGTTAACATGTGGAATACCTAGACAGAAAGACTTCTGTTATGTCAGATAGGTAGGTGTGTTAACATGTGGAATACCTAGACAGAAAGACTTCTGTTATGTCAGATAGGTAGGTGTGTTAACATGTGGAATACCTAGACAGAAAGACTTCTGTTATGTCAGATAGGTAGGTGTGTTAACATGTGGAATACCTAGACAGAAAGACTTCTGTTATGTCAGATAGGTAGGTGTGTTAACATGTGGAATACCTAGACAGAAAGACTTCTGTTATGTCAGATAGGTAGGTGTGTTAACATGTGGAATACCTAGACAGAAAGACTTCTGTTATGTCAGATAGGTAGGTGTGTTAACATGTGGAATACCTAGACAGAAAGACTTCTGTTATGTCAGATAGGTAGGTGTGTTAACATGTGGAATACCTAGACAGAAAGACTTCTGTTATGTCAGATAGGTAGGTGTGTTAACATGTGGAATACCTAGACAGAAAGACTTCTGTTATGTCAGATAGGTAGGTGTGTTAACATGTGGAATACCTAGACAGAAAGACTTCTGTTATGTCAGATAGGTAGGTGTGTTAACATGTGGAATACCTAGACAGAAAGACTTCTGTTATGTCAGATAGGTAGGTGTGTTAACATGTGGAATACCTAGACAGAAAGACTTCTGTTATGTCAGATAGGTAGGTGTGTTAACATGTGGAATACCTAGACAGAAAGACTTCTGTTATGTCAGATAGGTAGGTGTGTTAACATGTGGAATACCTAGACAGAAAGACTTCTGTTATGTCAGATAGGTAGGTGTGTTAACATGTGGAATACCTAGACAGAAAGACTTCTGTTATGTCAGATAGGTAGGTGTGTTAACATGTGGAATACCTAGACAGAAAGACTTCTGTTATGTCAGATAGGTAGGTGTGTTAACATGTGGAATACCTAGACAGAAAGACTTCTGTTATGTCATATAGGTAGGTGTGTTAACATGTGGAATACCTAGACAGAAAGACTTCTGTTATGTCAGATAGGTAGGTGTGTTAACATGTGGAATACCTAGACAGAAAGACTTCTGTTATGTCAGATAGGTAGGTGTGTTAACATGTGGAATACCTAGACAGAAAGACTTCTGTTATGTCAGATAGGTAGGTGTGTTAACATGTGGAATACCCTAGACAGAAAGACTTCTGTTATGTCAGATAGGTAGGTGTGTTAACATGTGGAATACCTAGACAGAAAGACTTCTGTTATGTCAGATAGGTAGGTGTGTTAACATGTGGAATACCTAGACAGAAAGACTTCTGTTATGTCAGATAGGTAGGTGTGTTAACATGTGGAATACCTAGACAGAAAGACTTCTGTTATGTCAGATAGGTAGGTGTGTTAACATGTGGAATACCTAGACAGAAAGACTTCTGTTATGTCAGATAGGTAGGTGTGTTAACATGTGGAATACCTAGACAGAAAGACTTCTGTTATGTCAGATAGGTAGGTGTGTTAACATGTGGAATACCTAGACAGAAAGACTTCTGTTATGTCAGATAGGTAGGTGTGTTAACATGTGGAATACCTAGACAGAAAGACTTCTGTTATGTCAGATAGGTAGGTGTGTTAACATGTGGAATACCTAGACAGAAAGACTTCTGTTATGTCAGATAGGTAGGTGTGTTAACATGTGGAATACCTAGACAGAAAGACTTCTGTTATGTCAGATAGGTAGGTGTGTTAACATGTGGAATACCTAGACAGAAAAGACTTCTGTTATGTCAGATAGGTAGGTGTGTTAACATGTGGAATACCTAGACAGAAAGACTTCTGTTATGTCAGATAGGTAGGTGTGTTAACATGTGGAATACCTAGACAGAAAGACTTCTGTTATGTCAGATAGGTAGGTGTGTTAACATGTGGAATACCTAGACAGAAAGACTTCTGTTATGTCAGATAGGTAGGTGTGTTAACATGTGGAATACCTAGACAGAAAGACTTCTGTTATGTCAGATAGGTAGGTGTGTTAACATGTGGAATACCTAGACAGAAAGACTTCTGTTATGTCAGATAGGTAGGTGTGTTAACATGTGGAATACCTAGACAGAAAGACTCTCTGTTATGTCAGATAGGTAGGTGTGTTAACATGTGGAATACCTAGACAGAAAGACTTCTGTTATGTCATATAGGTAGGTGTGTTAACATGTGGAATACCTAGACAGGAAGACTTCTGTTATGTCAGATAGGTAGGTGTGTTAACATGTGGAATACCTAGACAGGAAGACTTCTGTTATGTCAGATAGGTAGGTGTGTTAACATGTGGAATACCTAGACAGGAAGACTTCTGTTATGTCAGATAGGTAGGTGTGTTAACATGTGGAATACCTAGACAGAAAGACTTCTGTTATGTCAGATAGGTAGGTGTGTTAACATGTGGAATACCCAGACAGGAAGAGTTCCATCACGTGACATTGGTACATGTGTTAACACATGTGGTACCTGGACAGACGGACTTCCGTTATGTCATATAGGTAATTGTGTTAACATGTGGGATGCGTAGATAGAAAGGCCTCCGTTATGTCAGATAGGTAATTTTGTTAACACGTCGGATACCAAGATGGTATGTCTTTTGGATAGATTTCATGACAATAACAATTTATCCCCGCCCCCCACCCCAAATGATTTGATTTGGTCCGTTTCATCAATATGTAATTCCAAATTTATGCTAGCCTCACATAAAGTATTGAACGAATCCCAATCAACCTTCTTAAGATTACATTACAAGTTCTGTTAGCTAAGGTAGTAACAGATTCTAGAATAGTTGCAAAATGCTCACTATCACATAACTCATTATATACTGACTATGACAAGACACCTGACAGTTGTTAAAGACACATGAAAGACGTATTGAACGAAACAGGAATGTGTATTGTTCCTTGTTTACCAAACATTTCTGAGCCACCAGATACCTTACCGTAGACTTAAACGAAGGGTATATGTTACAGTAGCAAACTGTATTACACAGGCCATAACACAGGCCACCACGTGGCCAGTCCATTGATAGAACAAGGCCCATTCTACCATCCGCCAAGGGGAAGCTATGGCTTAAGTTGTGTGTTGGGCAATTTAAGGGACAATGACCCGGGCACCTGTGCCCCCAACCACCACAATCCCTTCCTCCACCGACACAGGGGAAACAGCCTGCCCAATTTATTCGCTAATTGCGACCAGCAATGGGGTGCTGTTGACCTATTCTGCCCCGGGTCATCCGGAAAGAGCTAGTATAGTACTGTCGGAAATAGAAAAAAACCTGTATTTTCTCATTTATCTCTACAATTTATGTAGCTGAGATGTGAAAGTGTGAAATATATGTTAAACTAGGTTCGGCCTTACTACAGTATCGGTGGTACAGAGATAGGAAACGGAGAAAAAAGGACTTGACTGAGGGGAAATTAGTGCAGAAATGAGCAATGCGGTTTTTTGGGAACAGACCATGGCTTTATGAAAATTAGTGTGCGACGATATTGTATTACAAAGGACACTTTTTAAATGCCCAATTTGAAATTAGACGTAGATGCATTATAAAAGATAGCTGACGTAAAAAATAATAACTTTTATGCCGATACTATTAAGGATGTAGCTACCATGCAGTCTCACTGACACTATAAAAAGAAACAGATAGGAGGTGCCGTCTCAAAAGCAAAACCTCGGGGGGTAGAGAGATATCAGCTAAGATAAGATGATCCTTTAGGGCAAATATACTGGGGAGGTACACGGCACGTCATAACAATTTACAAATAATATCCAGTCCTGTCGATGTTCGGGTGGTCATGCCACCTATATACTACGATGCGTGTCTATGGTTTTCGCGTATCATACTCTTTTACATATCTCAACATAAACTATATGAAACTATATGAAAGAAAGACATGTAAGATGTTAATCAATAGATGAGACATAGTCAACACACATGAAAAAGCACAAACTATCTTTGAGATGACCCCTTGTGCCTGTAGGCAGCACGTATATTTCATGCCATGTGAGTCGACGGTCCGTCGTCATACCTGGCTGAGCGACCTAATTGCCATCTATAGTCTGATCTATTGTTTTAAGAAGGAAGTTACTTTCTCCTAGTGGTGTGGAGCTTTGATGTAAGTAGACACGTCTGCGCCAGTAGGTGGCGCTAAACAGGGGTATTTAAGGGGATTAAGATTTGAATTGTTCATTCTCGCTCTAGTGCAAGCACGGCCATTGCGTCATGCATAATATGGACACGGACGCCAAACTGGATGCAATACTTCAGCAATTAGAGTCTAACAAAGCTCAATTTGAACTGTCGCTCAATGACCGCATCGGAGCATTGAGAGAAGAATTTCAGCAGACTACCAAAGAGGTCAAGAAACTGCGTGCTGAAAAAGACTATGTTTGGAGTCGGGAGGGTAACAAAATTCAACATAATTTCAATGAAGAGACTATAGATTCACTAAATCAAATTCTGGCCGCTATTCAAAACCAACGTATCGAGGACTGTGAAACGTTGATCACGTCAGAAATCACAAGGCTTCAAAAACGCAATAAACTGATAAAATTAGCAGATTCATCTGAGGGCGGTTGGGAGACTGTTCGGAACTATGTTTCTAACGAACTGGCGGATGATTCCGACGACGATCGGAAAATTGCGAGGGCCGAAAAACAAGGCTGTGCGTAAATTACGCCAGAAACGTGCACGTCAAACGCCCTATGGAAGTAGGCCAGCTAGGCGATCGGCAACCTATACTCGTCCCGTGCAAACTGCTTTTTTGCCTGCTTCTTCTGTTCAACATATTCAACCAATCAACAATCAGCTTTTTCGAGTCAAAGGTCAAAAGACAGGAGCTTGCTTCACATGCGGTGACTTCAGTCACTTCAGGAGAGACTGTCCCCAAAACATGTCAACCCAGAGATTGTCGACGTTCACAGCTGGAGAATCAGCACAAGGGAATCAATAGTTCACAAGGCTTGTCAGTTGAGTATAGGCATGGTGTTGTCGATGATTTGTGTTTTTCCAAGACTCTAACAGATGATTATTATGAGTATGAACAGGGTACATCGGAAATTGTGGTTAAAGGGCGTCTCAAAAACAGTTTGCAATTTTGGATAAATATTGGTTCTTCACAGTTTGTTGTAGATTTGATTGCTAAAGGTTATAAAATCCCATTTTGCTTTCAGCAACCTCCAGTGTTTATAAAAAACAATCAATCAGCTTTCAAACACAAAGATTTTGTGACACAAGCCATTGATGAGTTAAAAAAGAAAAGCCTTATATGCGAGTGCGATACTCCTCCCACTGTCGTCAGTCCACTGTCTGTTTCAGTCCAGTCTTCTGGGAAGAAGAGATTGATGCTTGATCTTCATAGAATTTAACAGCTATGTGTACAAACAGAGTGTAAAATATGAGGACTGGCATACAGCTGCAAATTACATCAGAAATAATGATTGGCTCATAAAATTTGATATCCATTCCGCTTATCACCACATAGATATTTTCCACCCTCATACAGATTATCTCGGATTCGCATGGTTTGATCAAACAGGAGTCGTTCACTACTATAAATTCCTTGTACTCCCGTTTGGGTTAACATCGGCTCCATATGTGTTCACCAAAGTCACAAGACAGTTGGTTAAGAAATGGAGGTATGAGGGATACAGAATAGTAACTTTCTTAGATGATGGTATTCTCTCAAGTTCTACCCAGGACGAAGCTCACATGTCAGGTGCAGCTGTTAAACAGGACTTACTTAGATCAAGTTTCGTTCCCAAGGTTGAAAAGTCTCTTTGGTTGCCGTTGCAGTCAATAGAGTGGTTAGGTTTCAGGATTGACACACTGTCTATGACAATGAGCGTTCCAGATGGGAAAAGGAATAAGGTACTGAAGGACATTACTGGGTTATTGCAGTCTAAGCACAGGCGTTTTCCAATTAAATACATAGCTTCTGTTGTTGGTCAGATAATATCTATGAAAATTGTGATGGGTCCAATTTCATAGCTGATGACAAGATTTTTGAGTATTGACGTGGTTGCAGCTCCGTCGTGGCAGAGCTTTATTGAGTTGTCAGATTCGAGTATCAAACAGTTGAAGTTTTGGTCAGATTGCATAAATAAGTATTGTTCAAGATATCTAGTTCAGACAACAGTATCGAAGAGACTTGTATATTCAGATGCCAGTGATACTGGATTCGGTGGTTACTGTGTGGAAGTAGATTATGTCCCTTCTCATGGGCTGTGGTCAAGGGATGAGGCATTGCGTAGCTCGACGTGGCGGGAGCTGAAAGCAGTGCTTATGGTTTTGCAGAGTTTTGTGACTAGTTTATCACACCAAAGTGTCAAGTGGTTTACAGACAACAAAAATGTTGCTGCAATTATTGAGAAAGGTAGCATGAAGGTTCACTTACAGTCTCTAGCTTTGAAAATATTTGACTTGTGTGTGAAGAATGGGATTAACCTACAATTACAATTGATTCCACGTTATGAGAACCAAACAGCAGATTACCTAAGTCGGATGGTCGACTATGACGACTAGGGCATTGCCAAAAACATATTTGATAATGTAAACGCCAAATGGGGCCCTCATGAAGTTGATAGGTTTGCAACCTATTACAATACCAAACTAGAGGTATTTAATTCTCGTTATAGCAGCCCCGGTTGTGCTGCTGTTGACTGCTTCACTGTGACCTGGAAAGGAACAATTAACTGGATTGTGCCCCCTATATGTCTGATTCCCCAGACGATCAAGCATTTGGCACAGTGTGGTGCGATGGGAACGCTTGTCATCCCCGAGTGGCATTCTGCTTGCTTCTGGCCTTTATTAAGTTCAAATTCTATGTTTATTCCACAAGTTAAAGCTTGGATATATTTGCCTTCTTCCAGAGAGTCTTATACAGCGAGTAGGATTCCAGGATTCCGTGCAGCGCACAGCGTGTCCCACTGTCAAATGTGTTGTTATGTTGCCTAACGGTTGGTATAGGAGAAAAGATAATCCTTTAGGGCAATTATACTCTAGAGGTACACGGCACGTCATAACAATTTACAAATAATATCCAGTCCTGTCAATGTTCGGGTGGTCATGCCACCTATATACTACGATGCGTTTCTATGGTTTTCGGGTATCATACTCTTTTACATATCTCAACATAACCTATATGAAACTATATGAAAGAACGAGAGACATGTAAGATGTTAATCAATAGATGAGACATAGTCAACACATGAAAAAGCACAAACTATCTTTGAGATGACCCCTTGTGCCTGTAGGCAGCACGTATATTTCATGCCATGTGAGTCGACGGTCCGTCGTCATACCTGGCTGAGCGACCTAATTGCCATCTATAGTCTGATCTATTGTTTTCAGCAGCTATTCGTATTTTTTTCTAAGTTTTGCCCGATTTTAAGAGTAAACATGCTTTTCTGGATATCGTATTACGCATCCAAATGAACGCCCAGTTAGGCCAATGTGGGTTATTTCGACATATGCCATTTGCAATTGTGTCAATTTTAGGGATACAGAGTAACAGCCTAAAAACATTTTGTTTCTATTTCCGACAGTACTTTAGTGTTACCCAGCACTCACCACGAAGAGGTTGCTCTCCACGCATGCCTAACACATGGGATACCTAGATAGGTGGGTGTACATATGATGTACCTTATCTAGACAGAAGACTTTATCTATGAACATTTCTTTTTTTGAGGAAATGTCATACCAGTAGAAAACACATATTTTAATATTATAATTGCCAAATTGTATCAAGGTGTTATTGTCTTTAAAGAACCACTAAACTTTGTTTTTTGTTACTCTTTTAACCATTACATATGAAAGATTTGTGGTTAGTCTTATGCGGAACACCAAATTTATTCTTTAAAAACTTGTGGTTAATTAATACCGAGCGATTAAAAGTGGCCAAAAAGTCGCCTTCTTCCCTCTCGCCCGCCAACGAAACCACAGACAGGTTACGTAACTCTGTCGCCAGAGCACTGCAGTGACGTCATATGAGGAACGATTTTCAGTTAGTTGTATAGAAAGTGTGTAGCACGCTCATCATTTTGATGATTTCTCGACATCAACGACGACATGCCGAATCGTTGCTTTGTCGTCAATTGCTCCTAGGGGTCGGGCGATGGTGTCACCATGCACAGATTTCCACAGGACCCCGCAGTTCGTGCTAAATGGGTTATGTTTGTGAGTGCGAAGCGAGCGTTGTGGAAGCCGGAAACGATATCTTACTTGTGTTCAGATCGCTTTACGGAAGTTAAAGAATCAAAACTACTTACTAGTTGTAGTAAAATATGTATATGATTGATGACCATAAAGATTTTCCATGACACAACTTGTAACATAACGATTTCTTCCTCGGAAGTGAGCTTGTGGTCGAAGTAACAATAATATTGTAAGTGGTATTATATTGACACCCACCTCGCTGCCACGAGAGAAATTGTTATGTTATACGCTATGTCATGCAAAATCCTATTGGCCATCAATCAAATACATATTTTACCACCAGTAGAAAGTAGTTTTGATTTTGTAACTCGGTGAAAACAAACCTAAATAGCATTTATCCTCAGACTGTAGGATGTTCCAGACAGGGCGCCGCCATTTTTGAAAATCGTAAAGTCTGTTAGAATTAATGAGATTATAGTTTGTTTTCATCAAGTTAGAAAATCAAAACTACTTTCTACTCGTAGTTAAATATGTATTGGAATCATAACCAAACGGATTTTGCATGACACAACTTATAACATAACGATTTCTTACACGGAAGCGAGGTGGGGGTCGAAGTCACAATACATTTCTTGCTACATTCACATGGTTAATGTCCACTCACCAGTATGTAGATACTAGTCAATGTGCGTCTTTATATTTGGTCTTATAATCCTAATTAGTTTATTATCATACTTGTATGCATTTTGAAACTAAATAAAAAGCAGACGATCTGCTGATACTTATAGTGAATTTATAACAGAACTGTAATATCTAGACATTTTATAGTTTGCCAATGTGAATCATAATTCGCACACACACACCCTAGAGTTGTCTGTCTCATTACACTTCACGGCGAAAACAATGATTCTGTTGAATGCTACGACAAATGAATAAAAACAACATGCAAATATTAAAATTAAAACAGATCAAAGTTATAAGAACAATACCAGGCCATTACCTTGTTCGAGAAATGTATCCATCAATATCCACAAAACTGTTCCAAATGATGTGTCTTTTAAGAGTTTAATATACGAAAAAGTGATAAATCTTTTCAGGTATTGGTGTATAGTCTCATTGATCACCCAAGATAGCACACCTGGCAACTAATTGCATAATGTCCGCCTTTCTTTAAAAACAGTAAATTAGTTAGCCAATAATGGGCAATCAATCAATATTGCCGATTAATCCTTTGAAAGAAGGACGTTGTTTTTACGCAGACACCGACACAACAGAGTGTATTCAGTATAGATTAGTAAATCTACATACATAAACACTACCTTTTGACAATTCCGCTGTATAAGATAAAAGTAATTAATCAATCAGCGTGTTATCGGTTAATCCTTTGATCGATGTTAATAATGTTGAATATTTACTCCAGACACAAGAAATGCCAAATGGGAACCTTTGTCGGGTAATCTAAGTGTGTTACCACTAATTATACCTGTTATAAATTCATTAACTGACCATCAAGTGAATGATGACAAATAACATATGTAGGTTTATACCACCTAACACGGGTTACAACAAAGGAGTATTAATTGCTGTATTGCATGTGAAAACTTATGGGCCGACACTGTTTTGAGAATACAAACAGATTTTTACATGACATGATTAAATATCGAGGTAAAAAAACACAGAAATGGGATCAATTTGGATCAGTCATTATACAAATAGGGCCTAACGACACCGATCGATTTTGACAGAATCGTCTATGAAAACAAGTTGTAACTCGGAAACTAGGCAAAGCAGGAGACAAAATTAAATGACAGTAGATTGTGAGAACATATAGCTTTAATTTTCCACAACAATTGTCACGATTTCAGGTTTATACAAGCCTGTAAACAAGATAATTTACCCCCCTAAAATGTAGATGAATTCTGCATCGGCCCTCAAAGCTATTCCTCATATGACGTCACAGAGTCGCGCCGCTCTGATTGGTTGAAATTTCGTTCGTGGGTAAGAATTGTGCACTGTTGTCAAAAAGGTCGATTTAAGTCAATTAAAGGTCGAAATGAGTAGTTTTAATGACGGGGTTTCATTTATAACGATGCCAGTTAGTGATTTATGTATTTTTACCCCCCTAGGGTTTATGTGACCTTTAAGTCTCTTTATGTCATTCATGATGAATTTCGTATAAAAGTGCATTCCATAAGTAATTTCTTTGAAGTACAAAGTTTAGCACAAATGTATTAAGTAGTGAAATTATAAATAACTATTGAAGCAAATGAACCGAAATAATAAAGTAAGTAAAAAACAACAACAACGACACTTATCACATTTCACATGATAAGTGTCGTTTTAACAAGAAGCATTGGTTCGCCTTATTGTGGAGCAAAGATGTCGAGTTTGTTTGGATTGTGACGGGAAAGACTTCAAACAAATGAAGCATCCGGGGAGGTCAAGGTCATCGAAAACGTGAACAAACTTCAGGAGAGGGTTTGTAATGAATTATCTGTTGCCGCCGCGCGGTGGAGCATACAGTGCGCGTCACACACCCGTGGTAATACCCGGCACTGGATACGGCCAATCAAGGTAGGTCTCACAGACAGGCTAATTGCTTAGCAAACGATCACATGTGCATGAGAGTTTCAAAAGAGCGAACCAGATCCATGTGCGAAATACGCAGCATATCGGACAGCGCACGTAAAATCATCTCCAGATAATCATCATCATCATCATCATCATCATCATCATCATCATCATCATCATCACCAGCTGACACAAGGAAACCAGCACTGTGACTGACAGGTGAACTAAGTGGAAATGTGTTTACATGCAGCCCTAGCTAACTCTAATTTGTTAACAAATGTGTCCTGGTAATACACGCTTGAAAGTATCAGACATGCATGCCTTCAGTGAAACGTGGATTTACCTGTGTTTATACAATTTATCACATCATTTCTGTATTAACCAACTGATTAGATAAATACAATGAATGCACACTTTGCATGTTTGTTTTCGTAGCCAATTGGAGCAATTGATATTAGCATATGACCAATTATTGTTCTTTTGACATGCCAATCAAATTAATTCACGTTCCACTCGTCTGTTACTAATTCCTTAACGAACACTTGGGGACAGTCAATATTGTCCATCCACGCCTACTTTTTCACCGGCTGACCAATCATCTTGCAGTATCATGCTGTTCGGTCTCGACATCCTCACGCTGAATAACAAACCTAGATAATAGTTCAGTTACTGGATTTACTGCTTGTTACCACAGACAATAACCTATGCTGTTGGATTCACTGAGCTAAATGTGTTGCCGCTGGCCTCATGTAGGAATGATTTGTGCCAGGAAAGTTTTGTGACAGTGTTTGCAGCCTTGGCGTTTTCCCCGGCCCGTTCATTAACACTTACAGAAACAGTGTCAAAGATTTGGATTAGTCCTTCTGTCGGAAAACTTGGAGACATAGTAAGTCCCTCTACCTTTCTGGTTAGGAGATTTAATAGAATGAAACATCGCCTTTGCTTGTCCAGCTTCACCCCTATGCTGGCCAGGTGTTCAATCTGAATATGAGATATCAACAGTTGGCTTCATCCTAGTATATGCAACAAGTTGGACATTTGAGAGTTGATGTAGTGTCTCGTAGAGTACAACGAAGATGTCTAAATAACCTATATGTTTTAGCACTGATATGCTCAAGCAATGCTAAATTTGGCATTAACAGGAAAAAGGGAATATCTAAGAACCATAAAAACGAACATGTAAGAAAACACACCGGAATATATAAGAGAATCAATAAGAATGAATATATAAGAACCGTAAATAAGGAATATATAAGAGCCATAGAAAATTAATATATAAGAGCAATAATAAATGAATATATAAGATCCCGTGAAAAGGAATATATAAGAACCAATAAAAAGAAATATGTAAAACACAGTTAAAACGGTAAGCGCTTAACTCAAATTCATCTTGTAGTTGTGAAGGAAAATGACAGAATACTGAGGCAATATACTAACGTGTTCGTCTGTTGCAGACAGGCATCGGTTTTACTATTTAACAGTTAAGTGTTCAAAGTCAGTATGGGGCCTCGATACACGTTATCAATACATGCTTAACCCGAAATAGCCAAACTAGGGGAACTTCATTTTAATTTACGATTGAAAAAATGGGAGATATACCGGAGTCAATCAATGTTGATATAATAATAATGAATGTTTTGAGAGTGCATCACCACTTCCACTTCCTTATGATCATAGTTGTTTGTACACCCTCGTACTTCGGTCCTGACGATAAGGGATGTGCGAGAGGTACAGTGTCAGTACCCGGGGGCCCTTGGAACTTTACCGTAGTTCCTCCAGAAATCACAAGACGATGATCTTCGTTCAATAGTTTTATTAACACTGTGTTGCTGGTCAACCTACTCTATGGTCACTCTATAAGACTTCAGCCGCAAAGCTTCAGTCTTAAACCAAATGCTGGTGCTTCAAGATAATTTCTTGACGAGACGATTCCTAGTGACCAACATCAAGAGTAGGCCCACACCAGACTCCCGTCTCTGAGCTTTGCTCCAGCTTAAAGCTGGGTTATTACGTCACAGCAAACACCCTTTTCCATTTTTCTATTGGTCAATAACCCATAACCTGACTATCTATTACTCTCCCCCCACCTCTATTTCGTACCCCCAATTCCATATTTGTAAGACTGTGAGGTGGATTCCAGGAATCTCAGAGTTTCTCTCCCCTAACCATATATGACTTGTACCAAGGTCCCCGGCCACGCCGCTCCATCTTGATATTGTTGTAGTTTTTCCTTACCTAAGCTATGAGTCACCTCACCTTGCCCCCATCACCTCTAACGACCTACTTTCATGTTTATTACCTCCGTTACTGACTTCCTACCTTACGACGTTATTAATCACTTGGCATCTTAAATATATTATTAAATCCTCACATAATTTGTATCTTATCACCTCTTAATCACCTGTCATTAATAATGTCAATTGTATATCTATTATTGTAGCAAGTACAATAATCTCATGCCTATAATACGACTCCCCTTCTAACAAAGAGTGTGTCCCCACACTCTATAGGACTGTGACGTCGAGACCCAAGCTTTTTGGTTTTGATATCCTTAGTATATATGTATATATATGTGTGTGTGTGTGTGTGTGTATCTATATATGGCATATATGGTAAATACAATCAACATGGGTTACATACAACTCTCCTATATCCAACAATAACACTATAAAAGAACCGGACGGAGTAGATGGCTAGTATTTCAATAATAATATAATTTATTTATTTATTTATTCACTTATTTTTTGTTGTTGTTGTTGTTTAGTTATTATTTTGTTTTGGCTTCCCTTGACGACGCAGTTGGGTAGTTTGGGGTTGTATTTTTTTTTGGTACTGTTGGCCCAGCATCCCCAATTGACTGAGCCCTAGGTGTCTAAAGCTCCTACCCAAGGTCTATCTGTGTATGTTCCCAGGAATACCGGTCCCAGAAGTCCTTGCTTTGAGGGGGGGTAGAACAACTTTAATTTCATGGCCAGTTGTTCTCCCGGGTAAGGGGCCAACTGTCTCATAACACTGTAGACGGGGCCTTCAGGAAGGTCAGGCAATGCTGACACTGTACTTAAATAAAAACACACCATTGATTCCTCCGTGACTACTTTAACTCTTGTGGGGCGGTAATAATTTGTTAACGTCATGACGTCATATCGGTCTAAAAAGTTGCTGGGTGGGAACAACACCGTATGCTCGCGGAGAATGGGCGAAATGTCGTCCGACACTGCGATGAACGGGTTCTCATATGGAACCTTGCAATCCGGGCACTGCTTGACATTCAACCAACATGGTAGTCGTGAGAGTGGCGGACCCCCGGCCAGGTAGGCCCCCCCAACCCGTTGTTTCGGGGTATAACCAGGCGTATGCATGTTTGCTCCCCTGGTGGCATGTCATCATGTGCTACCTGGCGGAATTCAGGCCCTGCTATTTTCAAACGTGTGACCGCACACCCTGTGTGTTGAACACTTCTACACCATTTACAGAATGTTACTGGCAGAAATTTTCTACGGGTATCGCGGATCGGGAATATTTCCCGAGTACAAAGGGCGCAAAACCTCAGTGCCTCCTTATTGAAGAAAAATCCCGTCCTAGTTTCATAGAAGCGGCAAGCCGCTCGATTGACACATGTTGCCACCTCATCCGACTGTGGATTAGAGAGGGCTTGCCAAACCCTTGTCCTCGGAATAGGTAGCAGTTGCCAAAGGATTTCCGCGTAACCTCGTAGTTCCGTACCCATGTCAGTATGGCGTTGAGTTAATTGGAATAAAATGGTCACGTCCCTGTCCTAGACTTTCATACAGACCCTGAAGTAAATATATCCAAGAAAGCCCACGCAAGTCTAGAAAATGTGGCAAGTCTAGATTTCCTCAGCTTCTGAAAATGAAGAAAGTCTCAGGGCTCCTTTTCATTATTATTATTTTTTTTTTACTATGTACTTTTTTTCAGTGAAATATGTTCATTTCAGAGACTAGTTGTTATTCTAAGCGATACATTGTCGGTGGGCCATTTGATGTGTATTTCTGATATGAACCAGTGGTGCTTGATCTGCACGTTGTCCAGGATATATTGGGGTTGAGACAATGCAAGGACCGTTGGTGGGGCATCGGCCCGTAAAAGGCTGATTCGGACATTGTGGTGAGGGGAAGAAAAACTTAAATACAGTGTGGTAGATGCGTCAGTTTGTATCTTATAAAAGTATATGGCCAGAGCGAGAAAGACAATTACCACAAACAAGAGGACAATCATTTCGAGGTTCCACAAGGGTTTGGATATAGCCGCGATCGACAGGGCTGGGGTGGTGGCTGGTCCGCCCGTGGTAGTTGGTGGCGTCCATATTTAGGGGCCCTGAGTTGAGGTAACCCCTGTTGTTACGGCTAAGGCCGATCCCATTATAACTGCGACTGAACGGCAGCTATGCGACGGTTGGTGAAGAATAGTAGAACTGCCAGGATCGCTATGACGCCCCACATGGCGAATGTGGAATATGCCACCGATCCAAACCAGTCAGTACCCTCCTCGGTAGACTAAGGCTTAGTCTCTGAATATATATAATTTTGATAGTAACAAACAAGCCCATTTATAATGAAAAGGAGCCCTAGGGAGACCAGAGATTCAGAACCTGAGGAAATCTAGACTTGCTTTATTTAGGGCTTTAGCACTGCAGAGAGGGCTTGGCAGTAGGGAAATTAATGTGGTTCAGGGACTGTGAGACAGACTACCTCCTCGGTACTGGTCAGTGCGTTCATATACACGGGGTCAGTAGGGTCAGAATAGATTATTTCATTAGCTTTGGCTTTTTTTACTGCATGACGGAGATTTACACTTAGCTGTTTGTCTGTTTGGCTAAGTTTAGTGAAAGACGCGTTGGCCAAGCGGAAGTTTGCTGTCTTATATTGTACCGGTTCACCCGCGACAAGCGTCGGTAGCGTCTTGGGATGAAAAGAAGTGTCGTAACAAGGCCACGTTTAGGGGATAGTTAAGGGAAGACGTATCGTGAGCTTGCCGACAACCCGTGAGTCGGAGAGGCAGCATCTTATCTTCGGCCAGGATCGAACATGAGCAATAGATAGGCGCTATGCAGAAGTTACAGCCTGGCTGTATTTTTGTAGAGTTCGGACACGTGTAGACAACCTCCGAGATTCTTAACAGCAGTAATTGATCTGAACCTAATTCGTATAGCTGGGGTTGGGCACTGTCGGGTAGGAGATGGAAATAACACCAGCCGTGGACGAAATCGATGTCGTTAAGTAATATGGCTAACGCACAGGAGGGTTTGACAAAACTTCTTTCGGCCGGTAGTCTAGGACAGTGCGTGTGTGTCGTGCTTACACAGGAGTCAAACTCTTCTTTCGTAAACTCGACGAAGCGTTTCTCCTTACGGGAGATGGCTATATAGGGGGCAAGGCTCCGGACTATGGTGGTGTCATTAGACTCCTCGTGTAGTGGGACGGGAACGGTAGTTGATTGGTAGAGGGTTATATCATCCTTGGAAGGAGTAATGGGGACCAACAGGACAGGAACAGTATGTTTCCCTTCTGTCTGGTTTGTACGTGGCCAGAGGAAAAAGTACGCACGAGGGTCGTGGTACACCAAGTCAAACCCTGGGTAATTGAAAGCTAGTTGTACTTTAATTCGATTCAAAACGACACGAAGTGTGGGTAAGGGGACCAGTTCTTGTAGCAATTGTCCTTTAAGCAACTTAGATGTACTTAGCATTAAGTCTTGTGCTTGGGAGTTTAGCTTGTTGGTGAGGTGAAGTTGCTGTGTAGTCAAGAGTAGTAGTAGGGAAAATAGTTGCTTAGACCAGTCGGCTTCTCGGATTGTGGTCTGTGAGGCACGTACTATTAGATCATGATTGAGCTTATCCAGATTATCCAGTCGGGAGTTGGTTTTAGACATAGAGGAGGACGTGGCATGACCTGTGATGTTAAAGGCGATGTCCCTCATGTGTACTTGTCCTGCCAAAAATCTAACATGGTCGGCGATTGTTTTCAAATCCCTTTCCGTGGCGACCCCCGCGAGACCTTTAGCAATGTCCCCCAGAAATGGTAACAAGCTTCTTTGTTGGCGGGACTGGCTCTCTGGCCATTCCCCCTCCGGAATAAAGTGTTTAAGTGTGTCAAGGGTATCCTGTATGTGAGTGCTGGCGGCGTTATGTATGTTGCGGGTATAATTCAGTATTGGTTCCGCGGCGTCCTTTGCCTGCCTACACCTGGCGATAGAACCCTTAAAGGAAGCGACGCAACGTGGGAATGTAAAGGTGAGATCTGCAGGGAGTGTGTTTGGTAAAGTAAGAACAAAAGTATGTACCCACGTCTGGTCATAAGTCTTAAGTCTCCCTAGATTCTTAAACAAAACCCAAAAATGACGCCGTTGGATGTCGTCAGCCTCCCGTATTCTCCAGGACACTCTTAGGAGGATAGCCATCAAAAGCCAGGGGACCATTATGTCTGAGAACAAATAAATATACGGGAATAAGGACATTGTGGATGTGTGGTCGTCAGTCAAAATACAGCGACATTGTTGTATTGGGGCTTTCATTTATACAGTCTTTCTGGATGAGTGGGCAGTATAGTTAGGTAACGTTGTCTGGGTTTTTTAGTAAGTGTGTGTGATTCGTGCCTAGTGTCTCTGTGCGGTATTCTGTCTTAACTTCGCTTGGAGTACTGTTTCCACCATCCCTACCTAGTTACACATCAGTAGGAGGCAGGCACCGCCCCAGTCTATCTGATGCAGTACGGCTTGTGATGTATGCCACTATCACGTGCACTTGACAGTGCACTTGACAGTGGCACACTCACCTTTATGTTGTCGCTGCCCATATTGTCAACCATTACTATCCCATACTGTGGATTAGTATCCTAAGCTCGTCGGCCAAGAATCGTCAACCAGAATTCATCCCTAGCAGACTGATGCGTAATAACCTCATGGGACAAAGGACCAACTGAACAGACTAATACATATCTCATCGGACAAGACTCCGCCACTTTTGAATCCCCAGCCAACTTCTTGGTCACTATGAACGCGAGCCAACACTTTCCTGGTCACTTTCGAAACAATTTAATGTGAATCTCCTATGATTTCTTTGGTTTTCGTAATGAAGGCTTGTCGGGCTTGTTGTATCCCTTGTTCTATGTACATTTTTGTCTCGCCTTCGCTGATGACAGTGTTTTTTACTAGACTTGGTTCGAATCTCTTGTTTCATTCTGTGATATTTTGAGAGTTCAGAGAGTACCAAAATAAACTCTTTCTCTGAGATTTTACTGTCAGTGAGTACGGTGGAAATATGATCGCTTATCGTGTTTAACTTTGCTTCAGCCAGAATTCTGATTTCATCGTGTTTCAACACTTTGCGATGTAATTTGCGAGATGCAAACTTTACACACGATGAGAATTTCAAAAGTCGACATTAATATTAAACTATAAACTTTCATTTGCTAAGCATTTGCTCAGCATTTGCTCAGAATTTGCTAGAATTTGCTGAGCATTTGCTAGAATTTGCTAAGCTAAAACACTCGATAAGCCACGGGTTGGTCGGTTTTCAACGCGAGTTTGGCGTGTTTCGTTTCGGCGAGCTGTTTTTTCACTTGTTCCCGTTCTAGTTTGCTAGGAATCACGTCGTTTTCTCTCAAGCATTCCTCGAACGAATCCCTGTCCTTGCAGTGAAATAAGGCTACCCATCGCGTGCGGCAGTCACCCTCTAGTAAGCCCGTCAAAACAATAACGATCGAGCCACCAATTTCTGATCAAAAGTATTAACTCTACAAACCTCATGATCAAAACATCAACCCCCGCGAACACTCGATCTAATTTTTTTAAATTTTGGAGAAAGAGGCATTCTGTTTTTATTTATCTATGCAATATTTATGACTGAACACCTGTACTACTTTGGACATTTTGTGCGTATATATATATACATGTATATTACTATGCGCTTTTTAAGTGGATTGAAGTTCCGAATTTTCTCTCGTGTATGAATGAATAGTCATCATTTCCTTCAATAATATCGGAGAGTCTAAATTTGATAACGGACAACACTTTACATGTATGTATATAAACACTGAATTTTAAACTTATACGAAGCTAGGTACAGTGGGAATCTCAGGAATCCATTCCGGCGCATCACTAATTAGGTGACGAGGCGTTTCGCTACCTTAGATAGGTTGGGTTGAACTGATTGCATTGCTGTTATTATTTTAGGTTCCATGAACATATTTCTTTTGCTATAATGTCTATGAGTCTGGCCCACTGTTCAAGTCTAAGACATGAGTAACATCACCTAGGAGAGTTATAACTCTGATGTTTTCCCAATAGTCTTTAATAGCAGTATGGCATCAGTGAGTCAATCGGCTTTTCGTATATGTCTCTGTCAAAATAGCCCTTCACAGATCAAGAGTTGATCGTTACCTGCATCATCACGCTCTTCACTCCATGCAACATATATACTCTCCCAAAAAAGACACGCATATAGGAATTTCAACTGTATTTTTATGTTTATTGTGAAACATCTTGTAGGCTTTATGAGTCAATGAAATATAGCGAAATTGCACACTGGGAATGCAGACTTATCCGTCTTTGACACCAACTCGAGGAAAGTCTTTTTGAGTGTCACATGGAGACATGTGGTGGCGCTGAAGTCAATACCTCGTGACCACCGTGGGCATCCAGAACTGCACGGCATCGTCTCGGCATCGAACGAATAAGTCTCAGAATCTCGTGTTGCCCAATCGCAACCCACTCTGCCTGTAGTGCCTGTGCGAGTTGCTGAAGTGTCTGGGGCTGAGGGTTACGGCGTAGCACCCGTCTGTCCATGGCATCCCACAGATGATCGATCGGGTTTAAGTCCGGTGATCTTGAGGGCCAGGGGAGCACATTGATGTTGTGGTTCTGGGGGAAGTCTCTAGTGTGACGTGCTATGTGGGGCCTGGCATTGTCCTGTTGAAACAACTCCCTCTGGCGATCAATGATTGGAAGGAGGTGTGGGCGTAGAATTTCGTCACAGTACCGTTGAGCTGTCAGGTTGCCCTGGATCATCACCAAATCACTTCTGTTATGGCAGGTGATCTCTCCCCACATCATAACACTTCCCCGGCCGAATCTGTCCACCTGGGGAACGCAAGCGTTGGCGAAACGTTCACTTCGACGTCTGTACACCCGCATTCTTCCATCGCGTCATTCCAATGGAAATCGTGATTCATGACTGAACCAGATTCTACGCCAATTCGGTAGGTTCCAGGCCTGAACGTTGGTGCACCATTGAACTCGATGTCGACGATGTTGTTGTCTTCTGGCACGTAAACCAGTCTCTCTCAACCTGTTCCTGACGGTCTGTGCAGAAAGCCTCCTCAATCTGGGTATTTGTCGAGCGGTACTAGTCGCCGTAGCTGTTCGATGACGCAGGTGATGTACCCAGATGTAGCGAACCTGCGCCACAGTGGTCGCTCGAGGTCGCCCACTACGAGGGGCATCTGCTACCGCATTCTGCCGGCGATATCTCTCCCAGAGCCGTGAAATGGTGCTTTGGTGAACATTCATGCGTCGGGCAACTGCACGTTGAGACTGGCCAGCTTCAAGAAAACCAATGGCGATATGACGGATGGCTTCACTTAGACGTGGCATTTTGCGTTCGTCAGCAATATTCCAAATACAGTGAATAATCGACAGACAGCGATCAACCTTTTATACCCATCATTGAGACTATCTGATCCCCAACTTTCACGTGCATTGCATGTGAATTGTGTATTCTGTGACACTACACGCCGAAATTGAAAATCATGTTGTTAAATACGGGTATTTTATGGATGGTGCGTTTTGTTGTGATGTTTCAAAACATAAACACCATAGGACTCATAAACAGAGCAAAACCTTTTGTAAAATGAATCACTGCTACATGAAACTGCTATTTTCATGATGCGTTTCTTTTTTGGGAGAGTATATATGGAGTGTGCCAAACCTTACTGGAGCATACACCAGTCTACTGTTTAAGATTCATACTCCAATGTCTATGTGGCACCGTGAAGATCCGGGTTAGAATGTATCTTCAGTAACCCATGCTTGTCATAAAAGGCGACTAACGGGATCGGGTGGTCAGGTTCGCTGACTCGGTAGACACATGTCATCGTATCCCAATTGCGTAGATTGATGCTTATGATGTTGATCACTGGATTGTCTGGTGCAGATTCGATTATTTACATGTCGCCGCCATATAGCTGAAATATTGCTGAGTGCGGCGTAAAACTAAACTCACCCACTCACTATGTGGCATTAACACAGTGTCGATGGAATAGAATAGGCTTAGTTGTTGTTTCTTCCACAATTGTTCTGACCATCCCAGCAACAACTGTGTTGTCATTTTGTTGTTGTTGATATATATTATATACAAATATACCCGACCATGCAATCAGTCTAGGGACGTGATCTGTCCCAAGGCTAAAAACACTCCACATTGATCTCAGCCTAGGTCCACAAGAGACAGTCTGCTGGTGTATTGAGCATTAAAGAGTTTGGTGTCCTGAAAAGACTCTTACCTGTGCCCAACAGTCAGCACCTATTCTTTGGGTGTTTGCGGTACGCACTTACACGTTACTGAGAGAGTCTATAGCACAACTGTGTCTGCGAGACTATCTCGTCGGGTGTCAAGAGCACATATCAAAAGTTGCCCGAAAGTGCGGCCTTTGAGTGTCAAGCGCACACACATCCCTATGTCTGAGAGTGCGTCTTTGAGCGTCTAGAGTTCACATTACAAGTGTCAGAGAGTGCATCTTTGAGCATCTAGAGCACACATTACAAGTGTCAGAGAGTGCGTCTTCGAGCGTCTAGAGCACACATTACAAGAGTCGGAGAGTGCGTCTTCGAGCGTCTAGAGTTCACATTACAAGTGTCAGAGAGTGTGTCTTCGAGCATCTAGAGCACACATTACAAGTGTCAGAGAGTGCGTCTTCGAGTGTCTAGAGCATACATTACATGAGTCGGAGAGGGCGTCTTCGAGTGTCGTACATAGGTCACATTACAAGACTCAGAGAGTGTGTCTTCAAGTGTCTAGAGTTCACATTACAAGTGTCGGAGTGTGCGTCTTCGAGTGTCTAGAGCAGACATTACAAGAGTCAGAGAGGGCGTCTTCGAGCGTCTAGAGTTCACATTACAAGTGTAGAGAGGGCGTCCTCGAGCGTCTACAGTTCACATTACAAGTGTAGAGAGGGCGTCCTCGAGCGTCTACAGTTCACATTACAAGCGTCGGAGAGTGTGTCTTCGAGTGTCTAGAGCATACATTACAAGAGTAGGAGAGGGCGTGTTCAAGGCTCTAGAGATCACATTACAAGAGGCGCAGAGTTTGTCTTCGAGAGTCTATAGTTCACACATGACAAGCGTCAGAGAGGGCGTCTTCGAGAGTCTAGAGCACACATTAGAGGAGTCGGAGAGTGTGTCTTTGAGCGTCTAGAGCACACATTACAAGCGTCAGAGAGGGCGTCTTCGAGCGTGTAGAGTTCACATGACAAGTGTCAGAGTCGGTGCCTTCGAGCGTCTAGAGCTTACATTACAAGAGTCAGAGAGGGCATCTTCCAGTGTCTAGAGCTCACAATACAAGTGTCAGAGAGGGCGTCTTCGAGCGTCTAGAGCTCACATTACAAGTTTCAGTGAGGGCGTCTTCAAATGTCTAGAGCACACATTACAAGAGTCGGAGAGTGTGTCTTTGAGCGTCTAGAGCTCCCATTACAAGATTCAGAGAGGGCGTCTTCGGGTGTCTAGAGCGCAGATTACAAGTGTCAGAGAGGGCGTCTTCGAGCGTCTAGAGTTGACATCACAAGTGTCAGAGAGTGCGTTTTCAAGCGTCTAGAGCACACATTAGAAGTGTCAGAGAGGGTATCTTCGTGCGTCTAGAGCACACATTACAAGAGTCAGAGAGGGCATCTTCGAGTGACTAGAGCTCATTCGTGTCTGTGAGTATGTATTCGAGTGAGAAGAGCACACATTACAAGAGTCGGAGAGGATGTCTTCGAGCATATAAAACACATATTACAAGAGTCGGAAAGGGCGTCTTCTAGCGTTTAGAGCACACATTACAAGAGTCGGAGAGTGTGTCTTCGAGCCTCTAGAGGGCACATTACAAGTGTCAGAGAGGGCGTCTTCGAGTGTCTAGAACACACTTTACATGAGTGGGAGAAGGCATCTTCTTGTGCCTAGAGATCACATTACAAAAGTTGGAGAGTGTCTCTTCGAGTGTCTAGGGTTCACGTCACATTACAAGTGTCAGAGAAGGCGTCTTCGTGCATCTAGAGCTCCCATTACAAGTGTCAGAGAGGTCATGTTCGAGCGTCTAGAGCTCCCATTACAAGTGTTAGAGAGGGCGTCTTCGAGTGTCTAGAGTGCACATTACAAGTTTCATAGAGGGCGTCCTCTAGTGTCTAGAGCACACATTACAAGTGTCGGAGAGGGCGTCTTCGAGATTCTAGAGCACACATTACAAGTGTCAGAGACGGTGTCTTCGAGTGTCTAGAGCGCACATTACAAGAGTCGGAGATGGCATATTCGAGTGTCTAGAGCTCACATGACAAGATTCAGAGAGGGCGTCTTCGAGTGTCTAGAGCGCTCATTACAAGAGTCGGAAAGGGCGTCTTCGAGTGTCTAGACCTCACATTACAGGTGTCACAGAGGGCGTCTTCGAGTGTCTAGAGTTCACATTTCAAGTTTCAGAGAGGGCGTCTTCGAGCGTCTAGAGCTCACATTACAAGTTTCACAGAGGGCGTCTTCGAGTGTCTAGAGCGCACATTACAAGAGCGGGAGAGGGCGTCTTCGAGAGTCTAGAGGGCACATTACAAGTGTCAGAGACGGTGTCTTCGAGTGTCTAGAGCGGACATTACAAGAGTCGGAGATGGCATATTCGAGTGTCTAGAGCTCACATGACAAGATTCAGAGAGGGCGTCTTCGAGAGTCTAGAGCGCACATTACAAGAGTCGGAAAGGGCGTCTTCGAGTGTCTAGACCTCACATTACAGGTGTCACAGAGGGCGTCTTCAAGTGTCTAGAGTTCACATTTCAAGTTTCAGAGAGGGCGTCTTCGAGCGTCTAGAGCACACATTACAAGTGTCAGAGACGGCATCTTCGAGCATTTAGAGCACACATTACAAGTGTTAGAGAGGGCGTCTTCGAGTGTCTAGAGTGCACATTACAAGTTTCATAGAGGGCATCCTCGAGTGTCTAGAGCACACATTACATGTGTCAGAGAGGGCGTCTTTGAGTGTCTAGAGCGCACATTACATGAGTCGTAGAGGGCGTCTTCGAGTGTCGAGGGCACACATTACAAGTGTCAGAGACGGTGTCTTTGAGTGTCTAGAGAGCACATTAAAAGAGTCGGAGATGGCATATTCGAGTGTCTAGAGCTCACATGACAAGATTCAGAGAGGGCGTCTTCGGGTGTCTAGAGCGCACATTACAAGAGTCGGAAAGGGCGTCTTCGAGTGTGTAGACCTCACATTACAGGTGTCACAGAGGGCGTCTTCGAGTGTCTAGAGTTCACATTTCAAGTTTCAGAGAGGGCGTCTTCGAGCGTCTAGAGCACACATTACAAGATTCACAGAGGGCGTCTTCGAGTGTCTAGAGCGCACATTACAAGAGTCAGAGAGGGCGTCTTCGAGTGTCTAGAGCTCACATTACAAGTGTCAGAGATTGTGTCTTCGAATGTCTACAGCTCATCCGTGTCTGTGAGTATCTCTTCAAGTGAGAAGAGCACACATTACAAGGGTCAGAGAGTGCATCTTCGAGCGTCTAGAGTTCACATTACATGTGTCCGAGAGGGTCCCTTTCGAGTGTCTAGGGCTCATCCGTGTCTGTGAGTTTCTCTTCGAGTGACTAGAACACACATTACAGGAGTCAGAGAGTGCGTCATCGAGCGTCTAGAGCACACATTACAAGAGTTGGACAGTGTGTCTTCGAGCGTCGAGAGCACACATGACAAGATTCAGAGAGTGTGTCTTCGAGCGTCTAGAGCTCCCATTACAAGAGTCAGAGAGGGCATCTTCGGGAGTCTAGAGCGCACATTACAAGAGTCGGAAAGGGCGTCTTCGAGTGTCTAGAGCTCACATTACAGGTGTCAGAGAGGGCATCTTCGTGCGTCTAGAGCACACACTACAAGAGTCGGAAAGGGCATCTTCGATCGTTTAGAGCACACATTACAAGAGTTGGAGAGAGTGTCTTCGAGCGTCTAGAGGGCACATTACAAGTGTCAGAGAGTGTGTCTTCGAGCGTCTAGAGTTCACATTAGAGGAGTCGGAGAGTTTGTCTTCGAGCGTCAAGAGCACACATAACAAGTGTCAGAGAGGGCGTCTTCGAGTGTCTAGAGCACACATTACAAGTGTCAGAGAGTGCGTCTTCGAGCGTCTAGGGCGCACATTACAAGTGTCAGAGAGGCCGTCTTCGAGTGTCTACAGATCATCCCTGTCTGTGAGTATCCCTTCGAGTGAAAAGAGCACACATTACAAGAGTCAGAGAATGCGTCTTCGAGAGTTTAGAGTTCACATTACAAGTGTCAAAGAGCGTCGCCTTCGAGTGTCTAGAGCTCATCCGTGTCTTTGAGTATCTCTTCGAGTGACAAGAGCACATATTAGAGGAGTCAGAGAGTGCGTCTTCGACCGTCTAGAGCACACATTACAAGAGTCGGAGAGTGTGTCTTCGAGCGTCTAGGGCACACATTACAAGTGTCAGAGAGGGCGTCTTCGAATGTCTACAGCTCATCCGTGTCTGTGAGTATCTCTTCAAGTGAGGAGAGCACACATTACAAGGGTCAGAGAGTGCATCTTCGAGCGTCTAGAGTTCACATTACATGTGTCCGAGAGGGTCGCCTTCGAGTGTCTAGCACAAGAAAAAAAAAATGGTGATTTCCAAAAATTTCCAATTTGGAAATATCATGTTTCCAAAAAATTTCCAAAATTGGAAAGATGATGTTTCCAAGGCTTGGAAACTTTTGGAAATTTAGGACGTATTTTACCACTACTTCTTTCAATTTCTCCTTTTTCCCAAGGATCCCCTGCCCATGAGTTTATAGACTGAACTATTTCACGAATCTTTTGATCTGTTAGAGTTCTTATTGTTGATATACATAATGTATCTTGCATGTGACATGTTTATTCATGAAAACTGCAGGAATAAGCCATATTTTCATATTATCCCTTTGTGCTTGATATCAATGCAACTGCGTCTCACGCTTGAAGTGATACATTTTTTAAAGTTGGGATTATGTTTAGATTAAGTGTTTACTATTCGCCGTCCTATGCGACCAACTAGGAACCAATTCTATATATTAGTTTAACTTCACTCATCTGCATTCTTCTTGTTCTATGTGTCAAAAATTGATATTGACTGTTCTATTTTTTCAAAAGTCAGTTTCAAGTGTATGTTTTAGTTGTTATCCACACAAGCGCAAATATGTTTAATTTTTCCCCCCTCTCAATGTTCGTATGAATACAAATTCCATACACCTACTCTATATGGACTATATAACAGTGTACAGATATACTGACTGACTGAGTGTATTACATGCCATAAAAGTGAACCCGTGCCATGGCGTAATGGGGTATTCCCGTGAAGTAGGATTTTGTTATTACAGTATAATCTCGTTCATGTTGCGTCGGTGTTGTTATACGGGATTAAAACACTGTGTGCTATAAAATTCTTAACTTGTGTTGAAATATGATCGAATTTACTGAGTTAATTTACCGAGTCTAGCTCACTGAGATTATAATGATACTGATTCATGTGTTCACTCAACGTCTACGGGGATGATACGTTCTACGTCTCGCCAAAGTTATTGATTAATCTACTAATCTACTAATATCTAACAAAGTGCTAGAGTTTTGGGTGACCTTCGTATGGTCAGTAATAAGTTGAAATAGGTCATACATGATTTGCAAATTATGTATCTTATTATTACTTGGCGTGTTGGCATGGCAGATTTAAGAAGGTAGTTGAAAAGGCCCTCCAAATGATAGTTGAGATATATTTCACATGATATGTTTCATCTTGTGATGATTAATTGTGGCAACACCAAATATATTACGTCATGAAAATGTCAAATATCACTTTAGGCTTATTTCATTTCTTTACCCCTTCAACTTTTCGTATCAACCTTGTGCCTGTTAAAATATTAACTGGCCTTTGTTCGAGATCACCAGGTCTTGGAGGTAATCACCTTATGTTTTAACAATTCTGCTTCATGGGAACTAACCGTAGTAGAATACATTCTCCAATTAACACCTGTCACAAGGGAGAGGCCAATCTCATGAACTTGTCAATATAAAATTGGTTGTGTTGTCCAAACATGTGCGGATTGAAGCAAATACTCAAATGAATTCCCTTTTTACTGAATCATAAGTGTATCTAGATTAATTTGATCATTTACATCATTATAGATCAAAAGAAATCAGCCCACAAGCTCACAGATGATTCCAGAGACAAATATATACATTTGAAAGATTCCAGTTTAGACAAGACATTAATTTCATAATAAGCCAGCCAATAGACTTTATGTTAATATCCCAGTTACAGTTATTTTGAAGGGTCAAGCCTAGATGCTTGTGATTATCTATGTCTTGAATTATCACACCGCTCATTGTAAGGTCAGGTTGGATTCTTCTGTTAAGTTTTCTACTAAACTGTAAAATAGGCTTGTCGCTGTGGTGACAATTATATACGTTTGAAAATGTTAAAACCTGCAATGAGAACACGACGCCACGCCAATAGCAACTCCGTGCTTGTTTGATAGGTATTCTTGTCGATGCATATAGAAGGGTTCCCATATTCATTCTTGTATCATAATCGAGATAAAGGGTAGGTTAGACATTTGGGTCAAGGTAAAAATCGTTTGATGTTTGATGATTTGACAACGGTGTTGTTTTAAGGGATTCTACAAGATGAAAAAACGTGTTCACTCAAGGAAAGAAATAAGACATGTATACCAGACTACCAGTATGAGATTGAATCCATGTTAGTGGGTTCACACAGTCACTTTGATTTATAAATTAGTTCACTCAATTCATAAGTTGTGAGTTATTCATTTTCTTGCAGAAACTTGCTATAAGAATTTTGGAAATGACAGTTTTCACCATTATTTCCACAAATTCAGTTATGGTAAATGCACAGTTAGACTAGAAGTTTCTTCCTACTTTTCTCGGTTGAAGATATCTATGTGTAAACGGTTACCGGTATATGTTCATTCTGAACAAGAGAGAAGGAGAGAATGGAGATTCAGTCAGAAAGACTGCAGAGCAACAGTCTCAACATTGAACGACATAATGTCTAAAATTTCTGGCCCGCATTTCACAAAAGCCTCCTAAATTTAGGAGGTTGTAGACCCTACGACCTTGTTTACGACCCTCTTCCGACCTCCTTTACGACCGTTTCACAATGACGTCATATCCATGTCGTACGACGCGGTCCTAAATCCATGTCGTACATTGTATAAGAGGTACTTTGTTGCATAGCAACGCATAAAGCGAGACCGAACGGGCACCTGCTTATCTTGTTATTCCCAAAGTATTTCAAAAAACAGTTTGAATAACAATGCAAATGTTATGTTTTTAATTCAATGTACAGGTTATCTTATGGTAAAAAAATATCAATAAATGAATAATTTTGGATTCTCTCACTAAATTTCATTGAAAATTACAAGATAAAATGTATAAATCATTTCCATTAATATTATCAGTTAACTTATAAGGTTTGAATTAAATCGCTGTCCATTAACTTGTTCATATGAAACTGCAATATTAGTCCCAATGTTTTGAATATTGCACACTATAGGACCTAAAGTCAATGTTGCAGTTATGGCTACGCTTGATCTACTAACACTTGTGTAACGGTTTAAAATGTGGTGTGATACTCTAAATGTGTCAATTTCTTTTGTAACTTTTATTCAAACAATCAAAAACTTTCAAAGAATAAAAACGTATACCCTGTATCCACGTATGATATGATATTGAACAAGGCTAAATGTAGGTAGCATCTACTGAAATTGGTTTCATGAAAAAAATATCTGAATGATACGCAAAACATACATCATAGTACTGAAAGTGTAATCAGAAGGATAGGACGATTGTGTTTACTTTTTTTTCATCCGACCTTCACCTCAAAGATATTATACAATTATAGACTCTTGTAGAGGTCGATATCGGTTTTTATTGACCTGAGTAACAGTCTATAATTGTTTTATTATTTAATGAAAGAGAAACGGGTTTTAACATAAACTTTTAATGCACACACTGTGCCATCTATCCGAGTGATCTGATTGACTGAAAAGCTGGGGAAGCCCCTTCGTACGGGATTCCTTGTCTATTTTTAGTAACCCAAGTCAATATCGTAATTTATCAGAAAACTCAAGTCAATATCGTGTTTTGTGTAGTGTTTTACCTGATCAATCTCATTCCGTTTTGGGTTATATGGTTTTGTGTCAACCCGATTTGCATACAACTGGACATGCGCAGTCTGTACAGAAAACTGGGTTTGAAAATAAAACGTCTACATGTGATGTGGAGAGCAACAAGCAACCAGTCTTGTGTTTTGAATGGTTCATTGGAGGTTAGCTTAAATGCGAACGGGACACAGACAATTGCCCACAGTACAATTGGCGACGAGGTGAATCGACTACATGATGTCTTCTGTCAAATTGACCGACATTGCTGGGGTTCCAGTTTTCCACTGTTCCGAGACAGCCAGTCTCGCGCCTTCGAAAAATGGCGGAGATGGTTGCGTGCCTTCGAACTTTATTCAGATGGAAAGGGGGTCAAGAATGCAGAGCAGAAAAAGGCACTGTTACTTCATACGGCTGGAATGGAAGTGCAAGACATATTCTACACGCTAGTACCGACAGGTGAGGGTGACGCTTACGAGAAAACGAAGTATGCACTAAATGAATATTTCCAACCACGTGTGAATGTGCCATATGAGCGGCATGTTTTTCGTGCCATGGGTCAGACGGATGAGACTGTTTCTCAATTCATAACTCGTCTGCGACAGCAAGCTGACAATTGTGAATTCGGGAATATAGGAGCTGTTGACGAACGAATTCGAGACCAGGTCATTGAAAAGTGTTCCTCTCACAGGTTGAGGATGAAGTTACTGGAAAAAGGGGGTGACTTAACACTGGACATTTTGGTGTCGACTGCGAGAGCACTGGAGGAATCTGAACTGCAAGCAAAAACTATTGAAGGTCCAAGTGTCGTGAATGCTATGAGGAGTTCCAAACAGTTTGACGGGAGAAAGTCTGGGAAGAAGGGAAACTTTAATGTGAAGAAAAACAGGAGTGACATAACTTGTTACAGATGTGGTAACAAGGGACACTGGTCTAAAGATGAGAGTTGTCCTGCACTCAAGAGGATGTGTAATCGATGCAAGTTTGTAGGACATTATGAGAAAATGTGCAAGACGAAATTACAAACAGGGAGAAAGAGAACAGAACATGGCAAAGTAAGACAAGTAAGAGATGAGACACCCAAGGATGAAGATTCTAAAGACAAAGATTTTGTATTTGGCATTGATACTCGTGCTAAGGAAATGCATGATGGAACAGTTACATTCACTGTGGGGGGAGTATCTTTGAGTATGTTGATCGACAGTGGGTCGACATGCAACATTGTGGGACAGAAAACATGGAACATTTTGAAGAATGAGAATATCAAGTGCACATCGGAGAGGACTACGCGGGATATTTATCCATATGGGGTAAAAGAACCGTTGCCAGTGTTAGGTATGTTTACCACTGACATTTCAGTAGGTGAAACAACAGTCGACCAAGCTGAATTTATCGTTGTGAAACATGACGGACCTCCTCTCCTGGGAAGGAATTTATCTCAAGAACTAGGAGTTTTGGCTCTTGGACAAAACGTTAACAAGCTAGAATCTCCACGAGACTTTGTAAAAGACTTTCCGGACCTGTTTACTGGATTTGGAAAGCTCAAGAATTATCAAATGACAATTCCTATTGATGAGACTGTGGAACCAGTTGTACAGCCACTACGTAGAGTTCCGTATCATCTCTAGGGCAAACTGGAAGAAAAGTTAACGGAATTGGAAGAACTTGACATCATAGAGAAGGTTACAGGACCAAGTGATTGGGTGTCACCAATAGTCATTGTACCTAAACCTGGAGGTAAAGACATTCGTGTCTGCGTGGATATGAGAACAGCAAACGATGCAGTGAGACGTGTAAGACATCAAATGCCTACTATTGATGATGTGTTACAAGATCTCAACCAAAGTGCAGTGTTCAGTAAACTTGATGTAAAATGGGCGTATCATCAGATTGAACTTTCTAAAGAATCTCGTCACATTACAACATTCAGCACTCACAAAGGTCTTTACAGGTACAAAAGACTGATGTTTGGTATTTGTTGTGCTCCTGAAATGTATCAAAAGACTCTCCAGCAAGTATTACAGGGATGTGAAGGTGTGAGTAACATTATGGATGACATTATCGTTCACGGTGCTACTACTGAAGAGCATGACAGGAGAATGGCGAATGTCCTGTCTGTGCTGCAAGAAAAAGGACCGACACTGAATGCTGGAAAGTGTCAATTTAGAATGGAAAATCTACAATTTCTTGGACATGTCTTATCCGAGAAGGGAGTGAGTCCAGCAGAAGATAAAGTCAGAGCAGTTCTCGAGGCTAGAGAACCAAGCAACACAAAAGAAATCAGGAGCTTCTTGGGGCTAGTCAACTTCAATGGGAGGTACATAGAAAACCTTTCGACAGTGTCAGAACCTTTAAGACGTCTGACAAGAAGCAATGTGAAGTTTGTTTGGGGACCTGAACAACAGGCTTCTTTCAATCAGCTGAAGAAATGTTTGACTAGTGCCAACGTACTGGGATACTTTGATAAGAACGCACCAACACAAGTGATTGCAGACGCAAGTCCTGTTGGAATCGGGGCTGTACTAGTTCAAGAACAACGAGGTGTGCATAGAGTCATATCTTATGCAAGCAAGAGTTTATCAGACATTGAGAGACGGTATTCTCAAACCGAGAAGGAGGCATTGGCTCTTGTGTGGGCATGTGAACGCTTTCACCAATACTTATATGGTGCACCATTCGAGTTGTTGACGGATCATCGACCGCTGCAATTCATATATGCAAAAAGAGGGAAACCTTGTGCCCGAGTGGAACGATGGGTGTTGAGACTACAAGGATATGATTATACCGTGAAATATATCCAAGGTCACAATAACATTGCTGATTGTCTGTCGAGACTGTGAGGAGCAACAGAGAAAGTGAGCACAACCGCATCACAGGAAGCTGACCTGTATGTACGGTTCGTGACAATTGAATCTACACCTGTGGCATTGACGACGCAAACCATAGAGAGATCATCAGATGAGGATGAAGAATTGTGTGATGTGAGAGGGTGTTTGTTGTCAGGGAAATGGTATACAGTGGGCAACACAAAGTATGTACCAGTGAGAAATGAACTGTCTGCTATTGGTAAAATTGTGTTGCGTGGTACCAGAATATTGATTCCCAAGCTGTTGAGAGAGAATGTGCTTCAATTGGCTCATGAAGGTCATCCGGGTATTGTACGGATGAAACAGCGTTTACGTAGCAAAGTATGGTGGCCGGGAATAGATGCCGATGCTGAGAAATTCTGCAGATCGTGTCATGGATGTCAAGTGGTGGCTTTGCCAAAGTCTCCTCCGCCTATGTGCCGTACACCATTGCCAACATCCCCATGGCAACATCTCGCTGCGGACCTGATGGGACCACTACCTACAGGAGAACACGTATTTGTGGTAGTCGACTATTATAGTCGTTACTTCGAACTTGATGTGATCAAGAACACCACTGCAGAATCTATTGTAGACTATTTGACAAGAATTTTCACAACTCATGGACTTCCCCTCAGTTTGAAAACAGATAATGGTCCACAATTTACAAGCAAGAACTTTAAAGAGTATCTGCGCCACAATGGCGTAGAACATAAAACAAGCACTCCATATTGGCCTCAAGCCAATGGCGAGGTTGAAAGGCAGAATCAGACGATACTGAAAAGGATCAAGATTGCCCAGGTGGAGGGAAAGGACTGGAAAACAGAATTAATTCCATTCCTCATTATGTATCGGACAACCCCTCAAGCAACAACAGGAAAGTCGCCCAGTGAGTTGTTGTTCAGACGAACAGTGCGAACGAAACTGCCAGAAATCGAAAACATCAATGTGGATGGTGAAGTGCGTGACCATGATAATGAACTGAAATACAAAGGGAAAGTCTACAGTGACAGAAGAAGGCATGCGACACAGTCAACGATTGAGTGTGGTGAAAAAGTTCTGGTGAAGAAACAAGTACATGACAATAAACTTTCTACAAGTTTTCACAAGGAACCATTTACTGTTGTCAACAGGTATGGCAATACAGTAGAAGTGGGAACTGAAAGTGGTCCGGTATACAGAAGAAATGTGACACATGTAAAGAAATATAATGCAAGAAGTTCTAATGGTGAGAAGGACATTTCCATTGTGCAGCCTGACAACACTGTACCAACTGACCTTCCTAGTGCAAGGCCACTGCGTTTCAAGTCTGTGCCGACCAGGTACAAGGATTTTGTACTTGGATATCTGAACTGTTGAATTATGTTTCAAAGAATTTTGGACACTAATATATTCAAAGGACTAATTAGTTTTGGGTAGTTTGAAAAGACAGTTTTGTGTTTTTCATTATTTGAATTACTTTTGAACAAGAATGTATTTTAGAAATATCATTCTATCAGCTGAGTGTTGTAGTATTTTCTAAACACCATTGACTGGTTTCTTGATGTATTTCAAAAAGGTGATTGAAATATTTGATTTGTGGGATTATAAAGAGTGTTAAATGTATTATAAAAAGTGTTAAATGTACGTACTATAACAAACACTTTAGATAAACTTACTTTACTTCAGATTGTTTCGAGATACAGGTAATATCAATATGTTTCAATACATTTCTGGATGGACAATTATTTGTGAGAACAAATTGTTAAAGTAACATAGTTCTGGTAACAGTTGGTTGTTTTGTTTGTTTAAGACAAGTTATTAATTGGTATTATAATTTGGAAACTTGTTGCCATATCCATAAAATGTTCAGGAATAGTATGCAAGGTAAAATCTTGAGATAGATCATAGGTTTATTCTATTTAAGGTAAAAAGGGATGTAGTGTTTTACCTGATCAATCTCATTCCGTTTTGGGTTATATGGTTTTGTGTCAACCCGATTTGCATACAACTGGACATGCGCAGTCTGTACAGAAAACTGGGTTTGAAAATAAAACGTCTACATGTGATGTGGAGAGCAACAAGCAACCAGTCTTGTGTTTTGAATGGTTCATTGGAGGTTAGCTTAAATGCGAACGGGACACAGACAATTGCCCACAGTACATTTTGTAGTCAATCATGTGACGGTATTTTGACCAATCGTGGTACAGGAAAAATACTACCTATATAATAATGCCTAATATGTAGTACTACAACAATGTTGACGTGTGACATCACAACCGATGACCGATTTCTTACAAAATGGCGGCTTCGCTGACAAGGGTACACAGGATTATGCGAGACTCTTCCCTTACTTCAGGGATCGTTTGTACATAAATATGAAATGTAAGTAATCAGAGTGAGTCTGACTATGCCCGATATATTTAGAATTTTATTGGACTTCAAAGTGAGGGTTGAAGAGGAAGGACATATGTCCCTGTGGCACCCAGGGTTTTTTAATCAAGTCCAGATATTTTATGAATTAGAAAAACTAGATAAAGGTTCCTAAAACGAAACTGTAAAATATTACATCATTTCGCCAGCTACATCGAAGAACAGAAGTCATTTTGTGATTAGCATGTGGAACCGCTATAGTCCGTATCAAATACGGCCAACCGATTCTGATTCTTGGTTTGGTGGAGCATGATAGTATGGTTTCACACGGCCAAAACTGGGAACCCAAACGAATAACTGACTGTATATATTTTCAATATATAATTTGACAAAAATCTAATCCGAACTTATATATTTTCATGGTATAAATATGTAAAATATATTTTGAATATAATCACAGACTCGTGTCGTTGTCATGTAATTTCCATTGACTAATTAATAAAACAATTTTCATGTCCATGTCTGTGATGTGGTTGGTGATTCAGGAATGGTAGTTAATTCATCACATGAACCAGGACTAGCAGGATCTGTCATTTCTTTCAGGAGCATTGCTGGAAAATCAAAAACAGATAATTAGGTCTCCATTAGGACATCTAAAAGTGAAACCTTATTCTAATTTTACAGTTATTTTAAATATTAAAAATTAAAATTAGCCTCATAAAAATGATTTATTATCAGTTAGGATATCCAGTTCTTTATACATGATAAAAATATATTACATATCATCTTAGTAAAAAACCCGAAAAATAACAAAATTAATTTTGAAAAGACAGTAGTGCAGTATAGCAATCAATATATAGACCTACAGAAACATTCACTTGATATATTTTCCATAGACTTACATGTTAATTTAGTGAAGCAGAAATAATTTTCATTCAGGTGATTTCACATTTGACTATGATCGAATTACTTTCGATCATAGTCAAATGAAATCACCTGAATGAAAATTATTTCTGCTTCACTAAATTATCATGTAAATAACATGAAATTGTTGAATGAACTTTTTCGTATTGTCAATTGAAGTACATGTGGAAATAAGTTTCGAAACTTTCATGAAAAAACAATTAATAAGCACATGCGTGAAATTCATGGCGAGAAAAAACACCAGTGCGTGTTATGTCCTTATGCCACAAACAGAAAGGCCGACTTGATGAGGCATGGTGTGATGCACAAACCCACCAAGATTGAAATCTGTTCTTCATGTGGGAAGGACTTTAAGTGGGAGACCTCCAGAAGGAGGCATGAGGAGGTCTGCAAAGGACCAAAGGAGGACGAAGATTTTGATATTGTTGAAATAGACCCAGACCTCTTAATCCATTGCAGTGCAGCAAAAAAATAGGATATTTAAACATTTTCTCTGTGATCATCCAGAGAGAGACTGTGATGTGTAAATATGTTTCTGTGATCATCCAGAGAGAGACTGTGATGTGTAAATATGTTTCTGTGATCATCCAGAGAGACTGTGAGATGATGTTTCTGTGATCCAGAGAGAGAGACTGTGATGTGTAAATATGTTTCTGTGATCATCCAGAGAGAGACTGTGATGTGTAAATATGTTTCTGTGATCATCCAGAGAGAGACTGTGATGTGTAAATATGTTTCTGTGATCATCCAGAGAGAGACTGTGATGTGTAAATATGTTTCTGTGATCATCCAGAGAGAGACTGTGATGTGTAAATATGTTTCTGTGATCATCCAGAGAGAGACTGTGATAAATATGTTTCTGTGATCATCCAGAGAGAGACTGTGATGTGTAAATATGTTTCTGTGATCATCCAGAGAGAGACTGTGATGTGTAAATATGTTTCTGTGATCATCCAGAGAGAGACTGTGATGTGTAAATATGTTTCTGTGATCATCCAGAGAGAGACTGTGATGTGTAAATATGTTTCTGTGATCATCCAGAGAGAGACTGTGATGTGTAAATATGTTTCTGTGATCATCCAGAGAGAGACTGTGATGTGTAAATATGTTTCTGTGATCATCCAGAGAGAGACTGTGATGTGTAAATATGTTTCTGTGATCATCCAGAGAGAGAGACTGTGATGTGTAAATATGTTTCTGTGATCATCCAGAGAGAGACTGTGATGTGTAAATATGTTTCTGTGATCATCCAGAGAGAGAGACTGTGATGTGTAAATATGTTTCTGTGATCATCCAGAGAGAGACTGTGATGTGTAAATATGTTTCTGTGATCATCCAGAGAGACTGTGATGTGTAAATATGTTTCTGTGATCATCCAGAGAGAGACTGTGATGTGTAAATATGTTTCTGTGATCATCCAGAGAGAGACTGTGATGTGTAAATATGTTTCTGTGATCATCCAGAGAGAGACTGTGATGTGTAAATATGTTTCTGTGATCATCCAGAGAGAGACTGTGATGTGTAAATATGTTTCTGTGATCATCCAGAGAGAGACTGTGATGTGTAAATATGTTTCTGTGATCATCCAGAGAGAGAGACTGTGATGTGTAAATATGTTTCTGTGATCATCCAGAGAGAGACTGTGATGTGTAAATATGTTTCTGTGATCATCCAGAGAGAGACTGTGATGTGTAAATATGTTTCTGTGATCATCCAGAGAGACTGTGATGTGTAAATATGTTTCTGTGATCATCCAGAGAGAGACTGTGATGTGTAAATATGTTTCTGTGATCATCCAGAGAGAGACTGTGATGTGTAAATATGTTTCTGTGATCATCCAGAGAGAGAGACTGTGATGTGTAAATATGTTTCTGTGATCATCCAGAGAGAGACTGTGATGTGTAAATATGTTTCTGTGATCATCCAGAGAGAGACTGTGATGTGTAAATATGTTTCTGTGATCATCCAGAGAGAGACTGTGATGTGTAAATATGTGATTTGTAAATATGTGTGATCATCCAGAGAGAGACTGTGATGTGTAAATATGTTTCTGTGATCATCCGGAGAGAGAGACTGTGATGTGTAAATATGTTTCTGTGATCATCCAGAGAGACTGTGATGTGTAAATATGTTTCTGTGATCATCCAGAGAGAGACTGTGATGTGTAAATATGTTTCTGTGATCATCCAGAGAGAGACTGTGATGTGTAAATATGTTTCTGTGATCATCCAGAGAGACTGTGATGTGTAAATATGTTTCTGTGATCATCCAACGAGACACTGTGATGTGTAAATATGTTTCTGTGATCATCCAGAGAGAGACTGTGATGTGTAAATATGTTTCTGTGATCATCCAGAGAGAGACTGTGATGTGATATGTTTCTGTGATCATCCAGAGAGAGACTGTGATGTGTAAATATGTTTCTGTGATCATCCAGAGAGAGACTGTGATGTGTAAATATGTTTCTGTGATCATCCAGAGAGAGACTGTGATGTGTAAATATGTTTCTGTGATCATCCAGAGAGAGACTGTGATGTGTAAATATGTTTCTGTGATCATCCAGAGAGAGACTGTGATGTGTAAATATGTTTCTGTGATCATCCAGAGAGAGACTGTGATGTGTAAATATGTTTCTGTGATCATCCAGAGAGAGACTGTGATGTGTAAATATGTTTCTGTGATCATCCAGAGAGAGACTGTGATGTGTAAATATGTTTCTGTGATCATCCAGAGAGAGACTGTGATGTGTAAATATGTTTCTGTGATCATCCAGAGAGAGACTGTGATGTGTAAATATGTTTCTGTGATCATCCAGAGAGAGAGACTGTGATGTGTAAATATGTTTCTGTGATCATCCAGAGAGAGACTGTGATGTGTAAATATGTTTCTGTGATCATCCAGAGAGAGACTGTGATGTGTAAATATGTTTCTGTGATCATCCAGAGAGAGACTGTGATGTGTAAATATGTTTCTGTGATCATCATCCAGAGAGACTGTGATGTGTAAATATGTTTCTGTGATCATCCAGAGAGAGACTGTGATGTGTAAATATGTTTCTGTGATCATCCAGAGAGAGACTGTGATGTGTAAATATGTTTCTGTGATCATCCAGAGAGAGACTGTGATGTGTAAATATGTTTCTGTGATCATCCAGAGAGAGAGACTGTGATGTGTAAATATGTTTCTGTGATCATCCAGAGAGAGACTGTGATGTGTAAATATGTTTCTGTGATCATCCAGAGAGAGACTGTGATGTGTAAATATGTTTCTGTGATCATCCAGAGAGAGACTGTGATGTGTAAATATGTTTCTGTGATCATCCAGAGAGAGAGACTGTGATGTGTAAATATGTTTCTGTGATCATCCAGAGAGAGACTGTGATGTGTAAATATGTTTCTGTGATCATCCAGAGAGAGACTGTGATGATGTAAATATGTTTCTGTGATCATCCAGAGAGAGAGACTGTGATGTGTAAATATGTTTCTGTGATCATCCAGAGAGAGACTGTGATGTGTAAATATGTTTCTGTGATCATCAGAGAGAGAGACTGTGATGTGTAAATATGTTTCTGTGATCATCCAGAGAGAGACTGTGATGTGTAAATATGTTTCTGTGATCATCCAGAGAGAGAGAGACTGTGATGTGTAAATATGTTTCTGTGATCATCCAGAGAGAGACTGTGATGTGTAAATATGTTTCTGTGATCATCCAGAGAGAGACTGTGATGTGTAAATATGTTTCTGTGATCATCCAGAGAGAGACTGTGATGTGTAAATATGTTTCTGTGATCATCCAGAGAGAGACTGTGATGTGTAAATATGTTTCTGTGATCATCCAGAGAGAGTAAATATGTTTCTGTGACTGTGATGTGTAAATATGTTTCTGTGATCATCCAGAGAGAGACTGTGATGTGTAAATATGTTTCTGTGATCATCCAGAGAGAGACTGTGATGTGTGTAAATATGTTTCTGTGATCATCCAGAGAGAGACTGTGATGTGTAAATATGTTTCTGTGATCATCCAGAGAGAGACTGTGATGTGTAAATATGTTTCTGTGATCATCCAGAGAGAGACTGTGATGTGTAAATATGTTTCTGTGATCATCCAGAGAGAGACTGTGATGTGTAAATATGTTTCTGTGATCATCCAGAGAGAGACTGTGATGTGACTGTTTCTGTGATCATCCAGAGAGAGAGAATATGTTTCTGTGATCATCCAGAGAGAGACTGTGATGTGTAAATATGTTTCTGTGATCATCCAGAGAGAGACTGTGATGTGTAAATATGTTTCTGTGATCATCCAGAGAGAGACTGTGATGTGTAAATATGTTTCTGTGATCATCCAGAGAGAGACTGTGATGTGTAAATATGTTTCTGTGATCATCCAGAGAGAGAGAGACTGTGATGTGTAAATATGTTTCTGTGATCATCCAGAGAGAGACTGTGATGTGTAAATATGTTTCTGTGATCATCCAGAGAGAGAGACTGTGATGTGTAAATATGTTTCTGTGATCATCCAGAGAGAGACTGTGATGTGTAAATATGTTTCTGTGATCATCCAGAGAGAGACTGTGATGTGTAAATATGTTTCTGTGATCATCCAGAGAGAGACTGTGATGTGTAAATATGTTTCTGTGATCATCCAGAGAGAGAGAGACTGTGATGTGTAAATATGTTTCTGTGATCATCCAGAGAGAGACTGTGATGTGTAAATATGTTTCTGTGATCATCCAGAGAGAGACTGTGATGTGTAAATATGTTTCTGTGATCATCCAGAGAGAGACTGTGATGTGTAAATATGTTTCTGTGATCATCCAGAGAGAGAGACTGTGATGTGTAAATATGTTTCTGTGATCATCCAGAGAGAGACTGTGATGTGTAAATATGTTTCTGTGAAATATGTTTCTGTGATCATCCAGAGAGAGAGACTGTGATGTGTAAATATGTTTCTGTGATCATCCAGAGAGAGACTGTGATGTGTAAATATGTTTCTGTGATCATCCAGAGAGAGACTGTGATGTGTAAATATGTTTCTGTGATCATCCAGAGAGAGAGACTGTGATGTGTAAATATGTTTCTGTGATCATCCAGAGAGAGACTGTGATGTGTAAATATGTTTCTGTGATCATCCAGAGAGAGAGACTGTGATGTGTAAATATGTTTCTGTGATCATCCAGAGAGAGACTGTGATGTGTAAATATGTTTCTGTGATCATCCAGAGAGAGACTGTGATGTGTAAATATGTTTCTGTGATCATCCAGAGAGAGACTGTGATGTGTAAATATGTTTCTGTGATCATCCAGAGAGAGAGACTGTGATGTGTAAATATGTTTCTGTGATCATCCAGAGAGAGACTGTGATGTGTAAATATGTTTCTGTGATCATCCAGAGAGAGACTGTGATGTGTAAATATGTTTCTGTGATCATCCAGAGAGACTGTGATGTGTAAATATGTTTCTGTGATCATCCAGAGAGAGACTGTGATGTGTAAATATGTTTCTGTGATCATCCAGAGAGAGAGACTGTGATGTGTAAATATGTTTCTGTGATCATCCAGAGAGAGAGACTGTGATGTGTAAATATGTTTCTGTGATCATCCAGAGAGAGACTGTGATGTGTAAATATGTTTCTGTGATCATCCAGAGAGAGACTGTGATGTGTAAATATGTTTCTGTGATCATCCAGAGAGAGACTGTGATGTGTAAATATGTTTCTGTGATCATCCAGAGAGAGACTGTGATGTGTAAATATGTTTCTGTGATCATCCAGAGAGAGACTGTGATGTGTAAATATGTTTCTGTGATCATCCAGAGAGAGACTGTGATGTGTAAATATGTTTCTGTGATCATCCAGAGAGAGACTGTGATGTGTAAATATGTTTCTGTGATCATCCAGAGAGAGACTGTGATGTGTAAATATGTTTCTGTGATCATCCAGAGAGAGAGAGTGACTGTGATGTGTAAATATGTTTCTGTGATCATCCAGAGAGAGACTGTGATGTGTAAATATGTTTCTGTGATCATCCAGAGAGAGACTGTGATGTGTAAATATGTTTCTGTGATCATCCAGAGAGACTGTGATGATGTAAATATGTTTCTGTGATCATCCAGAGAGAGACTGTGATGTGTAAATATGTTTCTGTGATCATCCAGAGAGAGACTGTGATGTGTAAATATGTTTCTGTGATCATCCAGAGAGAGACTGTGATGTGTAAATATGTTTCTGTGATCATCCAGAGAGAGACTGTGATGTGTAAATATGTTTCTGTGATCATCCAGAGAGAGACTGTGATGTGTAAATATGTTTCTGTGATCATCCAGAGAGAGACTGTGATGTGTAAATATGTTTCTGTGATCATCAGAGAGAGAGAGACTGTGATGTGTAAATATGTTTCTGTGATCATCCAGAGAGAGACTGTGATGTGTAAATATGTTTCTGTGATCATCCAGAGAGAGACTGTGATGTGTAAATATGTTTCTGTGATCATCCAGAGAGAGACTGTGATGTGTAAATATGTTTCTGTGATCATCCAGAGAGAGACTGTGATGTGTAAATATGTTTCTGTGATCATCCAGAGAGAGACTGTGATGTGTAAATATGTTTCTGTGATCATCCAGAGAGAGAGACTGTGATGTGTAAATATGTTTCTGTGATCATCCAGAGAGAGACTGTGATGTGTAAATATGTTTCTGTGATCATCCAGAGAGAGAGACTGTGATGTGTAAATATGTTTCTGTGATCATCCAGAGAGAGAGACTGTGATGTGTAAATATGTTTCTGTGATCATCCAGAGAGAGAGACTGTGATGTGTAAATATGTTTCTGTGATCATCCAGAGAGAGACTGTGATGTGTAAATATGTTTCTGTGATCATCCAGAGAGAGACTGTGATGTGTAAATATGTTTCTGTGATCATCCAGAGAGACTGTGATGTGTAAATATGTTTCTGTGATCATCCAGAGAGAGACTGTGATGTGTAAATATGTTTCTGTGATCATCCAGAGAGAGACTGTGATGTGTAAATATGTTTCTGTGATCATCCAGAGAGAGACTGTGATGTGTAAATATGTTTCTGTGATCATCCAGAGAGAGACTGTGATGTGTAAATATGTTTCTGTGATCATCCAGAGAGAGACTGTGATGTGTAAATATGTTTCTGTGATCATCCCAAGAGACACTGTGATGTGTAAATATGTTTCTGTGATCATCCTGTGATGTGTAAATATGTTTCTGAGACTGTGATGTGTAAATATGTTTCTGTGATCATCCAGAGAGAGACTGTGATGTGTAAATATGTTTCTGTGATCATCCAGAGAGAGACTGTGATGTGTAAATATGTTTCTGTGATCATCCAGAGAGAGACTGTGATGTGTAAATATGTTTCTGTGATCATGACTGTGATGTGTAAATATGTTTCTGTGATCATCCAGAGAGAGACTGTGATGTGTAAATATGTTTCTGTGATCATCAGAGAGAGACTGTGAGTAAATATGTTTCTGTGATCATCCAGAGAGAGAGACTGTGTGTAAATATGTTTCTGTGATCATCCAGAGAGACTGTGATGTGATGTAAATATGTTTCTGTGATCATCCAGAGAGAGACTGTGATGTGTAAATATGTTTCTGTGATCATCCAGAGAGAGAGACTGTGATGTGTAAATATGTTTCTGTGATCATCCAGAGAGAGACTGTGATGTGTAAATATGTTTCTGTGATCATCCAGAGAGAGAGACTGTGATGTGTAAATATGTTTCTGTGATCATCCAGAGAGAGAGACTGTGATGTGTAAATATGTTTCTGTGATCATCCAGAGAGAGACTGTGATGTGTAAATATGTTTCTGTGATCATCCAGAGAGAGAGACTGTGATGTGTAAATATGTTTCTGTGATCATCCAGAGAGAGACTGTGATGTGTAAATATGTTTCTGTGATCATCAGAGAGAGACTGTGAGATGAGATCATGAGACTGTGATGTAAATATGTTTCTGTGATCATCCTGTGAGAGAGAGACTGTGATGTGTAAATATGTTTCTGTGATCATCCAGAGAGACTGTGATGTGTAAATATGTTTCTGTGATCATCCAGAGAGAGACTGTGATGTGTAAATATGTTTCTGTGATCATCCAGAGAGAGACTGTGATGTGTAAATATGTTTCTGTGATCATCCAGAGAGAGACTGTGATGTGTAAATATGTTTCTGTGATCATCCAGAGAGACTGTGATGTGTAAATATGTTTCTGTGATCATCCAAAGAGACACTGTGATGTGTAAATATGTTTCTGTGATCATCCAGAGAGAGACTGTGATGTGTAAATATGTTTCTGTGATCATCCAGAGAGAGACTGTGATGTGTAAATATGTTTCTGTGATCATCCAGAGATCCAGAGAGAGACTGTGATGTGTAAATATGTTTCTGTGATCATCCAGAGAGAGACTGTGATGTGTAAATATGTTTCTGTGATCATCCAGAGAGAGACTGTGATGTGTAAATATGTTTCTGTGATCATCCAGAGAGAGACTGTGATGTGTAAATATGTTTCTGTGATCATCCAGAGAGAGAGACTGTGATGTGTAAATATGTTTGTGATCATCCAGAGAGAGACTGTGATGTAAATATGTTTCTGTGATCATCCAGAGAGACTGTGATGTGTAAATATGTTTCTGTGATCATCCAGAGAGAGACTGTGATGTGTAAATATGTTTCTGTGATCATCCAGAGAGAGACTGTGATGTGTAAATATGTTTCTGTGATCATCCAGAGAGAGACTGTGATGATGTAAATATGTTTCTGTGATCATCCAGAGAGAGACTGTGATGTGTAAATATGTTTCTGTGATCATCCAGAGAGAGACTGTGATGTGTAAATATGTTTCTGTGATCATCCAGAGAGAGACTGTGATGTGTAAATATGTTTCTGTGATCATCCAGAGAGAGACTGTGATGTGTAAATATGTTTCTGTGATCATCCAGAGAGAGACTGTGATGTGTAAATATGTTTCTGTGATCATCCAGAGAGAGACTGTGATGTGTAAATATGTTTCTGTGATCATCCAGAGAGAGACTGTGATGTGTAAATATGTTTCTGTGATCATCCAGAGAGAGAGACTGTGATGTGTAAATATGTTTCTGTGATCATCCAGAGAGAGAGAGACTGTGATGTGTAAATATGTTTCTGTGATCATCCAGAGAGAGACTGTGATGTGTAAATATGTTTCTGTGATCATCCAGAGAGAGAGACTGTGATGTGTAAATATGTTTCTGTGATCATCCAGAGAGAGACTGTGATGTGTAAATATGTTTCTGTGATCATCCAGAGAGAGACTGTGATGTGTAAATATGTTTCTGTGATCATCCAGAGAGAGACTGTGATGTGTAAATATGTTTCTGTGATCATCCAGAGAGAGACTGTGATGTGTAAATATGTTTCTGTGATCATCCAGAGAGAGACTGTGATGTGTAAATATGTTTCTGTGATCATCCAGAGAGAGACTGTGATGTGTAAATATGTTTCTGTGATCATCCAGAGAGAGACTGTGATGTGTAAATATGTTTCTGTGATCATCCAGAGAGAGACTGTGATGTGTAAATATGTTTCTGTGATCATCCAGAGAGAGACTGTGATGTGTAAATATGTTTCTGTGATCATCCAGAGAGAGACTGTGATGTGTAAATATGTTTCTGTGATCATCCAGAGAGAGACTGTGATGTGTAAATATGTTTCTGTGATCATCCAGAGAGAGACTGTGATGTGTAAATATGTTTCTGTGATCATCCAGAGAGAGACTGTGATGTGTAAATATGTTTCTGTGATCATCCAGAGAGACTGTGATGTGTAAATATGTTTCTGTGATCATCCAGAGAGAGACTGTGATGTGTAAATATGTTTCTGTGATCATCCAGAGAGAGACTGTGATGTGTAAATATGTTTCTGTGATCATCCAGAGAGAGAGACTGTGATGTGTAAATATGTTTCTGTGATCATCCAGAGAGAGACTGTGATGTGTAAATATGTTTCTGTGATCATCCAGAGAGAGACTGTGATGTGTAAATATGTTTCTGTGATCATCCAGAGAGAGAGACTGTGATGTGTAAATATGTTTCTGTGATCATCCAGAGAGAGAGACTGTGATGTGTAAATATGTTTCTGTGATCATCCAGAGAGAGACTGTGATGTGTAAATATGTTTCTGTGATCATCCAGAGAGAGAGACTGTGATGTGTAAATATGTTTCTGTGATCATCCAGAGAGAGAGAGACTGTGATGTGTAAATATGTTTCTGTGATCATCCAGAGAGAGAGACTGTGATGTGTAAATATGTTTCTGTGATCATCCAGAGAGAGACTGTGATGTGTAAATATGTTTCTGTGATCATCCAGAGAGAGACTGTGATGTGTAAATATGTTTCTGTGATCATCAGAGAGAGAGAGACTGTGATGTGTAAATATGTTTCTGTGATCATCCAGAGAGAGAGAGAGACTGTGATGTGTAAATATGTTTCTGTGATCATCCAGAGAGAGACTGTGATGTGTAAATATGTTTCTGTGATCATCCAGAGAGAGACTGTGATGTGTAAATATGTTTCTGTGATCATCCAGAGAGAGACTGTGATGTGTAAATATGTTTCTGTGATCATCCAGAGAGAGAGACTGTGATGTGTAAATATGTTTCTGTGATCATCCAGAGAGAGACTGTGATGTGTAAATATGTTTCTGTGATCATCCAGAGAGAGACTGTGATGTGTAAATATGTTTCTGTGATCATCCAGAGAGAGAGACTGTGATGTGTAAATATGTTTCTGTGATCATCCAGAGAGAGACTGTGATGTGTAAATATGTTTCTGTGATCATCCAGAGAGAGAGACTGTGATGTGTAAATATGTTTCTGTGATCATCCAGAGAGAGACTGTGATGTGTAAATATGTTTCTGTGATCATCCAGAGAGAGACTGTGATGTGTAAATATGTTTCTGTGATCATCCAGAGAGAGACTGTGATGTGTAAATATGTTTCTGTGATCATCCAGAGAGAGACTGTGATGTGTAAATATGTTTCTGTGATCATCCAGAGAGAGAGACTGTGATGTGTAAATATGTTTCTGTGATCATCCAGAGAGAGACTGTGATGTGTAAATATGTTTCTGTGATCATCCAGAGAGAGACTGTGATGTGTAAATATGTTTCTGTGATCATCCAGAGAGAGACTGTGATGTGTAAATATGTTTCTGTGATCATCCAGAGAGAGACTGTGATGTGTAAATATGTTTCTGTGATCATCCAGAGAGAGACTGTGATGTGTAAATATGTTTCTGTGATCATCCAGAGAGAGACTGTGATGTGTAAATATGTTTCTGTGATCATCCAGAGAGAGACTGTGATGTGTAAATATGTTTCTGTGATCATCCAGAGAGAGACTGTGATGTGTAAATATGTTTCTGTGATCATCCAGAGAGAGAGAGACTGTGATGTGTAAATATGTTTCTGTGATCATCCAGAGAGAGACTGTGATGTGTAAATATGTTTCTGTGATCATCCAGAGAGAGAGACTGTGATGTGTAAATATGTTTCTGTGATCATCCAGAGAGAGACTGTGATGTGTAAATATGTTTCTGTGATCATCCAGAGAGAGACTGTGATGTGTAAATATGTTTCTGTGATCATCCAGAGAGAGACTGTGATGTGTAAATATGTTTCTGTGATCATCCAGAGAGAGACTGTGATGTGTGATGTGTAAATATGTTTCTGTGATCATCCAGAGAGAGACTGTGATGTGTAAATATGTTTCTGTGATCATCCAGAGAGAGACTGTGATGTGTAAATATGTTTCTGTGATCATCCAGAGAGAGACTGTGATGTGTAAATATGTTTCTGTGATCATCCAGAGAGAGACTGTGATGTGTAAATATGTTTCTGTGATCATCCAGAGAGAGACTGTGATGTGTAAATATGTTTCTGTGATCATCCAGAGAGAGACTGTGATGTGTAAATATGTTTCTGTGATCATCCAGAGAGAGACTGTGATGTGTAAATATGTTTCTGTGATCATCCAGAGAGAGAGACTGTGATGTGTAAATATGTTTCTGTGATCATCCAGAGAGAGACTGTGATGTGTAAATATGTTTCTGTGATCATCCAGAGAGACTGTGATGTGTAAATATGTTTCTGTGATCATCGAGAGAGAGAGACTGTGATGTGTAAATATGTTTCTGTGATCATCCATCCAGAGAGACTGTGATGTTTCTGTGATCATCCAGAGAATATGTAAATATGTTTCTGTGATCATCCAGAGAGAGAGAGAGACTGTGATGTGTAAATATGTTTCTGTGATCATTTATTTTGAGAGAGACTGTGATGTTGTAAATATGTTTCTGTGATCATCGGTGCCATAAATGATACTGTGATGTGTACTTTAAAAAAATGTTTTGAAACTGATTTCATCCAGTTGAGAGACGAGAAAGTTCATTCAACAATTTTTTCTAATTGTATTCTGTGATCATCTAACAGCAGCAGATTTACTGTGAGAAAACAAGACCACCAGGCCACCTTATGTTAGCTTTTCCCACAAATGTGCCCTGGGGGTGAGATGATTTTGGATTTAACAGCACTTTCAATAGTATTTCCACTTATATCACAAGTGAACCAGGGATGGTACTGCACTGAATTTCAATTAAGCATTCACTCAAATCTTACTGCATGAAGAACAGTTTTTAAAAAGCAGTGGCTTTAGCTTTGCCCATTCTCACAAGTGGATTTATTTTGGACTCGTCAACTTTGTGGTGTTGACGCACTCCAGAGACTCCTTTAGCTGGTTCATGGATGTTGGATAGTCCATGCAGATGGTGACGAGCAGTGCGTCTTCGACTTTTGTCGTCAAACGGATGATCCTGAAATGTGAGATTATATTATTGAAATATGCTTAACCTAATACCAAAAGTAATATACATACCAAGTAACAAATGTAAAAATTACATATAACATTCGTAATCCCAAATACAATAAGATACAGAGGCTATGACATTCCTGTTAATGCTGATCTATATATCTATATCTAAATATTGTTTTGTGAACGGACTTGATCTGTCCAACTATTATACTCACAACAATGTTGATGTCATCAATAAAGCAAGGTGGAGGTCTTGCAGCAGGGAGTGGCTTGTTGACTTTCTCAAGAGTTTGTTCAGGGTACACAGGAGCAGAAGGCATACGGAGAGGGAATCCTCTACAACAAATAAGATTAATAAAGGAATCAAATCATTATCAAAAGTAAATGCCTTTGGACTTAATTTGTGAACACTCAGTTTGCCAAACTGGTTAATGTCAGCTAAAAACTGTAATTAGTAATGATAATGCAATTATTTTCAATCCTGTAATATTTCTGGTTTGCTTATCATCAGCCCCTGGCCAATCCTGGATCATTCCATTTGTTATAAAGTTATGATTCTTGAAAATCAGCTACACAGAAAGTTATGAAAATAATTATTTCATTAATTAAAGGGTTAAAATGCTAAAGTTGGAGTTTAAAGGGTGAAGCGCCATTGATTCGATTTATGCCCTTGTTTCACATGTACAAATTAGTTGAGACAATCAATTACCTGTCAGGGTCTAGCCTCACAAGACTCTCTCCACAAAACTTTGCCATGTTTGTTTCCAGACCAATACAGGTAGGTACTCCATTGTTTGAACCAGGAAGAGCGGTCAGTGAGTAGTAAATTGCTTCACAATTCTGACTGCTGACTGCACGTTGATTGTAGGTTCGACGTTTGGTCAGACTATAAAGCTGCAGATCCACGTCAATGCTTGCAATTGTTGCTTCCAATAATTGCTTTGGATATCCCTTTATATGCATTCCGGGGGGAGGAAACCTCTGCAGATCCACAAAGGACAACAGCTTTTCTCTGTATCTTAAATGAAAGAAATTGCATTCTCATTTACAGACGTAAGCATTAGGAAAGTGTGATCATTGTTAACTAACTTTCCAGTAGTAGTAGAATTCTGTTTTTTTATGCTAAATCAGCAAGGGCCAGGACCAAACTTAGCACTTGATCATAATCATTTAATGATTGCAAGTGATGTTAATAACAATTTACTATTGTCAAGAAAGTACTTACCTCCACATATTTCTGCATCTTTCAAGGGCTGGAATTCCTGGTTGATCACAAGCTTCGAACCAGTCACGAATCTGAAATAATATCATTTATGGATAATAATGATACAATTTGTGATGAACAGAACAGTACCAATTATCAGAGTTTGGTCTTGTGCTTCAATCTAAATTGAGTACACATATCAGTGTATGACAATCAGACCCATTTGACAGACCAAAATCTTATTGCTTTTTGCAATTTTGAGGTTTTTGTTTAATTTAACGAATTAAATTTATACACTAAGAATTTCTTGTTGGCTACTTTATTATGGTTCTGCAGAACCATTTAGTGGTAGCAAAGTGGACTTGGTCTTGTAGAGCAATAAGTTTTCCCAGAACGGTACTGAAGAAGCATAGTTGATTGATAGTTAAAGTAGGTAATATATGGGAAAAGTATTCTTCCTTGAATATTTACAAATTTTTAAAAAAACACATACATTTTAAGTCACCATTTTGCACATTTCTGCAGACTTGTTAGCTTTCATGGCTCTCAGTTCATTCTCCACTTCAACAGAGAAAGTTATCAAAGAAAAGTCAGTGGTCTGCATGTTTATGCGATCCTCAATCATTCCCAGCTTCAGCTGTGTATTTCCCTGTTCCGCAACTGTGACAAAGTCCGATCTCTTTGCTGATCCAAGATTGCCCTTGCACAAAGCTGATCGATGTCTGGTGAGGAGGTGATGTGGATCTATCTTCTTGGTTTCCAGTTGGTTTCTATCAGAATGCCATTTCGGTATGTAGAACCATTCAACTGGTTTGGATAAACCTAGCACTACCATGTTGTGCTTTATTTTGGCTCCTCGACGCCAATTGTCCAGTATCTCGCCAAATTTCCAGTTAGCATAGGATACATTAAGGGCCATTTTAGGATATGACTTTTGTTGCAGACATTTTAAGGAAAGGCATTTCAATTTTGCAGGAGACCTCCTTCGGAATTTCTGGGATGGTACATCTCCACATATATGAAGCAGATACTTTAATTCTTCAAAAAATGTTTGCTTAGATCCTGATATCCTCACTTTCAGCAGCTTCCTATCACGCAAGAACTTAAGGATTGAACTGAGCTCTTTGGCATTCATTTTTGACATTTCACAGCAACTGACAAAATATCCTTTCAAGTATTCAACTGATGGAGATCCCTGATTTCACTGAGGAAATCCCTTTTGCCAAATACCTTTGTGTACACAACACTTGCAGGGAGGTCGGAATAGCATGTGAACGCCTTGTTCAGATGAGGCTCTAACGTTCTGCACAGTTAGAAAACAACATTAGTGTCGAGCACGTTCGACCTGTCTCAAAATTTCTCAGGTCTTCTTTGTTAGCGCGTTTTAATCACTTGCAGTGCCATAATCGTTGACGCCATCTTGGTAGTGTTTACGACCTCCTAAAGCATTTACGACAGGTCAATTTGGGCTGTTTACGACACAGTGTAAATATACGAGGTCTTTGTGAAACAGGGTAAAAAAGTAAGAGGTGGTCTACGACCTGCTTTACGAGGTCGTACCGGTAAGAGGGCTTTGTGAAACGGGCCCCTGGAGACCACAGCCACGGACCAGTACACAACGAAGTCGAGCAAAAAAATAAATCTCAAATAGATTGTAACAAAATGAGGAATATTTTTTTAAAAAAGGTAAGAAGTATTCCTAACGTTATGTTAAAGGTCACGTGCAACGTAAAACACAACTTTGCAGATTCTGATACCTTTCGGTGTGGACTTACCGAAACAAATCATCAAAAATGCAAATTCAACTTATAAAGTTGAAAAATAACGCGATGAAAAAAAACGCGCGAAGTCGGAGTTCAAAAGATTCACTAATTTTCCCCCAGCGCTTGGGGGAAAAGTGGTTTCAACAGCTGGGCTGCGCTCATAGCACATGCGCAGTGAAATAGGTTCGCGCAGCGGGTTGTCCGGTGAATACTCGGTGAAGGCTTTGGTGTGAGCTATTTCTTTTTAATGTTTTGTTGATATTTCACAGGCGCGAGCTTTTTATATGTTGTACCAGTAGATTACCGATTTAACTGTTTATATAATTTCATTTGTTTATTTCACCACACGTTCTTCTTACCGAGTCACTTTCTCAGTTCGATACTTAAAAGCAATGTCATTATTTAGGGTTGACAGAATATCTAACTGTGACACAGATATGTCGTTGTCATAGACAAAACTCAGTGTCGGTTTTATTGACACCTATGTGTCTGCCTGCCTGTCTGCTAATGACAATATTCAATACACAACTTCGAGCACTGACCACATGCAATTTGAACTTAACACCTATCAGGCTATACACCATAAACAAAACGCATTGATTTATGGCCCGAGTTCGGTCTCTGTCACATTATGTAATTAGACAGACAGGCAGGTGTGATACTTGTACACATGACATGTTATGATGTCTGTTGATTGCAAATTGTTATACACAAGAAAATGAGCATGTATTTACGGTTCATTGCCGGGAATGCTAAAATCGTAACGCTTCTCGGTTCAATGAGCGTAGCCTTCGCGGTACTTGCAATGGCTGTGAAAGTTATGTGAGTATGAGTATGCCCCGTTCTTACCGCTCTGCCTTCTCCAAATTCAGATGAGGTACTGCATGCTCCTCTGCATTTGGAAACCGGCAGATATACAAATGTGAATGTGAATGAGAGGGTATGTTTTCAGTGCAGTGAGAGTGTTGAGGATGAAAGACACGTTCTGTTGTATTGCCCTATGTATGATGATTTGCGTAAAAGTTTATATGAAAATGTCTGTTTTAGCTATCCCAACTTCTTAGATCCTTGTGATGATGATAAATTAGTTTTACTTTTTAAACACCATGTATATTTCAGTGCTAAAACCTGCTTTTATATCTTGCAAAGAAGAAAACATATTTTATACGGATAGATTTTATACTGTATGTACCTATATAATTATTTAGTATTTAGTATTTATAATGTATTAATACATTAGTCTCTCATAACCCTTAAAGGGTGGCTCACTTATATGCTATATTTTATAAATATATTTATATATGTATTTTATGTGAGGTGAGACTGAAATAAAATATCTGTCTGTCTGCAATGTTATGGTTAAATGAACACGGGGCGCCTCACTCGGAGGCTCTGACAAATTACAAAGAAAACAGGATTAACGTGGACGCTCTTTAATTTGGGCACATACAAAAATATTAATACAGCTATACGTTTTCATTTTCAGTATACATTTTCTTGAATTCGACATTAAATTGTCATTATCCATAGTAAATCACATTTCTGTCAATCTACGTCGAGCTTAAGACAATTTGAGAAGTTCAGGCACGTGATCTGTGTAGGCGATGTCCCCGATGATGTTGTTCACAAGGCCCTTCAGGATTAAGTTGACTCTAACCTGCGCACCTGCCATCACGAATATGTGTACGATAGTTCGGTGTCAGTTTGCAACTTAAATATTATAGCAATGTTTTTCGAATTAAATACATCTGAAATAAAAACGCAGCTTAAATACAGGTCTAAACAACCGAAGAAGATAAAGATGCCTGCTACATATTGAAGTTGGAAGATACCATAATGTACCTAGGGAAGAAATAATATGTGTCCATTGTTTATCTTTAAATCTTAATCGAATAGAAGACTGGTTCAAGTCTTAATAAATTCTATGTTCTATTCTGTTCTGATAAATACTCTATTATAACAATGTTTTGAAAAGAAATGTATCTACTCCCGGCATGGATTATGCTTCCCGGTACCGTATCTTTAGCTTTGGCGGTACTCCCCTAATTAGCTCTCCCGGGAAATCCGAAATATACATTTTAGCCTTCACGGGACATCTGAAAAATACATTTTAGCCTTCCCGGTACGACACCGTATTTACAAAACCTAACATCTCTATATATACACACACACAATTAGCTGTGAGGGCATCGGCAAATGAACCAGCCGTTACACTTGAGTGCACACCCACCCGCTCTGACTGGGTTCGGTATCCCGGCTGCTTCGTTTCTAGGGAAGTAAACCCAAGTACAAAATATTGCACTTTTGATTTGCGATTGTACGCTTTTAATTTTGTTTTTATGTTTTTTCATAATCAGCAATGTATATTATATGCCATAAATAAGTGATAACTGTGTTTTAATTATGTTTGATTTTTTGGTTTTATGTGACCTTTAAGCAATCCACTCCTTTGATGATCTCCTAGGTGCATTATCGCGATAATGACATCGCGAGATATCGAACGAGCCTACAGCTCAGCAGGAACAGAAATCGTGACAATTGTTGTGAAAAATGAAAGCTATATGTTCTCACAATCTGCTGTCATTTAATTTTGTCACCTGCTTTGCCTAGCCTCCGAGTGGGCCTAGGACAAATGCCACCCGGACAAATGCCACCTAGGACAAATGCCACCCAAATAAAAATAAAAACCACCAACACAATAACATTTTTAAAAAGTCAACATTACTATGAAATCAAAATTTTACATGAAAATCAACTTTTTTATCAAAGTGAATATATATTTTTAAGAACCCAAATTATTCTTTAAAGTCTACATAATTTTACAACAAAATCAACATTAAAATCAATATGGGTGGTAATTGTCCTCTCTGTAATGGTAAAATAACTGTGTGGCATTTGTCCGGGTGGCTTTTGTCCTGCTCCCCTTCCGAGTTACAACTTGTTTTCATAGACGATTCTGTCGTAATTGCCTGGTGTCGCTTGGCCTTATTTGTTCGAGCCAGCCGCTAGTGATAGTGAAATCTATGATCAGCCTCGCTCATCTCGGTTACGGTTAATTACTTCAACCTAAACAGTGCGACATTAGGAAGGGTGGATGCCATTCAGATGCCGTTATTTGAAAATTTCCCCGGTAGTTCTTGTCTGATTGTATTAAAGTATCAAAGCAGTGTGGGCTTTTGCAGGTTTTCTAATGCCTGGATCGTATAATGACTGATCATAATTGATCCCATTTCTGTGGGTTTTTTACCTCGATATTTATTCACGTCATTTACAAATATGACGTATAATATTAAAAAAAGACATTTGATCTATTTGAATCCGTAAACTAAACAACCCCACTTTGCCATTGCTAGAAGACTCTTAGGTGAATAGGTACATACAGTTTTAGCACACAGCAAATGCTTATATGTATTTCTTATGCAACAATGAAGTTCTGTCCGTATTCTCAAAATAGTGTCGGCCCATAGGTTTTCACATGCAATTAAAATTGCATGCAATACAGCAATTAATACTCCCTTGTTGTAACCCGTGTTAGGTGGTATAAACCTACACGTTATTTGTCATCATTCACTTGATGGTCAGTTAATGAATTTAAAACAGGTCTAATTAGTGGTAACACCACTTGGATAACCCGACAAAGGTTCCCATTTTTTCATTTCTTGTGTCCGGAGTAAATACTCAACATTGATTAATTACTTTTATCTTACACAGAAGATTTGTCAAAAGGTAGTGTTCATGTATGTAGATTTACCAATCTATACTGAATACACTCTGTCGTGTCGGTGTCTGCGTAAAACAACTTCCTTCTTTCAAAGGATTAACCGCCAAGACATTGATTGATTGCTCATTATTGGCTAACTAAATTACTTTTTTGTAAAGAATGGTGGACATTATGCGATTAGTTCCCAGGTATGCTATCTTGGGTGACCAATGAGACTATATACCAATGTGAAATACCTGAAACGATATTTCACTTTTCGTAAACATGTATTAGATGTATCATTTGGAACAGCTGCAGATGAATGGCATATCACTCGTTTTTGTGGATATTGATGGATACATTCCTCGAACAAAGTAATAGCCTGACATTGTTCTTATAACTCTTATCTGTTTTAATTTGAATAATTGCATTTTGTTTTTATTCATTTGTCGTGGCATTCAACAGAATCATTGTTTTCGTCGTGAAGTAATGAGACAGACAACATACACTAGGGCGTGTGTGCGAATTATGATTTACATTGGCAAACTATAAAATGTCTAGATATTCAAGTTATAAGTATAGGGAGATCGCCTGATTTTTATTTAGTTTCAAAATTCATACAAGTATGATAATAAACTAATTAGGATTATAAGACCAAATATAAAGACGCACGTTGACTAGTATCTACATACTGGTGAGTGGACGTTAACCAAGAAATGTATTGCGCAGTATTGTCACTTCGACCCCCACCTCGCTTCCGAGGAAGAAATCGTTATGTTACAAGTTGTGTCATTCCAAATCCTGTTGGGCATGATTCAAATACATATTTAACTACGAGTAGAAAGTAGTTTTGATTTTCTAACTTGATGAAAACAAACCATATTCTCGTTAATTCTTTAACAGACTTTAGCCCGTGATGTTACGATTATTAAAAATGGCAGCGCTCTGTCTCGAACATCCGCCAGTCTGAGAATATAGCTATTTAGGTTTGTTTTCACCGAGTTACGAAATCAAAACTACTTTCTACTGGTAGTAAAATATGTATTTGATTGATGGCCAATAGGATTTTGCATGACATATCTTATAACATAACAATTTCTCTCGTGGAAGCGAGGTGGGGGTCAATATAACACTACTTACAATATTATTGTCACTTCCACCACAACCTCGCTTCCGAGAAAGAAATCGTTATGCTTCAAGTTGTGTCATGGAAATTCTTTTTGGTCATCAATCATATATATATTGTACTACAACTAGTAAGTAGTTTTGATTCTTTAACTTCCGCGAAGCGATCTGAACACATTAAAGATATCGTTCCAAGCTTCCACAACGCTCGCTTCGCACTCACAAACATAACCCATTTAGCACGAACTACGGGGTCCGGTGGAAATTAGTGAATGGTGACACCATCACTCGACCCCCTAGGAGGGCAACGCAACGATTGACGGCAACGCAACGATTCGTTTTGCTTTGAGTAAGTTTCGTTGTTCAGACCATCCTTTAATGTTGGAATATGGGCGAAAAGTAAATATAAAACAACATGAGCGATTCTGCCCTCTGTGTATTGTACTTACCATTGAATCAGAGTACCAATTCTTTATTGAATGTTCATTTTACTGTGATCTGAGAAACAGCCTGCTCCCACAATACTACATAAATAATCCATGTGAAACTAAATTTATCAACTTATTATTGTCTTGCAATTCTACAACTGTTAACAATCTTGCTAAGTTTATATTTCTTGCATTGACAAAAAGAGCGAAGTTTTTGAATATAGAGTATAAGATTAAATGAGACATTGTACATGTAAGCATGCAGCTTAATATTATATATGGCGCTGGATTGTATTGTCATCTTTATAATTGTATAACGGGTCGGTGGCCCTTGTACGAAATTAACTCTCACTCACTAGATATATGCTTACGATGACACATACTTAAACTAAACGTGACAAAATTCACTTTTCACCAAAAACACAGCAAAAATAACTTAGTTTCCGTTCTTGCGGAAACCTACTGGATCTTGGGTAATGTAGGTTTCCGCTCAGTTTCAGTATCCGGAAACAGACAATGACAGTTTCCGCATAGTTTACAAAACTGAAACTAACAAATGTAGATTTCCGTCAAGTTTCTACAACTGAAACTATCATTATGCGTTTCCATTTAGTTTCAGTTCGCTGAAACATTCATAGCAAAACGACTGAGTTTCCGTTTTTGCGGAAACCTACTGGATACTGGGCAGTGTGGGTTTCCGCTCGGTTTCAGTATCCGGAAACAAACAGAGAAGAGTTTTCGCGTAGTTTCCGCATAGTTTATTACTATTACATTTATTGCATTAATTGTTTACAACAAACACAGGTGTTATGATACAGGCGTATATGACTGTATGTATGTATGTATGTATGTATGTATGTATGTATGTATGTATGTATGTGTGTGTGTGTGTGTGTGTGTGTGATGGATGGATGGATGCATGTATGTATGTATCAATATGTCACAACCACTTGTGCAAGCATAACATACTTGTTTATTAACAATCACACATAACTGAGACTTGGCAACTCGCTGATAATCATGGAACTTCTGCTGCCCACATACTGTATAGTCCATGCACACTTGGCAGCAATCCTCTGAACAGGTAGGTACGAAGCAGGACCTGAGTTTAGGCATTTGGTTTGCCACACAGAAAAGGGAGAAATATAGCCTAGTTGCTCACAAGAAGGCTTAAACCACTCCACTACCGCAAACAGATGGTGTACAAATTCTTCAGGTTGTATTTCAAGCGTGTGGAGTACGAAATACATAACTTTGCCAGGCCGATTACCAGTTGGGTTAACCTGACATTTGTCATCCGACCATGAGGCATAAATTATCTCAGCTTTCTTTGCTGAGCTGCGTTCATCGCTGCCGTAGAGTTCATTGTTGATTTGGACACTTTTGAAACGTTTGACAACAGTTCCCATCATACTTTGAGTTATAGGCTGCTTGTACATTGCGGAATAGGTGGAAGTTAGATCTACGACGGACACCATAGATAGCGAATTAACCTTATGAGAAACATTGAAAGTACAGAGTGACAAATCTCCCCACACTTCTGTGACAACGGCAGACATAGTTTGGTGTGGAGCGAACATCAGCTGTGTTGTTGTAATTCTTGCTTTCTTGCTCTTGGTGGCATCTGTCAGCAGCTTGAATGCATCTCTGTGGTTGAAATCGACTGAACCATGGTTGACAAGCGCGGAGAGTTCAAACTTCCTCATCAGTTGGCATTCGATGGAGCGTTTGTTTGTTGGGTAATCGGAGAGAATACCGTTGTATCGCTCAAAGCTAAACAACCAAAATCCGTAGATACTTCCAAAATTGTTAATACTGTCTTTCAGATGACAATGCAAATGCATATTTGGCGTAACGAATTCGGTGCCGTAAACACGACCTACTTCTTGCACAAATTTGACAAACAACCCATGGGCTATTTCTATGTTGACCTGAGTAATGGATGGTCTGCAGATATGTTTACAAGCAAGGACAAACGTTTGCCATATGTTGAGATGAGGTGAGGAAAGACAGTCTTTCAGGGCATACATTGAGTAAATTAGAGTCCAGTTTTTCCACTCTTTAGCAGTCATTTGGCAATAATTGGATGAAATGTTCACAGGTACACGTCCTAAATCAGCGGCTACATTGAGGGTTGAAATCCGGTTGGATATGAACTGAAGATCTCTCTTGCTTAAAATGTCTCTGTCAACCCAAAAACTAAACATCTTCTTTGCCGTACCAAGAAATAGGTTATGCATTGGGTCTATGGCATACATCACTGAAGGCTCAAAATAGGGAAGCTGCAGAAGGATGGTATATTTGTAGCCATGTCTACTTTCAATCATGTTTTTTGCAGTTATTGTCTCCGCATTCTGGGCCTTCTTAGCATATTTGAGATGGTCAGCACGATTTCGAAGAGGCCATTTATTTGAGTCAGGAATTCCACAGTCACGCTTTCCATCAATGTTAAATGGCTTCACACAATGGGAGCAGCCCTGATGTGCAGAATGTCCCATGAATCCACAAAGTTTCCGAGCTGCAGGAATATCTGCTGCGGCACACATCAAGGCAGCTTTCACAGTCACAGGTGTCGTACAGTCCTTGTAAGTCATCACAACACCTTGCCACAGAGCTTTCAGTTCCGCCACAAGAGGTTCTAAAAAGGATGTCAGGGAATCTGGCTCTTTTTTCATAGGAGGAATTAGACCGATGAGCAGGGCATTTTCACTCTTGAATCGTTCCTCTCGGGGTAAGTTTAAAACAACCATGTAAATTGCACCAATTGATATATCTGATCTCCGCTTATATGGACAAAACCAATCAATATTCAAAGCCAAGCCAAAGTGATGTCTCTGAGTCAGAAAGTCACTGTCATCACGATTTACAAAACTCTTCCACACACAACCATCATAAACATCAGCATATAGATTTGTAATATTTCTGGCTCTCCACAAATTACACCTGTCAACGAAATCAGTACAATGTAACAACTTTTGGATATTTTCAATAATACCTTTGAAACAAAAAATCTTGTAAGGGTACAATATTCTTTGACCATTTTTAAGAACAACATGCCGGGCTAAATTTGTGTTACATTTTGCTTTACCCCTTTTACGACTGCTTTGTGTAGCTCTACATGCAAACACTTTATTTCTACATGTAACATGTCCATCAAAAACATCATCAATAGAGTGCAAGGCACAGCAATTAGGACAGGCGACGTATTTCATAAAATCGTCCGTGTTGGAATGCAACAGTTTCTTCACCATGTGTATGGTGACAGGAAACAGGGCAGCTGCAGTAGAACACAATTCACTGTTTTGTCCTAAGAAACTAAAGAGCTGAGAGAAGAGTAACAGAATTCTCTCCACACAAGCATTGCTCAAGAAGTAGGCACACTGAATGAAGACAATCGACATAGTGAGCCACTGCACAAGGTGTTTGGCTCTACTTAGGATGTCTCTTGGTGAATGTGAGTCCTGGTTGATGTCTGGTGCAACATCGTTATCATCCTCGTCGTCCCACACAGACTCTGCATCATCCTGCAAAGAAAAAAACATACAATACTTAGTAAAACACAAAAAACAGCAAAAGTAACACATGTATGCATATTCAAATGCCTGCAGGTCACAGTGCTACATCTGATGAAATTAGATGTAATGAGAAGAATGAAATCAGATGATTAGAACAACTAATGTGTTCATGCAACCAAAAGATTTTTTCACAATCTCAACGCAAAGATTTGTAGCATGTTGTTTCTTCCGCTGAACACGAAGTAAATTGTGTTCCAAGGTAAATTGTGGTAATAACAATTACAAGTACTGTCTTTGTACTCATATTCCAGATAATATCTACTGACGAATCGCCAATTCAAATCTAGGTACAATGATACATAAAGATACTTTTTCCATAAGATGATTGGTAAACAAACAATTTTGCTTATCTTAATAACACCCCGATAAAAACGACAAATGACATGGTCATGACAACATTCAATCCAAAAGTACCTATGATCATGCCAATTGACATGAAAGGATTTTAGGGATCCCTTCAAAGTAAATCTGTCCAATAAGGAAGTGAACTGATGACACAATGTGAAAATGTAGATGTGAATGACCAGGATTATCATACACGACTGTCTTACATTGTCTATTTTGGAGACGTGAGAATACGATCACTGTTAAAATCGGGTGTTACAGATTTAGTGTATAAACTGGATTCCTATATATATATTAATAATGTTTCAACCACTTCTGCAATGTAGATGTTAATTACCTCCGAATCCGAATCCGAATCACTCAGGCTATCAGACACACCGGTACTACTTTGTGGTGGTGTCATGTTGCAAAGCTTGATTGTGCTGCCAACATCTTGGTCACTGTCAGTGTCTGAAAAAGAATAAAACAAATTGAAATTGAAAATTCCTAACTGATGAAAAACATGCAAAATCTAACATTTCCGATATATATAAAATTCCCAGTATGTATTTTTTAATCTATCCTACAAGAAACATAATTATATATATGGTAACATAAAATAGCCAATGACCATTACAAACTAAAAACTATGTAATACTACTTGTTCACTTTCAGTTAGTTATATATATGTAATATGATCATTAAATATATTAATCATATTATGGATAGCAAAGGGACAGTGCAAACTCGTTAAGTGAAATCTCAAAATTCTCTGATGACTAACCTGATGAAAAACTGTCGTCCATTCGAGACTGCTTTGGAGACGGATAGACATCTATTTTGTCATTACGGAGGTGGAGATAACGCGTTTTCCTTGAAACGAACGTCTGACAGTGTGGACAGAAAAGCTGGTCTTTTTCCTGGAATTTTTAAAAATATCAAAAATATACACTGAAATCCACACAGTTACAATTTGAGTGAGTATATATTTCTGTGAAGATTTAGTGTTTACTTGTTTTCGACTAACGGTTGAATGGATAAAATGTATTGTTATAAGGTTCATTTACTGAAATTAATGGCATATCATAGATAACATGGTGTAATTATAGATGATTACCGATCCAAGCATGTTGTCATTCTCCAACAGGTCAGGGGGTCCACAGTCCATACCTGTAAATCAAATTGAAACAATGATTATTTTAGAAATGTAAAACGTGAGCTGTGTCCTGTGATAATGTAAATGCATAGTAAGGCTAAGAGGTTTAATAATTCATTGCACAAATTATGACACAGCTATGACGGAAGTGAACAAGGCTTTAATAAATCAAACATCTACTGATGAAATAGGATAAGTGGTAGAAACACAAACACAACTCACATAACATATACTGACAAAATATACTGAATATTTAGATAATCTTATGTGCACTTGGTTGTACTAGCCAACATGAAATATACAAAGAAACTGTCATCCGTTGTTTCGTAGAAGACACTTTCACAAAATGTGACTGTTTTATAAAATGGTCACTACGCCACTTTATCCTAGTAACCTTGTTCCGCTATAAACTGCGCGGTCGTTATTACAAACTGCGCGGTGATTCAAATCTTCAGGCTATAAACTATAAATCTGTAAATTATGCGAGGTCCTGAGGTCCAGATACTGCTAAATTATGGAATTCATTACCAGCCGGACATAGAGAATCACCGTGCCTATCGTGATTCAAAAATGTAACTTTAAACGATTCTAATATTTACAGTCATTGTCACTTAAATTTCGGTAGCAGATTTTGTGAGATCATATATATAAGATTTATATCACCCCAACATCATCTTGCTCTGAGGGTCACAACTATGAAGAGTCTGCTCATCATTTCTTTTCATGTACTCTTTACAACGATATGCATCAAATTATGTATTTTAATACTAAAGGGGTTTGACCTAAAATGGAAAACAAAAAATGTTCCGCACTCGTTTATAAATCTAACAGGCAGATTTGATCCAAAATTTGTTTACATGAAATATACTGTTTAACAATGGTTGGCGTTATTTTTCGTTTTTGCAACATTTATATTCATTTTTATCATAATGGGATTGGCAAACAAGCATAAAAAAATGCTCATATCAATGCCCTCCCTAACAATGATACAATAGTATTAACAATAATGATAGGGACGTACACACGATCTGGGTGCAAAACATGTGAATCTACAAGGAACAATATTGACGATGTAATGTGTTACAATTTGCAAACATATGTTGAAGTCAGATAAACTAGAAGCTGTTGTGATCTTAGTATAACAGCAAGGCACGGCATGTGAACTCTAATAAGTTAGGTAAATTGCGAGAATCTCTGGGATGATATGATGTATACGTAGTTATGTACCGATTAGTAGTTCCAGATTTACCTTTTCTGATGAACCCGAATGACAATAGGATTGATGACAAATTAAATCCTCTACTATGCATTTAGTCTTATGAACAACGAGGAGAGTTGCATCGATATACAATATGTAGCTACTAACACCGTTATCAAGCAAATGATGCACAATACTAGAGGCAAGATATATATTATGCCGTTAAATATGGTATACATTGTACATTCATAATGACATGGTTACTCTTCCTTCCATTGTTACCCGGAGCGGTATGCTTATGCTTGTTTGCCAATCCGTTTCCTTTCATTGGAAATGAATATGTTTAAATCAAATGACTTTGTTGAAATAGTTCTGTAATGCAGATTTACAGAAACTTTATATAAACAGATATAAGAAAGACATTTATACGAAATATTTTCATGTACCCACGTCAAATGAATATTGAAGAAACCAACCTTTTTTCAGAAACTTTTTCTTGTGATTGAAAGCTGTCTTTCTTGACACATACTTGTCACAGTGTTCGCAAAGAACTGTGTCCCTGCAATAGAAGATGTCATGAATTATCTACAGAAATTATGGTGAGCTGTACATGTACAAATCATAGTCAAAGGGGTAGTACGATTATCTTTTATTCGTTATCACGTTGACAAATGAAATAAGTTTTCAAAGAAATTATGATATATATATTACACACAAAATTCAAAATACTTTTTAAGTATCCTTCCAGACAAACGTTAACCTTATGGCATAGATAGGGATAGTAGAAATGAAACGAACGATCATGATTTTAGCATTTCTAACACATTTGTTTGGTTTGAGCTCGATATATAAATTAGGCCTACTTACATGATGAGGTTTTACGTCCAGCAGAAATATTTTCGAATATTGCCTACTCCTGGCAGGGTTTTGGACAATCACTTGCAAGTTCACATGAGAACACAATGAGTAGAACTCATGAAGCTCCGGCCTATTAAAGTAAGGTGAACATGTTTTCTTAATTTATCACCGTTAATTATCCCTATAGGCATAGGCTTGACACTGAGAAGAAGCAATCAGTGTCCCTCATGCGATGAAAAGACCATTAAGCCCACAATTGCCCACTGTTGTCACTTTGGGTACTTACATTCAATTTGCTGAACAGCACTTTTCACGGCACTCTTTGATGTCGCCAATGTAAACAAACAAAGCAATGGCGACAAGATCACGTCCACGCGAGACTACCTAAATCATTATAAAAACACATTACGTTTACGTTTCCTTTGTTGTACAACGCGGAAAGCTATTGTCAAACGGTGAGATTATATTTAGATTAAAACAACAAAAACAAAGTGTATTTCCCGTGAGTCATTGCGGCGAGGCGCCATTTTGTTTGGCGGGTTTGAACAGTTTGTATGTGAGTTTAACCAGAGACCATGTCTCTGGTTCAACCACAAGTATGTTTTCTTTGCAATTATTTTGAAAACTATAAAAGCATAAAATGGCCGTTTGGTGTCATATTTGCTATAAACTTTGTGATGGCCACCTCAGATTCCCTAAAAGCACTCGAAGAAAGAATTCGCCACCTTGAGAAGAAAAATGGAAATGGCCGCGAGAGACTGGCAGTACCACGACCGTGTCAGGTAAGACCAAAGTGTTTTGTTGTCAAATGACGTTTGAAGAATTATTTACTTTACGGGCAGAAATCCCGAAAGGTAAACCCGCTTATCTCGCGAATGTTTAGTTTCCTTTGAATTATTTTCAAAGGTTGGTCAAGTTAAAAAGTCTTGATCTACTACCAACTTTTCTTTTGTTTTCTGTTTATATTCCATTTCAATACATGGTATAATGTGCGACATTTCGGTGTAAATTTTTCAATTTAATTCTAGATGAAATGAAGTTGTTCATCACCAAATTCGACCAAAGTGTAATTCATATGACAATTTTGTGCAGGATATATAAAAAAATATGTGTTTAGTTTTTTTGGCCGTTTTTTTCATTTAAATTTTTAAATTGTCAACAAATCTATTTGTGCTTACTCTTGTACACATGTGCCTTACGTATATTATATATTTAGTACAAATATATTGAATGATTCTTTGCATATAATGTGTATGTTAAATTTAATGCGTTTAAATTTGTTTTATTCATTTAGGCTGTTGTGAGAAAAGTACTGACACGGCTACTCCTGGAAGAAAATCTCATCCTCACTTATCGAAGGTATGTGGTACAAGGAAACATAGACATAATTTCATTTGGAATATTTCATTATCATGCTTCCCTACATAGATTTCACAGAATTAACCATACTAAAGTTACATTTGCAAATGGATTTGAATACCCTGTAAACTGAACCAGGATTTCAAATTGTACCAATCAACCTGTGTGAAATTGCAATCAAACTGACCCCTTGATTTTACAATAGGTAATTACGCCAAGGTTATGTGATATGAGATAACTAAACTTCGTTTATCAGGATCTTTGTCACTAACTGATTGCATAAGTTTGTAAACAGGATGTACACCCTGTACATAGAATTGCAGGAAATATCATAGGATGACTATTTGCAATTTAATTACAAAGTGTTAAACGTTCAGAACAATATAGGCATACAACTAATAAATCCGTATCATATCATATATGGTTTAAACGATATTTATGTTCAATAGAGCATGTACATATGATACATTAACAAAATGGAGTGGATTGGCAAACAAGCCTGTGGCTTATCAAAGCCTTTCCACATATATATTTGTATATACCTGTTTGATTGCAGGTATAAATTCCACTGCAGTTGTTTCCTTTAAATCAAAATTACGTATGAATGAACGGGTATGTGCCAATGTTTTATGTTAATTTTTTCAGCAAAGCTGATGATGAAGACTCTATGAAGACAGTGGTCAAAGAGACAAGGAGACTATATCATGACCAAGGTTGGTCCGCAGGAACATGTGAAGGTATTTTTTACTCATCTGTTGTGACTTTCAACTTGAATAGATTACAATTTAAATAATGACATGAAGCCATGACAAGAAGGTTTGTCGAAGGTCAACTTTTTTATTATGTGAAAACACACTATCATATTAATAACTTTCTCTAACAAATGAACCAAAGTACATGAAACACACCACATGGATCTGAAGACATTTAAAACCTGAAACATAATTCCATTTTTTTATTGCACAGAAGCTTTTTGGAGAGTGTGGAGGAATAGACGAGATGATATAAAGAGGCAAGAAAGTGGAAAAAAGGCATCACACAGGACAGCAGCAAAGAATAACCGAAGAATTAAAACTGTAAGTATATCTATTTGAAAAATAACACTTAATGTAACAATATTGTTCTTTGTCATCACAAGGGCTGATGACAGATACTAAGTACCAGTCTGTTCAGTCAAGAGAATTTATTAACAACCTAATGTACATGGGAAAGCAAATATGTGTCGTCAAATTTTCAATGTTAAAGGAGGATTGCTACTATAGTGACGTTTTGCGTCTATAGATTTTCAGAAAAAGTAGATTTAAACGTTTGCACTAACATTTTCAGTATGGATTGATATCAAATTTTAGGAACATCTTGGCTTCTTATATTATTATTATTATATAGTGAGTACATAGGATATTTCATACATTGTGAATTGCATAATTTGAGAAAAAACTGCCAAGTGTAATTTGTTTAAGTTAGTTCTTTATAAGTTTAAACTTCGTTTTGGAATAATTATTTGCAAACATCAAAGACTACCGCCAGTCGCCATAACGCCCCCCATGAAACACTCATGCCGCCCCCATGCCACTATAACAATTAGCCCATGCAGAACAATAATTTACCATCACCCACCAGTTATTTCCCCTTGCGGATATTTCCAAAATTGGAAATCTCACATTTCCAAAATTGGAAATTTTTGGAAACATCATCTTTCCAAAATTGGAAATGTCTTGGAAACATCATCTTTCCAAAATTGGAAATGTCTTGGAAACATCATCTTTCCAAGACATTTCCAAGCTTGTAAATGTGGATTTTTTTTCCAGTGTAGGGCTCATCCGTGTCTGTGAGTTTCTCTTCGAGTGGCTAGAACACACCTTACAGGAGTCAGAGAGTGCGTCATCGAGCGTCTAGAGCACACATTACAAGAGTTGGAGAGTGTGTCTTCGAGCGTCTAGAGCACACATGACAAGATTCAGAGAGTGTGTCTTCGAGCGTCTAGAGCTCCCATTACAAGAGTCAGAGAGGGCGTCTTCGCGAGTCTAGAGCGCACATTACAGGAGTCGGAAAGGGCGTCTTCGAGTGTCTAGAGGTCACATTACAGGTGTCAGAGAGGGCGTCTTTGAGCGTCTAGAGGTCACATTACAAGTGTCAGAGTGTACGTCTTCGAGCGTCTTGTGTTCACATTACAAATGTCAGAGAATGCGTCTTCAAGTGTCTAGAGTTCACATTACAAGAGTCAGAGAGGGCGTCTTCGGGAGTCTAGAGCGCACATTACAAGAGTCGGAAAGGGCGTCTTCGAGTGTCTAGAGCTCACATTACAGGTGTCAGAGAGTGCGTTTTCGAGCGTCTAGAGCACACACTACAAGAGTCAGAGAGGGCATCTTCGAGTGTCTAGAGCTCATCCGTGTCTGTGAGTATGTATTCAGTGAGAAGAGCACACATTACAAGAGTCGGAGAGAATGTCTTCGAGGATATAAAACACACATTACAAGAGTCGGAAAGGGCGTCTTCGAGAGTTTAGAGCACACATTACAAGAGTCGGAGAGCGTGTCATCGAGCGTCTAGAAGGCACATTACAAGTGTCAGAGAGTGTGTCTTTGAGCGTCTAGAGTTCACATTAGAGGAGTCGGAGAGTGTGTCTTCCAGCGTCAAGAGCACACATAACAAGTGTCAGAGAGGGCATCTTCGAATGTCTAGAGCTCACATTAGAGGAGTCGGAGAGTGTGTCTTCGAGCGTCTAGAGGGCACATTACAAGTGTCAGAAATCGCGTCTTCGAGCGTCTAGGGCACACATTACAAGTGTCAGAGATTCTGTCTTCGAGTGTCTACAGATCATCCGTGTCTGTGAGTATCCCTTCGAGTGAGAAGAGCACACATTACAAGAGTCGGAGAATGCGTCTTCGACCGTCTAGAGTTCACATTACAAGTGTCAAAGAGCGTCGCCTTCGAGTGTCTAGAGCTCATCCGTGTCTTTGAGTATCTCTTCGAGTGACAAGAGCACATATTAGAGGAGTCAGAGAATGCGTCTTCGACCGTCTAGAGCACACATTACAAGAGTCGGAGAGGGTGTCATCGAGCGTCTAGAGCACACATTACAAGAGTTGGAGAGTGTGTCTTCGAGCGTCTAGAGCACACATGACAAGATTCAGAGAGTGTGTCTTCGAGCGTCTAGAGCTCCCATTACAAGAGTCAGAGAGGGCGTCTTCGCGAGTCTAGAGCGCACATTACAGGAGTCGGAAAGGGCGTCTTCGAGTGTCTAGAGGTCACATTACAGGTGTCAGAGAGGGCGTCTTTGAGCGTCTAGAGGTCACATTACAAGTGTCAGAGTGTACGTCTTCGAGCGTCTTGTGTTCACATTACAAATGTCAGAGAATGCGTCTTCAAGTGTCTAGAGTTCACATTACAAGAGTCAGAGAGGGCGTCTTCGGGAGTCTAGAGCGCACATTACAAGAGTCGGAAAGGGCGTCTTCGAGTGTCTAGAGCTCACATTACAGGTGTCAGAGAGTGCGTTTTCGAGCGTCTAGAGCACACACTACAAGAGTCAGAGAGGGCATCTTCGAGTGTCTAGAGCTCATCCGTGTCTGTGAGTATGTATTCGAGTGAGAAGAGCACACATTACAAGAGTCGGAGAGAATGTCTTCGAGGATATAAAACACACATTACAAGAGTCGGAAAGGGCGTCTTCGAGAGTTTAGAGCACACATTACAAGAGTCGGAGAGCGTGTCATCGAGCGTCTAGAAGGCACATTACAAGTGTCAGAGAGTGTGTCTTTGAGCGTCTAGAGTTCACATTAGAGGAGTCGGAGAGTGTGTCTTCCAGCGTCAAGAGCACACATAACAAGTGTCAGAGAGGGCATCTTCGAATGTCTAGAGCTCACATTAGAGGAGTCGGAGAGTGTGTCTTCGAGCGTCTAGAGGGCACATTACAAGTGTCAGAAATCGCGTCTTCGAGCGTCTAGGGCACACATTACAAGTGTCAGAGATTCTGTCTTCGAGTGTCTACAGATCATCCGTGTCTGTGAGTATCCCTTCGAGTGAGAAGAGCACACATTACAAGAGTCGGAGAATGCGTCTTCGACCGTCTAGAGTTCACATTACAAGTGTCAAAGAGCGTCGCCTTCGAGTGTCTAGAGCTCATCCGTGTCTTTGAGTATCTCTTCGAGTGACAAGAGCACATATTAGAGGAGTCAGAGAATGCGTCTTCGAGCGTCTAGATCTCACATTACAAGAGTCGGAGAGTGTGTCTTTGAGCGTCTAGGGCACACACTACAAGTGTCAGAGAGTGCGTCTTCGAGCGTCTAGAGCTCATCCGTGTCTGTGAGTATGTATTCGAATGAGAAGAGCACACATTACAAGAGTTCACATTAGATGAGTCGGAGAGTGTGTCTTCGAGCGTCAAGAGCACACATAACAAGTGTCAGAGAAGGCGTCTTCGAGCGTCTATAGCTCACATTAGAGGAGTCGGAGAGTGTGTCTTCGAACGTCTAGAGCACACATTACAAGTGTCAGAGAGTGCGTCTTCGAGCGTCTAGGGCACACATTACAAGTGTCAGAGAGGGCGTCTTAGAGTGTCTACAGATCATCCGTGTCTGTGAGTATCCCTTCGAGTGAGAAGAGCACACATTACAAGAGTCAAAGAGCGTCGCCTTCGAGTGTCTAGAGCTCATCCGTGTCTTTGAGTATCTCTTCGAGTGACAAGAGCACATATTAGAGGAGTCAGAGAGTGCGTCTTCGACCGTCTAGAGCACACATTACAAGAGTCGGAGAGGGCGTCTTCGTGCGTCTAGATCTCAAATTACAAGAGTCGGAGAGTGTGTCTTTGAGCGTCTAGAGCACACATTACAAGTGTCAGAGGGCGTCTTAGAGAGGGCGTCTTCGAGCATCTAGTGAGAAGAGCACACATTACAAGAGTCAAAAGAGCGGAGTGTGTGTCTTTGAGCGTCTAGAGCACAAATTACAAGTGTCAGAGAGGGCGTCTTCAAAGCGTCTTCGAGGCGTTGAGCTCACATTACAAGCGTCAGAGAAGGCGTCTTCGAGCGTCTAGAGTTCACATTACAAGTGTCAGAGAGGGCGTCTTCGAGTGTCTAGAGTGAGTGAGTGAGTTAAGATTTTAAGTCACATTGGCAATATTTCAGCCATATCGTGACTAAAGCAAGTTATATATATAAAACTAGTAACTAAATCTAAAGCATTTGAACTATACAAGACGATACAATATAAAACCAGGCTATTGATGGCCAACAACTGAAGGTAGATCAGCATACTAGGAACCATGGGGACTTACATTACTTTTGCTACCTGCATGGGCCCTAGTTGGATTTACACCATCCCCTCAGCCGCTGGCGATGTAGGAACATTTAGCCGAAAGTTAAAATAACAGAAATACTACGACTAAAAGGTATGGTTGTGCGAAATTGACTTCGAAAGTGTTTGGGACTTACGTACCCTCTCAGGAGGACAATAATTTTACGATACTTTAACCCCCCTTTGAGGATACAGCCACTAACAATCGCAGTTGCGAATTCATACTGTCATGTTTAAAATACCATTTATATATTTACAAAACATATTTTTCAAAATTTATGCAATAATTTTATTTTTTTAAAAACCAAATATTAAATGATAATTTACAGTATAAAAAAGATCCTTCAGTGTTTTGACACTGAAATATTTATCCCTTGTGATGGAAAAATTAATGCAGTCAAGCAGCACATGCTTGACTTGATTCTTTCATCACAAGGGATACAGAATGGAGGATCTTCATCTTTCAATAAATATTCATGTGTATATCTTGTATGACCAATGCGACATCGTCGCATGATGACCTCCTCAAACCTGGACTGACAACCCAAGTAGGTGTAACCGATAGTTGGTTTGATTTCGTGTAATTTATTGATACCTACTTGGGTGTCCAACTTCTTCTGCATCAGATCTCGGATGAAGGTTCTAATGCTAGCTTTGTAATCAGAGTATGGAATAAGAAGCGGTGTCACAGATTTGTTGAGAGCTGCCTTAGCAGCTAAATCGGCCATTGTGTTACCAGAGATGGGTAACCAACAAAAGACGATGTCGCATTGGCCAATAGCAAGATCATTATATAATTCAACGATTTCAATTAAAAGTGGATGTTGAGAAAACAATTTTTTAAGAGGCTGAAGGCAAGAAAATGTTATGTATTGTTTATATTGACGTTTTTTATTAATATATTTAAGAGCTGTGAGTATGGCATTAGCTTCCGCTGTGAAAATAGAGCTGTTGTCAGGTAATCTACAAGATATCATTTTTGATCCATAACAGTGGCACAAGCCACTGCGCCATCATCCTTGGACCCATGCATGAATAAGGATTTGTATGTATTATATTTGCTTTTTAATTGATTATATTCCTGTTTATATTGTAATTCATTAGTTTCTGATTTCTTAAAATTTGTCAGAGTTAGGTCAACTTCAGGCCTCACCAGTTGCCAAGGAGGAGAAGAAAGAAGACGCGAAGGAGATATATTTTCCAGCTCAATGCCGGCAGCAGAAATGAATGGCTTAATTCTGTGCCCAAGAGGCGGAACAAGGGAAGACCTTTTGTTGTACAGATCCCCATAAAGAGGATTAAAAACACAGTTATATGCCGGGTTAGACTCACTAGAATATAGTTTTGTGATATATTGTAACGATAATTTTATACGGCGTTGTTTGAGAGATGACTCATCAGCCTATACAGAAAGACTGTCAATAGGAGAAGTTCGGAAAGATCCAACACAAAGTCTGAGACCTTGGTGATGAACAGATTCTAATAATTTAAGATTGGTCTTGCAGGCTCCACCATAAATGATGGAACCATAATCGAGTTTAGAACGGATGAGTGATCTGTATAAGTGAAGAAGGGTTGACTGGACCCCTCCCCACTTGGAGTTTGAGACTACCTTTAATACATCAAGTGCCTTCAGACATTTAGCTCTCAGAGATTTAATATGTGGTAAGAAAGTAAGATGTTGGTCAAATATTATTCCCAGAAATTTAGCTTCCTTTACAATTTTAATTGGAGAGCCTGCTAGATGCAATTCTGGGTCTCTGTGCGGCTTATATTTCCGACAGAAATGAATGCAATTAGTTTTAGTTTTTGAAAACTTAAAACCATTTCGTTCTGACCAATCATTAATTTTATTGAGGCATAACTGCAATTGTCTCTCAATCGTGTGCATATTTTTACCTCGACAGGACACATTAAAATCAACAAATAATGAACCATCAATGGATTCATTTAAAACTTTAGATAAGCTGTTTATTTTGATACTGAATAACGTTACAGATAATATGCTACCTTGTGGTACACCTTGGTCTTGATCATACATATCAGACATGGTGGAACCCACACGTACCTGGAACTGCCGATCTATTAAAAACTGAGATATAAATTGAGACAAACGGCCTCTCAATCCCATTTCATGAAGATCTTTTAAAATTCCATACTTCCGTGTCGTATCATACGCTTTCTCTAAATCGAAAAATATAGATACAGCATGTTGTTTTTTGATGATAGCATCCTTTACGAACGTTTCCAATCCAACTAAATGGTCTTTTGAGCTTCGATTTTTTCTAAAACCACACTGAATATTTGTTATAAGATTGTTTGTACCATATCAGTCGGTTATTGACCATTCTCTCCATGGTTTTACATAAACAGCTTGTAAGAGATATTGGCCTATAATTAGAAGGATCTGTATGATCCCGGCCGGGTTTAGGTATAGGAATGACGAGAGCATTCCGCCATGAAGAAGGGCAATTCCCAGTAGTCCATATATTTTCAAAGATACATAATAGTACTTCAAGACAAGTATCAGGTAAATGTTTTAACAGTTGATAATGAATATTATCACCCCCTGTTGCTGTATCGTGTGCTTGCCCTAAAGCTGTGTGTAATTCATGTAAGGAGAAAAGTTCATTATAGTCCTCACCGTTATAAGAATTAAAATTAAGTTTCTTTCATTCTTCCTGGTCTTTAAATTTCTGAAATTTTGGTGTGTAATTTGATGAGGAGGAATGTTTGGCTAAAGATTCCCCAAGTTTGTTTGCGATATCTGCTGTATCTGTTAGTAATGTCTTACCCTCCTTAAGATGGTGAACACGAGATCCGGAACCTTTTCCTTTAATTTTTTGTATCATATTCCAAACTTTAGACATTGGAGTTCTGGAATTGATTTTATATACGTATTTGTGCCAAGATTGGCGTTTAGATTGCTTGAAGGTGCGTCGGGCTTTAGCATTTGATATCTTAAATTTGTTTAAGTTGTGGACGGTGGGGTGATTGCGAAAATAATTTTCTGCCTTCCTCCTAGCTTTTCTAGCTTGTTTACAGTCGTCAGTATACCATGGTTTTCGTATATGTGGATTTGTAGAGGATTTAGGAATAGTTTCATTTGCAATTTTCAGTAATTCTTCTGAAAAGATCTGAATCGGGTAAGAAGTATTAAAATTAATTCAGGTGTAATTGTCCGTTGACATAATGTCTCAAATAAAGACCAAATTGCCTTTGTAAAATTATATCTTGATGAAGGTGGGGTATCAGCTGGATGAACGAGTGAAAGTAAAGTTGGACAATGGTCACTTCCACAAATGTCATGATGAACTGACCATTCGAATTCATTGAGCAGTCCTGAATCTGTCAGCGACAAATCAAGTGAGGAGTATGTGCCTGTTGCATGTGAATCATCATTAGAAATACATAAATCATTATTGGTAATAAAATACTCTAGGACCTTGCCCTTAGAGTTTGTGTGTAGACCACCCCAGACCGGATTGTGGCCATTCAGATCACCCATGATAACACATGGTTTAGGTAATTGATCATATAATGACTGAAGATCAGATTGCTGAAGAACAAACGCAGGTGGAACATACAAAGTGCACAATGTAAACACCATGTTTAATGTAATTCGAATGGCAACAGTCTGAAGATTACTGTTCAGTTTGACAGGGTTGTGGATCACTCCCTCCCTCGCCAAGATAGAAGAACCTCCAGTGACCCTATCACCAGGAGGAGAAAAACAATGATATGAGTTGTACTGACGTAAGTTAAGTTTGTCTGCTTTAAATATGTTTCCTGTAGACAGAAAGCTGATGGTTTGTAGTCTTGGACCAGTAATTGTAAATCATTAAAATTCGTTTTAAATCCTCTACAATTCCACTGAATCAAAGGTTGAGAACTATTCATCTCTTTGGCGGATTGACTGGAGATCTGGCTCGCCCATTTCTTTTAGGCGATAAACTTGTTGTCCTGCGATGGATGCTTTCCGAAACGTCGATCTCTTCCAGTGATCCAAACTTGTTGTGAAGTTTTATAGGATCATTTGATCCTTTAGATATCCTTTCAGTCTGTTTGTTGCAAGACAATGAGTCAATTTTTTGCCTTGCTAAACCATTCCTTTCTTTCCTAGATTGTAATTTTGTTGAGGAGTCATTTTGTGATCCTGATGTTTGAGGTGGTGTCACAGAAGTAGTTTGTGAAGAAATCTGTTCAGCTGGGAAGGGATCCGCAGTCTGAGTAAAAGAATCAGATGGACAGTGGGGTTCGGGATTAACAGAATTTATCCATGTCAAATCTGTTTGACACTGAACTGTTGCTGAGAAAACTGTGGGAGTTTTGGTAACAGAAGCATACGATTCTGTCTGGTCTGTAGTAGATACCAGTTCCTTTGCTTCAGTGTAAGAAATATTCTTTGTACATTTTATTTTACTTATTTCCATTTCTTTTTTTCAATACTGGGCAGGCTTTACTGGATGACGAGTGTGCTCCAGAACAATTCTGGCACTTTTGAACATCACTGTTACAATCTGTAACGTGCGAAGTTTGGCTACAGTGTGCACACGTGATTTTATTTTTGCTGGAATTAGATCCATGACCAAACTTCTGACATTTAAAGCATCTCAATGGGTTAGGTATGTACATTTCAACATGCATGTTGCAATACCCTGCTTTAACTGATTTTGGTGCCGTTTGAGATGAAAAGGAAAATAAGTATGTGTAAGAACGTTTCAGTGCCTTGTCGCCTGGTAAATCTTTTCACAAATGTAACCCCTTGATCATACATTTCTGAAACTATATCCAACTCTGACATGTCATCAAAGAGTCGATCACGATCTCTTATGATGCCTTTGCTGGTGTTCAAGGATCTGTGAGGAGATACTGACACAGAAATTCGAACAAATTCCTCTACTGACATTAGGTTTGTGTCTTGCTGTCGCTTGGCACATTCAATTAGTATAGAACCAGTCCTCAAACGTTTGATAGTTTTAATATCACCTGCAATTCCATAAATACCCTTTGCAACCGCAAAAGGGTTCAATTTAATTGTTGTCTTATCAGGTGTTTCCATCACCAATAATCTTGGCCAATACTCCACTGGTTTTGTTCTATGACTCACATCATCGTTCTCAGAATCAACTTCTAGAGTACGTTTTGATTTTTTTATGGGGGTTTGAAAAGCCATGGTTGTGTAATTAAGGTTCATCATCCTTACTCCCCACCCGCCACAGAGTGCCAATAAAGGCAGTATCCTGTTGCCTGTGGATGTCCAACAGACAGATATCAGGGATATAGGGATGATATACACCAGTAGTAAGTCCTACCAGATTGGCCCATGAGCCATCGCCTTCTGGCATCGGCATCTAGGCAAATTTTCTCAAATTTGAAAAATCCATGTAATAGAGTATACACAAAATAAAACATTTCAATAATGCGTCCTAGTAGAACCCAGCCAAAAATGATAGAGCAATGAAATTTAGTGCTCAGGGCTCGGCATGACCAGCCGATTGGTTGAACCGGGCCCATTCAATCACCCGTCTAGGTGAAGTAAGGGGCGAAGTGGTGTGTTGGGCAGAGGAGCACTGTTCCTGGAACCAGTGACCTCAACCACCAGACTCCTGTCCTCCACCGACACAGGGGCGCAACCAACGGCAAACAGGTTGGTGGACCAAATATACCCCCGGGTCCACAATGGGGGATTGAAAAGCGCTTAGCGTTACCCAGCACCCACCAGAGCACACATTACAAGTGTCGGATAGTCTGTCTTCGAGAGTCTAGAGCACACACATTACAAGTGTCAGAGAGGGCGTTTTCGAGCGTCTAGAGCACACATTACAAGAGTCGGAGAGGGCGTCTTAGAGCGTCTACAGCACACATTACAAGAGTCGGAGAGTGCGTTTTCGAGCCTATAGAGCACACATTACAAGAGTCGGAGAGTGTGTCTTCGAGCGTCTAGAGCACACATTACAAGAGTCGGAGACTGTGTCTTCCAGCGTCTAAAGCACACATTGCAAGTGTCAGAGAGGGCGTCTTTGAGCGTCTAGAGCTCACATTACAAGTGTCTGAGATTCTGTCTTCGAGTGTCTAGAGCACACATTACAAGTGTCAGAGATGGCGTCTTCGAGTGTCTAGAGCACACATTACAAGTGTCAAAGAGGGCGTTTTCGAGCGTCTAGAGCACACATTACAAGAGTCGGAGAGTGTGTCTTCGAGTGTCTAGAGTTCACATTACAAGTGTCAAAGAGGGCGTTTTCGAGCGTCTAGAGCACACATTACAAGAGTCGGAATGTGTGTCTTCGAGCGTCTAGAGCACACATTACAAGAGTCGGAGGTCTTCCAGCGTCTAGAGCACACATTACAAGTGTCAGAGAGGGCGTCTTAGAGCGTCTAGAGCACAAATTACAAGTGTCAGAGAGTCTGTCTTCGAGCGTCTAGAGCTCACATTACAACTGTCAAAGAGGGCGTCTTTGAGTTTCTAGAGCACACATTACAAGTGTCAGAGATGGCGTCTTCGAGCGTCTAGCGCACACATTACAAGAGTCGGATAGGGTGTCTTTGAGCGTCTAGAGCTCACATTACAAGATTCGGAGAGGGCGTCTTCGAGAGTCTAGAGCACAGATTACAAGTGTCAGAGATGGCATCTTCGAGGGTCTAGAGATCACATTACAAGAGTCGGAGAGTTTGTCGTCGAGTGTCTATAGTTCACACATAACAAGTGTCAGAGAGGGCGTCTTAGAGAGTCTAGAGCACACATTAGAGGAGTCGGAGAGTGTGTCTTTGAGCGTCTAGAGCTCACATTACAAGAACCGGTGAGTGTCTTCCAGCGTCTAGAGCACACATTACAAGTGTCAGAGAGTCTGTCTTCGAGCGTCTAGAGCTCACATTACAAGTGTCAAAGAGGGCGTCTTAGAGTTTCTAGAGCACACATTACAAGTGTCTTAGAGAGCGTCTTCGAGCGTCTAGCGCACACATTACAAGAGTCGGATAGTGTGTCTTTGAGAGTCAAGAGCACACATTACAAGAGACAGAGAGCGTCTTCCAGCGTCTAGAGCACACATTAAAACTGTCAGAGAGGTCGTTTTCGAGCGTCTAGAGCTCACATTACAAGTGTCAGAGATGGTGTCTTCGAGTGTCTAGAGCTCACATTAAAAGTGTCAGAGATGGTGTCTTCGAGGGTCTAGAACTCACATAACAAGTGTCAGAGAGTCTGTCTTCGAGTGTCTAGAGCACACATTACAATTGTCAGAGAGTCTGTCTTCGAGTGTCTAGAGCACACATTACAAGTGTCAGAGATGGTGTCTTCGAGTGTCTAGCGCACACATTACAAGAGTCGGATAGTGTGTCTTTGAGCGTCAAGAGCACACATTACAAGAGTCGGAGAGTGTCTTCCAGCGTCTAGAGCACACATTACAAGAGTCGGAGAGCGTCTTCCAGCGTCTAGAGCACACATTACCAGAGTCGGAGAGCGTCTTCCAGCGTCTAGAGCACACATTACAAGTGTCAGTGATGGCATCTTCGAGCATCTAGAGTTCACATAAGAAGAGTCGGAGAATGTGTCTTCCAGCGTCTAGAGCACACATTACAAGTGTCAGTGATGGCGTCTTCGAGCATCTAGAGTTCACATAAGAAGAGTCGGAGAATGTGTCTTCCAGCGTCTAGAGCACACATTACAAGTGTCAGTGATGGCGTCTTCGAGCATCTAGAGTTCACATAAGAAGAGTCGGAGAATGTGTCTTCGAGACTATAGAGCACACATTACAAGAGTCGGAGAATGTGTCTCCGAGCCTATAGAACACACATTACAAGAGTCTGAGAGGGCGCCTTCGAGCGTCTAGAGCACACATTACAAGAGTCGGAGAATGTGTCTTAGAGCGTCTAGAGCACACATTACAAGAGTCAGAGAGTGCGCCTTTGAGCGTCTACAGCTCACATTACAAGAGTCGGAGAGTGTGTCTTCGAGCGTCTAGAGCGCACATTACAAGAGTCAGAGAGGGCGTCTTCGAGCGTCTCCAGCACACATTACAAGAGTCGGAGAGTGTTTCTTCCAGCGTCTAGAGCACACATTACAAGTGTCAGAGATGGTGTCTTCGAGTATCTAGAGCACAAAATACAAGTGTCAGAGATGGTGTCTTTTGAGTGTCTAGAGCACACATTACAATTGTCAGAAAGTGCGTCCCCGGGTATCTAGAGCTCACATTACAAGAGTCGGAGAGTGCGTCTAGAGCACACATTACAAGTGTCAGAAAGTACGTCCCTGTGTGTCTACAGCTCATCCGTGTCTGTGAGTATGACTTCGAGTGTCTGGAGCACACACTACAAATGTCAGAAAGTGCGTCCTCGGGTATCTAGAGCACACATTACAAGAGTCAGAGGGTGCGCCTTCGAGTGTCTAGAGCTCATCTGTGTCTGAGAGTGCGTCTTCGAGTGTCTAGAGCTCATCTGTGTCTGAAAGTGCGTCTTCGAGTGTCCAGAGGTCATATGTGTCTGAGAGTGCGTCTTCGAGTGTCTAGAGCTCACATTACAAGCGTCAGAAGGTGCGTCTTCGAGTGTCTAGAGCACACATTACAAGTGTCAGAAGGTGCGTTTTCGAGTGTCTAGAGCTCATCTGTGTCTGAAAGTGCGTCTTCGAGTGTCTAGAGCACACATTACAAGTGTCATAAGGTGCGTCTTTGAGTGTCTAGAGCTCATCCGTGTCTGAAAGTTCGTCTTCGAGTGTCTAGAGCTCATCCGTGTCTGAAAGTGCGTCTTCGAGCGTCTAGAGCTCATCCGTGTCTGAAAGTGCGTCTTCGAGTGTCGAGAGCTCATCCGTGTCTGAAAGTGCGTCTTCGAGTGTCTAGAGGTCATCTGTGTCTGAGAGTGCGCCTTCGAGGGTCTAGAGCTCATACGTGTCTGAGAGTTCGTCTTCGAGGTTCTAGATCTCATCCGTGTCAGAGATTGCGTCTTCGAGGGTCTAGAGCTCATCTGTGTCAGAGAGTGCGTCTTCGAGTGTCTACAGCTCATCCGCGTCAGAGAGTGCGTCTTCGAGTGTCTAGAGCGTCTTCTCCACTAGAGCACAAATTCATCAGTGCCAGAGGGTATGTCTTTAGGCGTGTTCTCCACTGGCTGCGAATATCCAGACCACACTCCCACTGTGAGCGTGTCTGATTGTTGTAATAATTATATTACCTGATGGAAAAAAAACATGTATTTTAGGGGAAAAATGAAAAGAACCGTCAGCATGAGAATCTGCAATGCCCTAATATCAGATACATCTCCATTGTGAGCAATACTGACTATGTACAAAATGGTTGGAAGACTTGAACCGAGCTATTGAAATGACGATCACAGCAGGGTGTCAGTGAGACCAACCCTCAAAAAGACGGGTACTGAGAGTCAGATGTTACTTTCGGTGTATAAGTCAAACAAAACACTCCCCACTCTGGTTTAGTTGAAAATATAACACTTTGGAACTATAACAGTACCCCACCGCCCCCGACCTTACAGAACAAACACACCCTACACCACCGAACACGTTCACAGTCACTGTTCTCGCCATCTGCTGCTTTGTTTGTTCTAGTCAATCGGTAAACGCTGAGTTGCTGTGTTTATTCGATATCAAATTTCCGTAAAGACATCGATTAAAGTGAAAACATAATTTCCCAATTAACGCTTATATGTACATAGGGAACGGTTTAACATGTTGGGTTGATAAATTAACTGATCAAGTTTGATTTTTATTTGAATAGTTTCAATCACAAACTGGCTTGTAGCTTAGCTTATCCGATCAACGTTTTAAATATTAGCAGAAAGGAGTGACTTTGATAAAATGAAATCTGACACGATTATGAAATGAAAAAATCACAGTTCCTTGCAAACTGTTTAATACTGTTTGCGTTTCGAGACCTCTTTAAATTCAAACTTGCATTGCGGGACTTTAAAAATGACGTCTGTCTATATTCCTCTAGGAGTCAACACGGCATTTAAATGAGTTAATATATAACTACCTTCAAATGAATCCAAGAAACAGTCATTTATCCTTCAAACGATACATAACCAACATGTCTTCACTACTCTTAGTTTCAACAGTGTCCATACTTCCCAAATATCATACCATTGTAGCATTGTCAGAAATATCGATGCTTTATTATATATTATCACTATCATTTTGCTTCGTACATCATGAATATCCCAAGGGGACACGGGCTAGAATAGTCAGTCATCAATATCTCGCCTAAACAAGGTGGTCAGGAAATATTTAAACAAAATACGCCATTAGGGAACTGTGAGTTCCAGAATTTTAGCGGCATCTTAGGCCAACGATTGTTTACGGGGGCAAGCTACAATATGTCGGAACCCCCAGTCGTAGTACTTTCGTATAGACAAAGGACACATATTTGCCTCCAGATATTTTTACTGAAAAATAATGTAAATATATATAATAACGAACTAAACTGAACACATCTCAACCAAAACTCCTTTATATCGCTATGCATTTCATGAGACCTACTGCACTGTCTCATTTTATACGCGCACAGATTGTCTCCAGTTAACTGTTAACTGTGATTATGTCAGTTGTCTGTGAAATTAATAGATTTTCGTATGAACAGATCAGATAAAGATAATTCCATATGAAACAAAAATGCATTTCATGTCAAGCTTTTCTTTCGAAGGATTTAGAAACGTAGAGGACAGGCAAACCCGTCAGCAAGGTTTGGATGGCCTGCCATGATGTATTGCAGCCAACATGAACTCACACAAGCAAACAATTGTCTGGGATCTGTAACTTGATGTTAACGCAGCTTCGGCACGGTTAAGAACATTTATTCGGTTGTTTGTTTGACATCCGTGATCTGAAAGGTGATGTTCGTGAAGGGAATAACAAGCGAGTGTCAACCTCCCCATCCCACCATTTACCACGCCTACTGCCCAGTGTCTGTTAGCCTAGACATATGGTCTCCGTGCAAGTAACAAATTTCGGATAAATTATGTTTATTCACACCAAGTTTTACTTTAATAATCCTTCTAAGGACGGGAAGTGGGCTAGCTTTAACCGTGTCTGCGTTATATCCTTAGTTTCTTCTAGTAGCTTGGACAATTAAATCTCTTAAACATGCGTGTTGGTACAGAGCCTTGTGATGTTAGGAATGCGAGCGCTTGAAGTTCGTTCAACTCGTCTAATTCCCAACTATATATCATGATTATAGCGCAATTCTAGAATACCTTCGTGGATAATGCTGTGATGTAACAGAAATAATCACAAATCCTTACTGTATGGTCTCTATCAGCAAAAAGATATACAATTTTTTTAACTTTTATTTTTTTCAGGTAATTTTGTGAGTGTTAAATTCAATATTTTCACCATGATAGAACTCCGAAGGGCTAAACAATCAAACCTTAATTATATTAAAGTGTACGGACATAGTATTACCCAATGACATCTCTATATAAGGCCTAACACTGTTGGTGGGCTGACGTGCCCTCGAGAGCGCCTTTGATATGTTGATATTGAATGCTCGATTGTGATGGTGATGGTGTCGGTGAGATATCGGCATGACCTCTTTCTCGCGTGTCTCCACACATTTCACCGCTGGTAGCAGGCTGGGAACTACAGGAAGCTCTCACTGCACGCCACAAGATACAAACGGTGAGCGTGTTGCTTTTAAATTCATACTTAACAACAAACAAACTTAGTAATGTTGTAAAACAAAGTAATGTTGCCTATATAGTTATGCATGTGTTGTAGATATATTCCCACAACTAAATGGGTTTGAGGATTTACTAAATATATTATGATAATACTGATTCACCTGAAAATACAGATATTCTGCCAATAGATATATAATGATATGTCCATCCTGAATCTGCCAAATATTCTATCCTTAGTGGATGATCAGAGGTTTTAAATCACAATAGCAACCTCTGACTGAATCATGTGACTTCATGCTCGAATAACCTTGTAATGAGATATATATTGTTAAGTTCTTCTTTCACTGTCAGTATTTACCTCATAGGTTACACTGATGCGGCTGTTAAGATAGTCAGTATATATACGTGTACAATGCCGTCCGGTAATTCCGCGCACCTAAACACATCGATCGCAACACGGCAACTAACGTCTCTTATTTTTTTGTGGTTTACGTGACTAAACATGGTGGTAGGGTTCATATTTACCTAGAAATATAACGACTATAAGATTCTAACGTTGCATTATGCCATAAGGTTGACCTTACCGGCTTTCTGACGACATCACTTTCTGTCCTGTAATTCTGCGCAGCAACTAATGCGCAATACATCCAGCTGGAGATCCGAAGTATGAAAGCGTATTAGGGCCAGATTATTTTCAAAAATCACTTCATCGATGTAAGGAAGAGTGTTTCATGTTAAATCCAATTATGAATAATGAAGAAAAATGTTTAAAAGTCTGCAGAAAACGAATTTTCATAAAACTGTCAATTTATCTGTCAATTACTGTTATGTTCTTACCTTTAGAGATTAAAAGCCAGTCCCTTGTACAAATGTCCAGATTTCAAGCGTAAACGTGGTAGCAGACGATGTTTACCTTCGATACGTAAGTACGCTATTGCAGCTGCGCAGAATTATCCGACTCGCTTGTAGTTGATAACTAAATTAGATCGACTTCGAGCGTGTTATGCCTTTTCCCTTCCAGTTTAACAAGACATATAAAGTTAAAACAGTAAAGCACATTCAGCCTTACCTGCTTCATATTAAATATGTTCCCAAAGGTGCTGTTGACAAACGCCTATACATAAAACTATGTGGCAAGGTATGGCTCAACGTATTAGTGATCAACTGTCAGTTTATCTCGAGCAATATTCTAACAACTCCTGCCACTTGTGTCAGCATGTGTTTGGTGGTTATCTTGTCCGGAGCATATCCCTGAAGCTATACATGCTAGGTTCAACCATTAATGTCATCAGTAAATGGCAAAACTATTATCTAACATGTACACATGTATATGTCACAGTCAGATTGTGAAATCAGTCATTTCGTGAAATGACTAAAGATTTCAGTCATTTCGTGAAATGACTAAGAGGATTAGCCATTTCGCTATTGGCTAATAAGTAGGTTGGACGTTTCCATCAAATTTGATGTAAATGTGCTTGATAACGATTGCCAATGCTCGTGATGCACGAAACAAATCGCCTAAACGCATTTTGTGGCCCCGACTCTCAGAAACACGAAACACATGTCTTAGTCGGATACATGGGAAAAATCGTGCGAAAAATCAGTATAAATGACCTGACTGCAATATCACTGCACATAAAGTCACACAGAGAGAATGCCAAGGTTAACCTGGGAAGAAAGAGAACGAGCAGTAGGGATAGTTGAATGGCTGACCCTCTTAGTTGTTTCACGAAATGACTGAAATGTTTTAGTCATTTCACGAAATGACTGGTTTCACAATCTGACTGTAACATATATAAAGTTTGGTGGAGTCAAGGAGAAAGTCTTATGAGCTGTTGATCCTTGTCACATTATATATATCAATATCAGTCATTTCCATGTCCCAAAGTGGGAAGCAGGGGCATGTGAGCTGTGCTAACTTCTACTCTTGTTAGGTGAGCTCTACACAACTTGCAGGTGTAAGTGTTTGTGACGGTTGTAACGGGTAGCCACCTATTAGAGTTGTTATTCTTCGTCTGAAGGGAGCATGTAATAACTAATACATAAGTGCTTGTTTGGGGCTTGTATCCATCCGCTAGTTCAAAGAATACAAACGGCTTGTTTGTGGGCTGTGGGTTGAGGCCGATACATTTATTCTGGAAGATCGTGTTAAAAAAAGCCTGAAAGAACATAAGGAACTATGTTAAATGGAATCACATAAAATATGTACATGCTCGAATCACTCGTTAAGCCTATTAAATACACCTAGTTGAATACATCTGAACTATGTCACAAGTTATAATGTTACATAGTATTAATACAAATATACAATGATCATACAGACATACTGTAGGTACCTTTAGGAAATTCTAATAGTAAATACACTTCTGGTATACATATAGGGTTTTTTTCTGGTTAGGTGTTACATACCAGGTTGGTTGTACCCAAGCTGTTTAGGGAGGATATTCTCCTGAATGAACACAGATCTGCATAACAAATAAATATGTATGAAGAGAACAATATATATATATACAATTGATATGATATAAAATAAGATACAATTACATTCGCCACACTAATCAAACATGGAATCATATATAATATTTATATATATATATATATGTGTGTGTTTATCAATCACACATACCAAACATACAGGCATGCATTCATACTGACTAGTCCTTACCTAAACGTTGCCATATATTTAGTTGATATGTTTAGAATTGCGTTTAATACATAAACAATACATAAACTCACAATAACACAGTGATCTGATAGTTCATTTTCAACTATACACATTTATAAGATATATTATATTTCAAGTAAACCAAGTCTGACTTACACAATAAATTATATTTCTTATTGTAGTAAACAAGAAACCATCCATATATATATACAACATTTTATACAATATGAACCTACCTAAAATCCTTATAAAGATCCCTGGTTGTAAAGGTAACCTTCCTTACGAAGTACAGGACAGCATGTGAGTTTAAAATCTTTACATTGTAGTTTAAGCTATGGCCAGCTTGGCCTATCAGTGAAACAATAGAACTGACTGAGGGCTGGGGCAAGGAGTGTTGTAAGCATGCAGTGTGACAATTAGTGGAGGTGAGACTGAGAGTTACTAGGCTTACTATGCAGAGCTATGGCATGAGAATAAAATGAAGTATAAAACATAACTAAGATTTCATCATTCTACCATATAAAACATACCTAATATTCTTACAGATGTTAGAATAAGTAATTAAATGGAAACAATGCCATCTACCTTAATACTTAATATAATCTTCCAAACTTTAATTAAAACTATGTACATATATATATATTTGAGTCTGCCACATACTTCCCCCCCCTTCATCTAAATGACGTCCCTGTCATTTATTAGCGTTGTTGAGTAATGTGACTATTAGCTGGGGCATTGCACCACCAATCCGCTCAAAGATACCAGCTGATGCGAGCTGTTCAATGAGTCGAGCCCTGTCCCCCAAATCATCTGCTATGGTCTTACTCATCACGTAGTCTCCTGAGCGCTGCCACTCCGGTGGCCGTCTCTGCCGGAGTGATGTCCTTGGTGGTGGTTTTGGTCTTGGTCTTGGGCTTTGACTTGGCCTTAGTCTTGGCCTTGGGCTTGGCCTTGGGCTTGGCCTTGGGCTTGGCCTTGGTCGGTCATACACAGGAGCAGTGACTCCTTCTGCTGGGTCTGTGTCCTGCTCTTCACTGACACTAACATCTGCTGCTTCTTCTTCTCTAGCGTCCGCTTCTATTGTACCGGGGTTATCTGGTTCCCGCGGCGTGTGGTCGTCACCACCAGAAGCATGGCTAGCTACCTCTACAGTCCTCAGATCGTCACCCTCAGGCTGTGAGATAGAGTCACCTTCCAAAGATCCTGCGCTGATGACAGTCGTATCACCAGGCTCCATTGGAAGTCCAATAAGCAGGCTTGAGATGGACCCACACTCATCTTGATCCGACGCCAATAGTTCTGTCTCTAGTTCTGGTTCTAATGAGGTGTCCGGTCCTGGAGTTGAAACTGATCTTATAGGTTCTCCGTCGTCCTCAGCTGATAAAGATCCTATGGGTAAGAGGAGGTTACGATGCAAGGTCCTAGTCCTTCCTTCTCCGTTTTCCTTCTTCACTACAAACACTGGTATGCCCAGGTTAGGCTGAGAAAGAACTACATACGGATCCTCTTCCCACTTGTCAGATAGCTTGTGCTTTCCCTCAAAAGCAAGAATCTTCACTAGCACACGGTCTCCAGACTGGATTGTTGCACCTCTGGCTTTGATATCATACGCCGCCTTCTGTCTCTTCTGGGCTTCCCTTGATGCAGATATAGCAATGTTGTAGCTTTGCTCCAGCCTTGTCTTCAGGGTTTTCACATAGGAGGTCAGAGTCTGCTTGTCCTTGTTTACTTCAATTCCAAAAGCAAGGTCGATGGGTAGTCTCGCCTCTCTACCAAACATCAAATAGAATGGGGAATAGCCTGTTGATTCGTGTCTGGTTGCATTGTAAGCATGAACAAGTGGACCTACAAACCCTTTCCAGTCTTGCTTCTGGTTTGGCTTCAGGGTACCAAGCATGTTGAGTAGAGTCCTGTTAAAGCGCTCTGTCATTCCGTTACACATTGGATGGTATGGTGTAGTTCTTGACTGGGCTATGCCTAGGATGTTACAGAGTTCTTTCATCATTCGACTCATGAAGTTAGCTCCTTGGTCACTGTGAATTCGCATGGGCATTCCATAGTGAAGGACAAAGTTCTTGTAGAATGCTTCTGCAGTGGTCCTGGCTGTAGTGTTCTTCGTTGGCACTGCTAAAGCATATCTCGTGAAATGATCGGTGATCACGAGCACGTGTTGGAATCCTCCCTTTGAAGTCTCTAGGGTGAGAAAATCCATACAGACTAACTCCAACGGTTGTGATGTGGTGATGGAAACAAGTGGTGCGCGGACATTAGTAGGCGTTTTCCTCCTGAGACACCTGTTACAGTTCTTGATCCAATCAACAGTATCTGCTTGCATGCCTGGCCAGTAAAATCTGTCACGAATTAAGGAAAGGGTTCTATCACGTCCAGGGTGACCAATATCATTGTGGAGGCCTTGTAATGCATCATTGATGAAGTTAGATGGTAACACTAGTTGATCTTTGGTAACTCCATCTACCTTGATTTGGCGATACAATATCCCACGTTGAAGAACAAGAGAATGGAAGCTCCGATATAAACATGTATTTGCTAGGGTATGAGGAAAATCTTGTCTCCTTGGCTTTTTCTTGTTACGTGCTGCTTGTATCCAAGAAGATAAAGTCGTATCTGTAGCTTGTGCCATACGCCAATCCCTGTCTGTCATCCCATGTAGATCATGTTCTGTCGTGTGAAGGTCCTCGTCCAGTAAACTTGCTGTGAGACATAGTGATTCCACAAATGGTTGGGCGTGAACAACACCACAGATGGCCTTTACAGAATCCATGGAGATGTCTTCTCGGTGTTCCAGGTCTGGCAGTCTTGACAAGGTATCTGCGTCTGAGTTTTTCATTCCAGGTCTATAGTGGATGTCAAAATCATAAGCAGAGAGAGTTGCAAGCCATCGGTGGCCTGTAGCATCCAACTTGGCACTGGTGAGGACGTAGGTGAGGGGGTTGTTATCAGTCAGTACTGTAAACCTTGCTCCAAAGAGATAGTCGTGAAACTTCTCACTGACTGCCCACTTCAATGCGAGGAACTCCAGTCTATGAGCTGAATAGTTGCTTTCCGACTTGGTTAATCCCCTGCTCGCATAGCTGATAACCCTCTTGGCTCCATCTTGTTCCTGGTACAACACTGCTCCAAGCCCACGTCCACTGGCATCTGTATGTATCTCGAATGGTTTGCTGTAGTCTGGGTATGCAAGGACAGGTGGTGAAGCCAACAATGTCTTGAGGTGTACAAACGCCTGTTCTTGTTCTTGTTCCCATTTCCATGGTTGGTCAAGTGATTTCTTGGATTTCTTGGATTTCCCATGTGGCATCAATGAGGATAATGGCTTGGCAATCTTGGCAAAATCCTTCACAAATTTCCGATAATATCCTGCAAATCCAAGAAATTGACGAACTTCTGAACCATTGGTAGGTCTCGGCCAATTTAGAACCTTCTCTACCTTCTCAGGATCAGCTGATATTCCCTCTTCAGAGACAACATGGCCAAGGAATTTGATTTTCTTTTTGAAGAATGAACATTTCTCTGGTGAAAGTTTCAGTCCTGTTTCTCTGACTCGCTGAAGTATTTGGCTCAATCGGTCTAGATGTTCGTCAATCGTTGATGAGAATATGATGATGTCATCCAAGTATATGAGACATATCTTTAGATGCAGGCCTTCAAAACACTCGTTCATGAGTCGCTGGTAAGTCGCTGGACTGTTGCACAATCCAAAGGGCATACGATTGTACTCATAAAATCCCATTGGTCCAACAGTAAAGGCAGTTCGCTCCTTGTGTTTCTCCTCTATTTCTACTTGGTGGTAGCCGCTTTTCATATCCAGGGTACTGTAAAACTTCGAACCTGACAGGGCTTCAAACATTTCTTCAATCCTGGGGATAGCATAGCTGTCCTTAATGGTCCGTTGGTTCAGCTGGCGAAAATCCACACATAGTCTAAGTTTTCCTGACTTCTTACGTACCAGTACCACGTTGGAAGACCATGGAGAATGAGAATGTCTAATGACACCACAGAGAAGAAGTTGATTGAGATGATCTTTAACTTCCTCGTACATAGCTGGTGGTATTCTTCGATAACGCTGTTTAAATGGATTGTCATCTGTAAGTTCAATCCGATGTCTGACCCTGTCTGTGTGTCCCAAGTCAGTATCTCCTGAGGAAAATACATCCAAGTAATCCTTGATGACTTGTTTTCCCTGCGCAAGTTCTTCCTCTGAAACAGCAGTTTCGTTGAAGTCCATGAGGTCCAAGACAGAAGTATCTTCAGGCGAGTTCAGTGATGAAGAGGTCTTTGGTATGTCTTCTACCGTCACAACTTGTAGTTCACATAGAAGGGCACGACTTGGAATTGACACAGAGCGAGTGGTAAGGTTGGATATATGTACATCAACAAGCATCTTCTGTCCACTTCCATCATATGATACTAAGGTGGGTACAATGTCAAGGTCGTCAGGAATATACGATCCTCTGGTAGGCTGGACAACAGCATGAGTAAGTTTATAGGGTAGGGGTCTATCAACATAGCCGGCAATGTGGATCTCACTATTGGCTGGGATAATCTTGCGACCTGGTTCAGCACTTCTAATTTTTCCAACAGAGTAATTGTTCCTTGCAAGTTCTCTCTCCTTGATCAATATGCTGCGGAATGCTAGATACCAAGGTGTGTGCAGGTCTGCATGTTGCAGAAATCTTGATCCATACTGGTCCTTGCATTGGTTTAGGTAGATAGAGAGAATGTTAGTGCCTAGGGTAACTGGTATTCTCTTATTGTACGAACTATCAGGCACGACAAGTAACATGGAGTTTATTTTGGTAGATGCGCTTCCAGTTCCTTCTAGGTCCACCACAATTAGTCCCATGTATTGCAGGAGTTCTCCATCGGCACATTCTACATGTAGAAGTTGTTGTAGGGGTTCAAGACGAACATCAGGGAAGTTCTGCCTGTAGAATGTCTCTGATATAGATGAGATGGTTGCCCCTGTATCCAGTAAAGCCTTGCACTTGACTCCATTAATGGTTACAGTGCTCTCAGTTGGATCTCCTACCATCTCGACTGTTATCTGCTGATTGCTGACACTTCTTAGGCCCATGGTCCGCCCCTCCCCATAGGCCTGGGGTAGTTTAAAGAGTCTCCATCCATGACTGCTCTGCATCCCCTCTGAATATGTCCAGGCTGTCCACATCTATAGCATCTTGGGATGTCTTTAAAGGGCCGGGGTCCATGGCATGAGACTGGGGTCCCTCGGCCAGTTGGAGGTCGTCCAAAGGATTGACTTGCACTGGTCCTTGGAGGTCGTGTCCATTGCCTAGGGGGCATCTGCCATTGTTGACCTTGTCCTTGACCCGAACATGACTGATCCGGACTTTGATTGTATCCTTGCCTGTCGGTCTTGTCCACTTGTGCCTTGAGGGTTGCTATTTCTGCAGACATGGATTTTAATAGACCCTTTATTTCTTTGAGTTCAGGGTTATCTGTGCTGACGGTCGTTTTATTGGTCGCATACGTCTTCTTGGAAATTGATTTCCTTTTCAGCAGATCATCTTCAACTTGACGGAGGTATTTGAGGAACTGCTCATATGATACATCCTGGTCCAGTTTATGGCTGGAAAGATCTTTCAGGTCAGCTCGAAGACCAGTCCAAAGGGTGTCCCGGAGAATCTCTTCTGTGTCGCTAGGGTTGACCTTGCCCAGGATGACTCCTTGGCTAAGAATATCCTCTAGGCGACAGGACCACTCAGCTACAGTTTCCTCGTCTCCTTGTTTGGCCATATAGAACTGCGCCATGATGTTATGTTCTGTATGTATATTTCCAAATACACTATCGAGCTTGCTGACGAGGGCATCTAGTGGTGCATCCTTGTCGACGTGCATAGCAACTCTGGCAGCTTTGCCGCGAAGGGAACGTCTGACTGCTTCCAAAACAATGTCCATAGAGTAGTTGGAGCACATACATGTGTACTCATGCATCCACTGATCAAAGTCTGCATCTCCCTTCCTGTCACCTGAGAAGTAAGGTAGTTGTGGGGACTTAGCTAAAGTAACTGTAGCAGGTAGAGGATGGATGTTAGAAGCTGCTGGTTCCTCTGGTTTAGGACTATGCTTCCCAATCTCGGTGATCCATTGTAGTAAGTCTTCTGGAGTTTCAGCTTTAGGACGTAAACCTAACTTTTCCAAAGAAGAGACCAGCTGATCTACCTCCTCCTTTGACATATTCTGTGTTGCCATTATTCAGAATGAGTTATTGACCTCTGAAGTGAAGTGAAATTCCTTACCAGGAAATCTACTAGGTATGGCGGAAATGAAGCGCAGGAAATAATGATAGAATCAATATGCGTGTTAACGAATGATATGAAGTACGAGTGTACGAGATGGGTACTGTCTATGGATGCTACACTGTGACTAGTATACTACACTATATATCAGTGTTACATATACTAGAAAAACACTAAGTGCACATCCACGAGGTGTACGCGAAGGCTAATGAGAGAAAATGATGGCTAACCATCAACGAAGGAAGTCATGAGTTGGCAACTTACCAACCAAAGTAGCTTGTGGCTGGCAAAGGAAATCTGTACTGCTACAGTATGTACGTATTCTAACCACAAATGTACCTAAGACAAATACCTAGATATGGACTAATCTTGAAATAATGCTAACTAAAAATAGGGTATAATACTGAGGTATTTCTAATGATTAATGAGAAGTGTTAGTCGTGCAAATTGTTGCAGTGCAGGTTGTATGTACACGCGCGCAATTGGGATCTGTGTATGGCGAAAACAGGGAAATGTACCTTACCCTTCAACTAATGGAGATAGTAGCACCAACAATCTGAGAAACAACACTGAACGCAGAACCTACAACACAAGTATCTAAAAAACTATTACCTCAACTAGCTTGTTACCAACTGACAAGAATAGGTAAATGAACCACACGTAATCTAGCACAGACTACCTAACAGTTTATTTAGTTAGGATATATTATGATGGATTAAATATTTGATTTAAGTGATAAAGTCAAACTAGCTTTAGCATAGCCTTCACACTCACATTCATGCATGCACAAACACACATACCCATATATATATATAACACTCTGTGGCTGGTATGCAAATAATATGAACAACTATATAATATGTTCCTAAAGTTAAAGAGTACTGAACGTTGAGAGGGGGGTTGGGGGTTAAGGTCGCATTCAAGATTATTGCACTTATCTAGCGACGCAATATGATAAAGACACTAAGGGAAATAAGTATGATAGTAAAACTAACTAACTAACTGATTGACCGGCTAACTAACTGACTAACTAACTAAATAACTAACTGATTGACTGACTAACTAACTGACTAACTAACTAAATAACTAACTAACTGATTAACTAACTAAATAACTGATGCAAACTAAGTATTAATTCGGAGCGCTCCTGTTGAAATTAAGGTTTACATGTCATAATTTATCATACAACACATCCACAGAAATGATAATCAAAATGACATCACGCGTGTGGAAGGATTGAAGACACAGTGTCGTCGCATCTAGAAATCCACTCGAGGCAAAAGCACAGTCTTGATAATGTATGTAAACAGTTCATGTCATCACATGAATATAAGTGTCAATAGCCGCTTACATGTACTGACGTACAGCTACCTTGCACTGAGACGATGTGACAGATGATCCTGAACTTCACATGAAGGTACTGGTTGGCGGTAGCAACGTCGGGGTCCTCACTGGGGGCTCCAATATAACAGCGCCTTGTTTGAATCCATGCAAAAGAATACAAACGGCTGTGGGTTGTGAGGCCGATACATTTATTCTGGAAGATCGTGTTAAAAAGCCTGAAAGAACATAAGGAACTATGTTAAATGGAATCACATAAAATATGTACATGCTCGAATCACTCGTTAAGCCTATTAAATACACCTAGTTGAATACATCTGAACTATGTCACAAGTTATAATGTTACATAGTATTAATACAAATATACAATGATCATACAGACATACTGTAGGTACCTTTAGGAAATTCTAATAGTAAATACACTTCTGGTATACATATAGGGTTTTTTTTGGTTAGGTGTTACATACCAGGTTGGTTGTACCCAAGCTGTTTAGGGAGGATATTCTCCTGAATGAACACAGATCTGCATAACAAATAAATATGTATGAAGAGAACAATATATATATATACAATTGATATGATATAAAATAAGATACAATTACATTCGCCACACTAATCAAACATGGAATCATATATAATATTTATATATATATATATATGTGTGTTTATCAATCACACATACCAAACATACAGGCATGCATTCATACTGACTAGTCCTTACCTAAACGTTGCCATATATTTAGTTGATATGTTTAGAATTGCGTTTAATACATAAACAATACATAAACTCACAATAACACAGTGATCTGATAGTTCATTTTCAACTATACACATTTATAAGATATATTATATTTCAAGTAAACCAAGTCTGACTTACACAATAAATTATATTTCTTATTGTAGTAAACAAGAAACCATCCATATATATATACAACATTTTATACAATATGAACCTACCTAAAATCCTTATAAAGATCCCCTGGTTGTAAAGGTAACCTTCCTTACGAAGTACAGGACAGCATGTGAGTTTAAAATCTTTACATTGTAGTTTAAGCTATGGCCAGCTTGGCCTATCAGTGAAACAATAGAACTGACTGAGGGCTGGGGCAAGGAGTGTTGTAAGCATGCAGTGTGACAATTAGTGGAGGTGAGACTGAGAGTTACTAGGCTTACTATGCAGAGCTATGGCATGAGAATAAAATGAAGTATAAAACATAACTAAGATTTCATCATTCATTCTACCATATAAAACATACCTAATATTCTTACAGATGTTAGAATAAGTAATTAAATGGAAACAATGCCATCTACCTTAATACTTAATATAATCTTCCAAACTTTAATTAAAACTATGTACATATATATATATTTGAGTCTGCCACATTGTCAGAATATGTTTCACTGATGTTAAAAATCCAGTCGAGAGGCAGACGCCATTTTGTTTGTATGTAATATAGTCGGTAGCGATCTTGAACATAAAATAAAATGATATTTTGTACATTTAACATGGCGATAAGATAAATACGCGTGACACTGCTACAAATAGGCGTAAATCAAACCGTATTACCCTCGAGAGAAGCATACAACGTATAATGTAGATGACTATCAGTGAACGAGTGTTGTAACAAAGACGTATTATTTTCAGCAATACCAGATTTGTGATTTTACCAGTCAGTAGCAGCATGCTTATAATGAGTCCTTGCTATGCAACAAATACAGTAGAAGCTATTTCAGTTTTCTCCGAGTCCTTTGTAACAAGTTATTTCAGCAGTGCATATCAGTTGAAAAACCTTTCGTGTCGGCTGTAATATATTTCCATCAAAATGCTACAAACTTTCCAGAAACACCGCCATTGGTATACAGTTACTGAGGTATAGCCTAAAGGTGCCAGGTCCATACATGGACATATCCATGGTACCAGACACGTGCAGGTTATACACGTGTAGGTGCAGGACAACCCACATGGCATCAATAACATCACCCCTTTAAATACACAACATGAGACGACAGAGTACAGGCAGAATCATATTTACTTTCAGCTACTCCTATGTTTTTTGAGCGAAATATTCTATAGTATTAGTTAGAACATGGATCAGTTTGCCTGCCAGTTCTGCCGGGAGGTACATGAAAGCAAATATAAGAAAATGCCTACCAACAGTTAACCTCAATGCATGTACCGCTGCGATAGACATGCATACAACAACACACTCAGCAAATTGAACATACACATGTATCTCAATCACACATGTGAGTGAGAGTGAGTGAGTTAACATTTAACGTCACATCGGCAATATCTCAGCCATATCGTGTAATCTCACATGTGATATATACAGCAGTGTAATTGCGGGGCATCAGACCGAAGATGCGATTCATTTCTTCATCATCTGTCCCACATTTAACGACATAAGATCAAACGCATACTTCTTATACACACAGATTTAATCAATATTATATGGTAATTCTGGCTCACCAGAACAGCTAAATCTGGAACTATGAAAATCTGTACATAACTATATCATATCTTCCCAGAGATTCTCGCAGCTCACCTAATCTAGTTTTATTGTACATGCCGTGCCTTGTTGATATCTTGACTCAGCTACTAAATTTTAAAGTGTTGTTATTTATACTTTTTAATGTGTAGGGAATTGTCTGTATGTGGAATTGTCCTGTGTGGAATTGTCTGTGTGGGGAATTGTCTGGACCCCTGTTCAAACATCGTATGTTGAAGCTGTTATTACAGGGAGAAGATGTTGTCAGCTATTAAACGAGACAAAAACTTTGTTGTGAAAAAAACTTCCCAGCTGACAACTGGGATCCTATTGTTATCAGAAATAACTGATCCTATTGTTCCTGAGAATAAAATTCGTCCAGTACTCAGGATGGGCTGAAACTGTGAGATGTGGTGGATACTCAAGCGAAGAGAAAGGAGAATATCTGCGTATGATTATAACCACTACTGTAAAAATAGAAAGGAGAATATCTGCGTATGATTATAACCACCACTGTAACAAGGGAAAGGAGAATATCTGCGTATGATTATAACCACCACAGTAACAAGAGAAAGGAGAATATCTGCGTATGATTATAACCACCACAGTAACAAGGGAAAGGAGAATATCTGTGTATGATTATAACCACCACTGTAACAAGAGAAAGGAGAAATCTGCGTATGATTATAACCACCACTGTAACAAGAGAAAGGAGAATATCTGCGTATAATTATAACCACCACTGTAACAAGGGAAAGGAGAATATCTGCGTATGATTATAACCACCACACTAACAAGAGAAAGGAGAATATATGTGTATGATTATAACCACCACAGTAACAAGAGAAAGGAGAATATCTGCGTATGATTATAACCACCACTGTAACAAGAGAAAGGAGAATATCTGTGTATGATTATAACCACCACAGTAACAAGGGAAAGGAGAATATCTGCGTATAATTATAACCACCACTGTAACAAGGGAAAGGAGAATATCTGCGTATGATTATAACCACCACACTAACAAGAGAAAGGAGAATATCTGCGTATGATTATAACCACTACAGTAGCAAGGGAAATACAGTAACAGTTCTGAAAGCAAAGAGAACACTGACATCACACAAACAGTATAGTGAAGTGTATAAATGACACACCTAGTGAGGAATCAAATATGAGAACACTACTAAAGGAATGTGTGGAAACCGACGTGTTGGTTTAAACATATTTTCATGAAAGAATCTGGTTTGGTAAACAAAGAAGTCTGGCTGACTAGCAGACTACTGGGGCGGGGAAAGAGTACGCGTCAACAGGAAGGGATGGTCTGAAAATTCAGACATGAGAAAATCAATTCTTAACAATCTTAACTATGGTATTGCTTGCATCTGTGAAACCTCCATATGGATCATCAACAGTTTTTTCTGTTATTTGCATTCACATGGATTGGACATAACAGGAGGATATGGCACAAAAATGCAAAGAGAGGCCCAAGAGACGTTGGGTATGGTTCATAAAAAAATTCTGTACTTTGGTCACGAAATCCTGGACAACATATTATCGGTAAACATTTCATCAAGGAAGGTCAAACACAAGTATTCTGTCTGGTATGAAGCCCATTTCCTACTATGCTGGCGTCTCTGTCGACATTTCAGATTTGAACTCTTCAACCAACTGCATAAACATGAAACAGACTTCCATGCGTCATCATCAAGTGCAGACACACGTTTAGTTTGTTTATGTTATCAATAAAATCATCGCAAAACATAAAACATTTAAATGTACTGTATGCAATGTTTCCAATAAAATACTTAGATGGAAAAGATTGAAACACGGGAGCATACTTTAGGATGTTCTGATGTCATATACTGCTCATCATATATGTAGGGTTTTCACTTTTTAATATGGATGCTTCTCCAATGAAATATTATGACTCTATCATGTTATTGCTGGCATTGACGATTTAAAACGCATTTGTGTGAATGTTTCGATTCATTGGCAAAATTGGCAAATTTGACTCAATGTTTGTTTCATATCCAGATGAAGGCTGTGCAAGATGGCGGTCGACTGGCGGCCATATTGATGTCCTGGACCATTACAGCGTTCATTTGTCATCAATGTGCCAAAGGTTATCTTTCCCTTCTCGGAGAGAGTGCTACGGGTTTCATACTGGTGTCGCTGTTTCAGTTATCACTGTGTGTGTGGACGCTGACGATTAAGTCGGAGGAAGATGTCACGCCATCAAGGCGACACAAGGCAATGACTGTAGCCGGCCATGTGATAGCTACACTAGCAACTAACTACAGCCTTTCAATGATTCACGCCTCGTCAACATTCGCCATAAAAATGCTGGAACCAATCACAAGTGCCATTATACAGATGGTTGTGTTCGCTGTCCCCTTACCAATCTCATCGCTGTTAACGTTACCGGTGATTGTGTCAGGGGCCATCCTTTTTACTGGAAACCCATTCCAAAGTTCTGCATTGTCCCAAGGCCTTCTGTGGGCACTAATTTCAAACCTGGCTCTCGCCTTTCGTAATATTTCAATGAAGCATTTGTTCCAAAATGGCCACCATCTAGAGACCAGATCAAAAGTCGTAACAATCCCAACCACAGGAGTCCTGCTGCTGATGGTGAGTCTTCCTTGTTTGGTCCAGGAATCGTCCTTCTGTCAACTGGGGATGCTAGCAACGTCGTCCGCCGTGTTCCACGTCGTATACACATATCTATCAATAGCACTGGTGTTAAAGTCTGTTTCTGTCGTCACTCACGCCGTCATCAACATTTTTAAAAGGGTCGCCGTTGTTCTACTGTTGTGTGTGTTTGGGAGAAGGGAGATCACTTTGATCAACATCACAGGCGTATTGCTGTCTGGTGTGGGCCTCGTACTCTACACCATAAAGACGAAACAAGTCCAAAGTCCATCTAGGGCCGTTTCTGCTGTAACCATGAAAGGTTGGTATTGGCATAGCGGTAACGGCCACTCTTCGCCACTCCTAAAACCCAACTTCAGCTCACCTCATGTGTATGTACAATATGTCCAGAAACTCCGTATTATCGACGCCGGAACAGTGCTAACGTATTGCTTACAATAACGTATCTTACTGCTGACATTTGTGTAATAATTTTAATCATATCATTAATCATTTTAATCTTTATCATTAGTTTAAGAAATCAAACTTCTTGCAAAATGTTTCATCGAAATCTTTTGCAGCTTTGTTAAACTTTCCTTGTTATCAACAATCCATCAGACTGCCATCTAATGCGCATGTTCTCTTCGAACGAACTGGGAACACGTCACTAACAACAGGTGCGCGTTGTTTGAACGAAGGGTGAGGTCACTTATAAGGCAGGCGCAGGGTGTCACTTTACACTCTAAAAGCTGGATCAGAAGTTCTCAGTCCTTTCAATCTCATTAAAATCGCACCTCACTTCTCACTTACGCTAAACATATACTCAACAAAAATAGTTAAGGACGACATCAATATTTAACAGTTCATATCATGATCCGTATTATACTTAGATATTGAATATTGGGGTGGTCCTTACCTTTTTTTGGTTGAGTATAGATCTGGGGTTCTCCGATTACGTGTTACGGATCAATCAGAACTTACCAGATCAGTAAAGTGACAGCTGGTATGTGCATTCTGATCACGTAAACTCGAAAAAGTTCGCAAGTGGTATTTCCATCGACAGCTATAGGTACAACTGAATACGCCACAATTGTCGTCTATCCATGGGATAATGATTGACCACGGGAAATACACTACTGCCTTAAAGTTCATTCCCCTTGAACGCGTACTACTATCTTATAATATCGGTCATTATAAACCAGTCCAGAACCAACTTCTGTTCAGGTTTTAGATATTTGTAAAGATGTTTTTCGTAGCTTAGTATTTAATCTGTATTTAGATTGTAATCGCCAGAAGCTTTCTCATTGGCTGATGCCACTTTCTTCTAACTCATTCCATTTGTGGGTCGATGCTCCGATGTGGCCTGTTATGGGATGTCCTCAAATCTCAGTGTGCAATAGGGCGATTGGGTAGCACAGTGGTTAAAGCGTTCGCTCGTCACGCCGAAGATCCGGGTTCGATTCCCAACATGGGAACAATGTTTGAAGCTCATTTCTGGTGTCCCCGCCGTGATGGAATATTGCTTAAAAGCGGCGTAGAACTAAACTCACTCACATTTTGCAATGTTTATGTTGATATGAGCGATATTATGCATCTGTTCGGATTCGAAACAAACTTATAAAGCTTATAAAATGAGTTTATCCAAATAGGTCATGCGGCGCTGTCATACGATACACAGGACATTCAGGACGATTTCGGTGAGGTGAAATTGTGGCTCCGTATTACGTATATATTTACGTCATCCATGCACGGTTGCCTGTTTGAGTGAGTTTGTGAGTGAGCGCGTGCGTGTATATTCCGGTTGCAAGTGACAGAGCACTGAGACGCCATGCCGTGATGTTACACAGTGTAGCGACTCCCAGCTGATTAGTGTTTTTTATATCTCGACAGCGTTTAAATCACACAGTTTAGCATGCTACATGTAGTTCATATAGTATCCTATCGGGAAACTCTCGCTCTCTCTCCCTCTCTCTGTCTCTCTCTATCTCTCCCTCTCTCTCTCTATCCTCTTCTCTCTCTCTCTCTCTCTCTCTCTCTCTCTCTCTCTCTCTCTGTATTAACGTACTGTGCTCAATCTCAGTTCTCTCGCACAGTGTATGCGATGTGTTTACATTTTTGTCATCTGCCATTATTTCCTAAATTTCAGGAACAATTCAAAGAGTAGCAGCATTTCTCTTGCCCTTGACCTTGTTATGCGCAGCTACAGGGGTGACAAAGCTTCACTGGGATACTTTGGTTAACTCCCGAATACAACGGCCGGAACTCAACGCAACCGAATACGGGAATTCACTTCATCTACAATTCCAAACTGAGAATGGACTTGAAGATTTTCTCTCTTTAAAATACGTCGACCATCCATACGATACAGACAGACTGTCGCCCCTACTCAACACTCACAACGATGTCATCAAAGAAGCTCAAAGAATACATTTAAACATCTTTAAGGACTTATTTGGTGCAAAAAGATATGCTATTTTGTTTGATGTGGCGGACTACGAAAACAAAGGAGATCCTGCTATATCAACTGGGGAAATTATCCTTCTACGAAAACTCGGCGTGCAACTTATCTATTATTGTTTGACTACCAAATGTCCCCGGAGAATAAGCCAGTCAGTGAAGATAAGTAAAAAATACCCCAAAGATCAAGTTGTCATTCTTTTCCAGGGTGGGGGAAATATGTTTGCGTATAAAGCAACTGACGAAATAAGGGAAAAGGTGATAAAGTCTTTCCCTGACCATCAAATCATCTGTTTCCCACAAAGCATCTGGTTAAGATATAATGAGTCAGAAATAAACCGATTAGCAAAAATATATAATGGGCATAAGGATTTTACGCTATTGATCAGAGATAGAAACTCACTGGAAAAGGTTAGCACTCTCCTCAACAACACTAAGCGTATTCTCGCCCCTGATATGGCTTTTCAGATGGGAGCTGTGTCCCGCTTTGTTCCACCAACCTTTGACATTCTGTGGTTGAAGAGACATGACGATGAGACAACCGGGTACAAACTACCAACATTTCCCAAACATATTACTGTTCACGTTGCAGACTGGTTCCACACGTGGCCAACAGCTAAGGACCAGTCCACAATGGAGATGGCCATCCATATGGCTACTAATGGTCTTCTGTTTCTTCAGAGAGGACGTGTGGTCATAGCTGACCGCCTTCATGGTCATATTTTGTCTGTGCTGTTGGGGATTCCTCACGTGATTTTGGACAACTCCTACAACAAGGTGACCAATTATCACAAGTCCTGGACACAGGGCTTGGACAATGTCAAGGTGGCCAGTACTGGCGAGGAGGCGTTGTCCATGGCACTGGAAATTACTGACAAACAAGGTGACATTTTACCACGCATTTTACAGTACCATGTTAGTCATGATTAAGAATTCACATAAATAGCGATTGGTGAATATGAAACTTGGTTTAATATTGTTTGTTAAGCATCAGCACGTCAGATGATTTGTAACATCTTTTGGGCTCTTTAAAAAAAGAAATGCAGAGGCCAAAAGTAAGGAAATGTATTAAATGTATTTACGTGTACATAGGTCGATTAAACTTGAACATAGATGAAAGAACTTCGACACACGGATGAACATATGTATTGTTGTCATTGTCAGCATTAAAACAGTTCACTCTATGCTGATGTGTGGACACAAGGGGGCGTTCAGGTCAGTACCTGGTGACACCACCCCTTGTAGCCGCCACTGCTCGACACCGCCTGGTAAGGGATTGCCCAAGTCGTCGGATTTTTGCTCTGGGAATTCTTCGGCATTCCTCCTGCAACGCGTTGGCAAGTTCTGCAAGTGTCTTAGGACGATGGTGACGTTTACTGCCGTCTCGATTAAGTTCGTCCCATAGATGCTCGATCGGGTTGAGATCAGGCAATTTGGAAGGCCAGAGAAGGACATTGACGTCGATAGGCACCTGCCACACGAGCTGTGTGGGGTCGAACGTCGTCTTGTTAAAACAGCTCCCTCTGGTGGTTAATGAGTGGGAGGAGGTGAAGTCGCAGAATTTGGTCAATATATTGATTTGCTGTAAAACCACCTTGAACCAACACCAGCTTTGATCTACCCGTGTAGGACATGGCTCCCCACATCATGCCGCTTTCTCCACCAACTCTGTCCACCTGTCGAACACAGTTCGACACAAAACATTTGTGTCGACGTCGATAGACACCTTGTCTCCCATCCCATCGTTGCAGGAGGAAACTCGATTCATCGTAGAACCAAACGCGACGCCAGTTCCCCAGGTCCCATGCCTGTACCCTGTTGCATCATTGGACACGTCGTTGTCGGTGGAGTCGTGTCAGGACAAGTCCATTTTTTTGTCGATATGCTCTAATACCCACTTTGCTCAGACGATTTCTGATTCTTCGAAGACCGGGCACCTGTCCTGCAGTGTCCGTTGCTGTAGCAAATCGGTGGCGTAGGTGAAACACCCGGATCTTGGTCACTCTTGGTCTTCCACTTCTGGGACGATCTTGGATAGACTTGAAGCGGATTAATCGATGCCATAATCGAGATACGGTGCTATGGTGGACGTTAAAGTGTCTTCCAACGGCAGATTGGGACTCCCATGCTTCCAAACGTCCAATGGCGATATTTCGGTCAGAAGCATTCAATCTTGGCATTTTCTATCTTCGTTAACGTCGTAAATTTCGTAATGAAATGATGAATTTGGCCTTTAATAGTCGATGTCTCTATTTATGTTTCCGACATAACGTTCAACGTATTATGCATGCACTTTTCATGTATCATTTTCATTTTTGATGAAATATTTTTACTTCATCCCAAAACATCCCATAGGTGTTCAATCGGTGACATGTTTGTGTGGCCTTGACAATGACGTGACACCATGCTGTGTCAGACAGTCGACTGCAGTCACTGAGGACGATCCTTCCTCCGTGAGGCCAGCCCAGGCCATGGCACTGCCACCACCCTAACTGACGTTCATTTGGGCTTCTGCAGGATAACACCTTACCCGCTGAATATAGTATGACCAGAAATTATTGAGAATTTTAGGAATATGTTTAATTGGATTTCTAGTATAAACTACCTTGACCAGCCATCCAGTGCTTGGGTTCAATCAAGAGAGACAACTCCATTAATCCTTTTTCATTAGTTTGTGAAGAGTTATCACCCTTTGTTTACTTGCTAGCAGACGACATTTTCAGTGAATCTCAGTATGGATGATTTAGAGGAGAGGAAGTTGATTTTAGAGTATTATAACAAGGACATCAGATCAGCTAAAGTGATGTCAAGTAAAACAGGCATCCCTTTGTCCACTGTTTATCGTGTTTTGAAAAATATTGCAAATGGATATGGCATTGAGCACCAGGGAGGCGCTGGTAGGCCCAGAAAATTGACTGTCGGTGACAGGAGGTGGCTTGGCATTCTTGTTTCTAAAAACAAACGAAGGAGTTTAGAACACTTAAGGCTGGATATGATTGATAGAGGAACTGTGGCTGTCTGTAAGGAGACAATTAGAACTGAGCTGCATGCAATGGGTTGGCAGAAAAGTCGAGGAATTCCATCACCGATCATGAAACCTGAACAAAAGGAGCGAAGGTTGAACTGGTGCTTACAGCATAGACATTTTAACTGGGATAATGCGATTTTCTCAAATGAAGTTCTGTGTGGCTGTTTCCTAATACACTGAAATTCTGGACCAAACAAACTGAAAAACCTTTGTATCAGCGCCCAAAGTACAGTCCGAAATTTAACGTGTGGGGTGGCATATCTGTGTTAGGGGCAACGCCCCTCTGTGTATTTTAAGGGAATATGAACAGTGAGCGGTACACAGATATTCTCGAGGGACATTTACTTCCATCTGCTCACGTGTTCTATGGGAAGTTTTGGATTTTCCAGCAGGACAACGACCCAAAACATTGTTCAAAGCATTCACAGGCCTGGTTTCGGACCCAAAATATGACATTATTAGATTAGCCAAGCTATAGCCCTGACCTAAATCCAATAGAAAATGTTTGGGGACTTATGAAGGAAAGTGTCAATTAGAAAAATCTGACAAATATTGCTGAAATGAAAGAAGAGGTGGTCCGATATAGGGACAGCATGGACCACGACTTTCTAACTTCTTTGATCAGTAGTATGCCCCGCCACATTGAAGCCTGCATTGCTGCCCATGGTGACTTGACAAAATACTAACTGTTCACCTGTCTTTGAATCTATGTTCTGCTAATATTCACATTTAATACGTGAGTAATGAGTGAATTCTTTTTTTTAAATTACAATCTTAAATTCTCAATAATTTCTGGTTGTACTGTATCACCCATAACGCGTAAAAGAATCTCGCCTAACCAGAAAACAAATTGTATAATCGTTTCCGTGTTTACTAGTATTATTTGGCTTGAACAGGGTAGTCCAATAAATATACAACTCCTTTATTACAATATATGCTCTTGTGAGATGCCTTGTAACATCCAGATTGGATTACTGATATAGCCTTCTATACAGGGTAGTTCAATAAATATACAACTCCTTTATTAAAATATATGCTCTTATGAGATGCCTTGTAACATCCAGATTGGATTACTGATATAGCCTTCTATACAGGGTAGTTCAATAAATATACAACTCCTTTATTACAATATATGCTCTTGTGAGATGCCTTGTAACATCCAGATTGGATTACTGTAATAGCCTTCTATACAGGCTAGTTCAATAAATATACAACTCCTTTATTAAAATATATGCTCTTACGAGATGCCTTGTAACATCCAGATTGGATTACTGATATAGCCTTCTATACGGCCTCACCAACGGACATCTCAATAAACTACAAAATGTCCAAAATACAGCAGCACGTATTATATCCCTTACCACTAAACGAGACCATATCATCCCTGTACTCTCATCATTACACTGGCTTCCAATCAAGTTCCGGATAGACTTTAAACTTCTTTGCATTGTGTATAAATGTTTGCAGAATCAAGCTCCTTCATATCTCTCTAAACTTCTCACTGTGTACTCCCCCTACCAGAACTCTCAGATCTCAAGATCAATGTCTTCTCTCCATTCCCAAAGTTCTCCTTTCTTCCTTTGGCAAGAGGTCTTTCCATTACGCTGGTCCTACTCTGTGCAATTCTCTCCCTCTCCACATAAAGCAGTCTACCAACTTTCAAAATTAAGTTGAAGACTGTCTTCTTTTCCAAAGCCTGTCCCTAAAATCAATCTTTCTGTCATCAATTTCAATGTATACTTATTTTTCTATTTTATCCTCTGTATGCCTTGTATGTATGCTTTTATGTAGCGCTTTGAGCATGTATCAGTGGTTTGAAAATGGCGCGCTAAAAATATCCATTATTATTATTATTATTATTATTATGTTTTACAGATTAAAGATAATATGCAGCAGAGAGGGTTCGGGTGATCCTGGCACAGTCAGGCTGGTAAGGCTCATCATCAGCTCAGGGCCCTTGCCCCTTCTACACGCAGCCCAGACAGCGAATGGGACTTCTCCCAGGAAACGCTGCCTAGTCGAACCCACCAAGAACTTTGCGGAGAATATGAAGGCTCCCCAACACTGCAGCCTTCTGCATTACCCAGAGTGTCAGAAGAGCTGTACTCCCGGTGGAGAACCCGGGCACTCTCCTGATCTGCGCCAAGAGATCAGGAGGTACCAAACCAAGGGCACCGAGAACAATGGGGAGCCTGACGACAGTGTACTTGGGATGCAAGCGAGACATTTCAAAGGCGAGGTCCGCATATTTATCATGCTTTTCCTTGATCTTGTCAATCACATTCCTGTCAAAAGGGACAGAAAATTCAATGATATATATAAATTCATTGGCTTTATCAAAAAGGACAAGATCAGGTTTGTTAGCTGGAATTCTTCTGAGGCTGTATATGGGCCTATTCCACAGAAGTTTGAAAGCGTCATTTTCCATGACGCCCTGGACATGTTCAGGGTCGTACCATGGATGGACCTCGGAGTCAAAGCCACAGGCATGTCGGAGACGGTAGTAAAAGCAGCGAGCCATGCCATCATGTCGTTTAAGATATGCTGTTTGTGCCAAGGAAGGGCATCCACTGACAAGGTGTTGGACAGTCTCTGTGAATTCATTGCAAAGACGACATTTCATATTGATATTTTCTTTAAGAACCACATTTAGGCGATTACGAGTGGGAAGTGACTGGTCCTGAGCAGCAAAAAGGAAGCCCTCAGTTTCACATTTAAGACCAGCCGACTTCATCCAGGCGAAGGAGTCGGAGGGATTGCTATTCTGTTCAACACACTGCATGTACACACGATGCAATGGCTTCTCAGAAAGCTTCTCCACAAAAGACCGACTCTGGGCAGACTTGGTGAAGGACTTCACCTGGTTTAATCCCATCGCTGTACCGTCCAGCAGTACATCGCCATCAGCAACCTCAACCTCAAATTTCAGATTCTGTCCAACAACCTTGGCACGCTTAAAATAACTGTGGAATTCCTTGCTTTCATCATGAGTCTTCACATGCACCACCAGAGGATCATCCGATAAATAAATATGTGAAAAAGTACACAATAAAATTCTATCATGAAGAGCCTCCACATTAATCATTATTATTATTATTATTATGTTTTACAGATTAAAGATAATATGCAGCAGAGAGGGTTCGGGTGATCCTGGCACAGTCAGGCTGGTAAGGCTCATCATCAGCTCAGGGCCCTTGCCCCCTCTACACGCAGCCCAGACAGCGAATGGGACTTCTCCCAGGAAACGCTGCCTAGTCGAACCCACCAAGAACTTTGCGGAGAATATGAAGGCTCCCCAACACTGCAGCCTTCTGCATTACCCAGAGTGTCAGAAGAGCTGTACTCCCGGTGGAGAACCCGGGCACTCTCCTGATCTGCGCCAAGAGATCAGGAGGTACCAAACCAAGGGCACCGAGAACAATGGGGAGCCTGACGACAGTGTACTTGGGATGCAAGCGAGACATTTCAAAGGCGAGGTCCGCATATTTATCATGCTTTTCCTTGATCTTGTCAATCACATTCCTGTCAAAGGGACAGAAAATTCAATGATATATATAAATTCATTGGCTTTATCAAAAAGGACAAGATCAGGTTTGTTAGCTGGAATTCTTCTGAGGCTGTATATGGGCCTATTCCACAGAAGTTTGAAAGCATCATTTTCCATGACGCCCTGGACATGTTCAGGGTCGTACCATGGATGGACCTCGGAGTCAAAGCCACAGGCATGTCGGAGACGGTAGTAAAAGCAGCGAGCCATGCCATCATGTCGTTTAAGATATGCTGTTTGTGCCAAGGAAGGGCATCCACTGACAAGGTGTTGGACAGTCTCTGTGAATTCATTGCAAAGACGACATTTCATATTGATATTTTCTTTAAGAATCACATTTAGGCGATTACGAGTGGGAAGTGACTGGTCCTGAGCAGCAAAAAGGAAGCCCTCAGTTTCACATTTAAGACCAGCCGACTTCATCCAGGCGAAGGAGTCGGAGGGATTGCTATTCTGTTGCATGTACACACGATGCAATGGCTTCTCAGAAAGCTTCTCCACAAAAGACCGACTCTGGGCAGACTTGGTGAAGGACTTCACCTGGTTTAATCCCATCGCTGTACCGTCCAGCAGTACATCGCCATCAGCAACCTCAACCTCAAATTTCAGATTCTGTCCAACAACCTTGGCACGCTTAAAATAACTGTGGAATTCCTTGTTTTCATCATGAGTCTTCACATGCATCACCAGAGGATCATCCGATAAATAAATATGTGCAAAAGTACACAATAAAATTCTATCATGAAGAGCCTCCACATTAATCATTATTATTATTATTATTATGTTTTACAGATTAAAGATAATATGCAGCAGAGAGGGTTCGGGTGATCCTGGCACAGTCAGGCTGGTAAGGCTCATCATCAGCTCAGGGCCCTTGCCCCCTCTACACGCAGCCCAGACAGCGAATGGGACTTCTCCCAGGAAACGCTGCCTAGTCGAACCCACCAAGAACTTTCCGGAGAATATGAAGGCTCCCCAACACTGCAGCCTTCTGCATTACCCAGAGTGTCAGAAGAGCTGTACTCCCGGTGGAGAACCGGGCACTCTCCTGATCTGCGCCAAGAGATCAGGAGGTACCAAACCAAGGGCACCGAGAACAATGGGGAGCCTGACGACAGTGTACTTGGGATGCAAGCGAGACATTTCAAAGGCGAGGTCCGCATATTTATCATGCTTTTCCTTGATCTTGTCAATCACATTCCTGTCAAAAGGGACAGAAAATTCAATGATATATATAAATTCATTGGCTTTATCAAAAAGGACAAGATCAGGTTTGTTGGCAGGAATTCTTCTGAGGCTGTATATGGGCCTATTCCACAGAAGTTTGAAAGCATCATTTTCCATGACGCCCTGGACATGTTCAGGGTCGTACCATGGATGGACCTCGGAGTCAAAGCCACAGGCATGTCGGAGACGGTAGTAAAAGCAGCGAGCCATGCCATCATGTCGTTTAAGATATGCTGTTTGTGCCAAGGAAGGGCATCCACTGACAAGGTGTTGGACAGTCTCTGTGAATTCATTGCAAAGTCGACATTTCATATTGATATTTTCTTTAAGAATCACATTTAGGCGATTACGAGTGGGAAGTGACTGGTCCTGAGCAGCAAAAAAGGAAGCCCTCAGTTTCACATTTAAGACCAGCCGACTTCATCCAGGCGAAGGAGTCGGAGGGATTGCTATTCTGTTGCATGTACACACGATGCAATGGCTTCTCAGAAAGCTTCTCCACAAAAGACCGACTCTGGGCAGACTTGGTGAAGGACTTCACCTGGTTTAATCCCATCGCTGTACCGTCCAGCAGTACATCGCCATCAGCAACCTCAACCTCAAATTTCAGATTCTGTCCAACAACCTTGGCACGCTTAAAATAACTGTGGAATTCCTTGTTTTCATCATGAGTCTTCACATGCATCACCAGAGGATCATCCGATAAATAAATATGTGCAAAAGTACACAATAAAATTCTATCATGAAGAGCCTCCACATTAATCAAACCCCGACCTCCAGAATTGATTGGCATATATACACGGTTAAGAGAGGAACGAGGGTGGTGGGCTCTGTTATCAGACATGATCCTTCTGGTCAGGCGGTCAAGACTCTGGATGTCTTGTTTCGTCCAATCAACTACTCCAAAGGAATAGGAGAGGACTGGCACAGCAAAAGTATTGGTGGCTTTGACCTTATTTCGAGCATTTAGCTCTGAGCTCCAGATTTTCTTTAAACGAGATTTGTACTCGGCCCGAAGTTTGTCTTGAATCTGGGCATTCTGGAGCTTATCTCGAACTTGCATTCCAAGATAGGTGTAGGCCTGATCTTCCACAAGATGCTCAATAACTCCTCCCCCTTGTAACTTGACCGATCCATCAGTAGTTACCTTGCCACGTTTCAAATGAAGAGTATTACATTTGTTGAGTCCAAATGTCATGCCAATATCATTAGAAAAGGACTCGACAAGGAGAACCTGCTCTTTCAAATTGGAATCTCCTTTGGCAAGGAGCTCGATGTCATCCATGTAAAGGAGATGAGTAAGAGGTGTTGGGGATCTGTGCTGAGGAGGTCCGGGATGGTAACCCTCCTCTTTATTGAGCAGAAAGCTCAAAGGATTTAAAGACAGACAAAAAAGCAAAGGACTAAAGGAATCCCCCTGAAATATTCCCCTTCTGATTGGAATAGATTCCGAAGTCTGCACCTGCCCCAGCGAGTACATCTCAAGTTGAGTCGACCAGCAACTCATTAAAGACTTGAGTAAATCAAGTAGTCGCTGAGGGAGGTCAATACAATGAAGAGACTTCAGAATCCATTCGTGAGGGACAGAGTCATATGCTTTTTTGTAGTCAATCCAGCACATGGAGAGGTTGCGGTGATATGTTTTAGCCTCTTCCAAAATCATTTTCTGTACAAGAAGTTGATCCTTGCACCCCCAACATCCCTTTCTTGCTCCCTTCTGCTATTATATTATTATTATTATTATATATTATTATTATTATATGCGACGTTTCGTTGTAGGTGCTAACAAGCAAGTGATGGTATTCCTTATCGTGTAAACATATATCACCATTTGTACATCTGTGCTACTGGAATAAAGTGACTGTGCCTTATTTGATGTTATCCCATTTATTAATGCAAAAAGGTAATGAAATTATTTGTAGTGTTTTCCTTATTCACTGTTTAACGGACAGGATGATATCGAAATCTATATGATTTGACACTAGGCACGCCCTTGAAGAGATGTGGTATCAAAAGTTAGTTCACAAATTCAGTGTTGTGTGTGTCCACCGTTGACGTTGATGCAGGTTTGACAACGACGACACAGACGACACTAAGCTAAGGGAATGTTGTTCCATTTCTAAACCAACGCTTGTCCCAATTCAGCTAAGTTCAATGGCTGATTCTGGGCTTGACGTATACGTCTCTCCATTTCATCCCTAGCGTTCTCGATAGGGGATAGGTCCGGAGAAAGAGGTGGCCAAGGCAATACAGGAATGGCCTTAGAAATCTGTCACAAAACGAGCGACATGTCCAGATGAAGTCTCGACTCGTCAGTGAACAGTACCATCTCTCCTGTACCGTAGATGCTGTCTGTACCAGGCAAGACGTGCCAGTCAGTGAAGTTGCGGCAAAACTGGACGTATTGCAGGCCGTCGGGGCTGGATGTTGTGCTCCCGCAGTCGGCTCCGTACAGCCCTGGAACTGATTGGACGTATGTCAGGAATGGTCCGAGCAGTCAAACTGGTAGTCACAGTCAGTCAAAGATGTTTATTGTATTTCAGGCCTCCGGCCCATATACATTGGAGTTACATGCATTATACAATCACATACAGCTTGAATACAGATATGATTTTAACAGAATATCACGCTGAGACATTGCATTGTAAATATATTGTGATAGTTTTAAGTTGATACAGTTTTCGTAAGTAGACAGGAAGTGTTTAATTGCTACAGTAGGTGACTTGGAGAGGTAACGTTCAGGAATATATTGTTTACGTATATCTATGTAAGATGGACAGAATTTTTTTTTTTAAATTCGTTTTCAATAGATCATAATTTACACAATAGGCAAATTATTTTATAACTGTCGATGGACTTTCTTCTTCCTTCATTGATCATTAAGTTTGAAAGGCCTAATCTGAATCGTATTAATGAATTTCTGATCTCTTTGGATGTTAAGTGTGAAAGGTACTTTTCGGGTTGGAGTAGGGTTTAAAACATTCTAAAGGAATCATATCGTGAACTATTATCTAACACTGAATGCCAATCTTAATTAAATATATTGACAGCGGTTTCTCGGAATTGATATAGAAAGATTCACATTGCTAGCTGACTGATTTAGCCACACAAAATCATAACCATGAGAAAATAAGAGATTTCTTATATGAGGTGCCCACGTTACTTTACCCAACTCATCCAGATGAATAAGTATATTTTAAGCCTTTTTAGATATGCTATTGTCATGCATACATATAATCTTCAACCAGTATTTTATGCATCTAAGATGGGAATCGATATACAAGGAATATTGCCCACATTCGCCTTATACAATACATGTTGGCGTTGACTGTCCCACACCAAGAAACTTTTTACAAGCGATAGGATGTATTTTGTGGATACTTTCAACATTAATGCTTTCTCTGCTCTCCAGGCTAGTTCAGCAACCGATTTTCTTTTCAAATTAATGGTTGTAAAAACATAAAACCAACATTTCAGCAATATATTCTTCAGCTCGGAGGCTAAAATTTCGAGTTTTTCAATATCTTAATCATGTATTATATTCAAAAGAAGTGACTGTAATTATGTCTAAGTCTTCAAAGACAATACAATCTTTTAATCATGAAAGAATAACATATTACATTGTTTAATCTATTGGTCACATCATCATAACGGGTCCAGGTACTGAGATGGGTACCCGGGTCCAACTCATTACCCACCCGTCCCGGGCATCCGGGTTACCCGTCCCAGCCCTACAAGAAATGTGTACTGATTACTTACATTTACATGCTGATCTCGTCTCTCTTGTCGCAACTGATCCACCTTTTTTGAAAATGACTATATGTGTTTTATCAAGGTTCACGGATATATTTAATGTCTTTGTGTAACGTTCTAAAATATTTACTTGCGTCTGAAGCCCAACACCTGATATCTGCTTAAAATGAATAACATCATCGGCAAATAATAGTATTAAGATTTTTATTAAATCGGGAAACATTTGGACACCATTTGGACTTCATTTTTAATTTACGATTGAAAATTTGGTATATATATGAAGTCAATCTATGTTGATATGATAATAATGAATGTTTTGAGAGTGCATCACCACTTGCACTTCCTTTTGACCATAGTTGTTTGTACAGTAATTACTCTTAAAAGATGTTTGGTGTAAGACGTGAAATTGCATGTGTACGATTTTCATTTTCAAACAAAAACATACCGGGTAGAAACAAACACTAACACCTATAAGATTCAACATGATTGTCAAAATTAATGGTCTACAGTGATTTATCGACGTTCTTGAAAACCGTCAAAATCCAGAATGACACCCCATGTACGTGTATGGGACTACTGCGTTGTGCACGTGCATCCCATCCGTTGTGTTTAGGGGTGGTGATAAGGAGAAATGGCGGTGCGTTCATAAGATGTCTGTCTTTGAAAAGTTTGTTAACGCTTATACTCCCTATCCAAATTGAAAGTTCAGGTTCCACTACTTTTTTAAAGAGTATAAATTCTATGACAGAAAAAAATAACACACTTTTATTCTTTGCTTTTTGTCTTTTAACAGAATGAGCGGAAATCTTACAAGATACGGCTTCAGGGTGACTGAAGTGGTTAGGGAAGGGAGAAAAATACTACGAAGAAGTCATCTTGCGCCATATCCTGCTCGAGCTCTATGTGGACACTTAGACGTCAGCTGAATGGATCAGCAGAGCGCGTGCATTACCGGGGACCGCTCACTGTTACTACCCGAGAAGTCATTATTCCTAGCCAGGCATGTGACAACAGAAGTCATAACCTTGGCCACAACCGTTTATTGTTTGAATCTGCAATGGAATCTCTTTTCGTGGATGACCTTCAAGGCAAAGTTCATGATTTGTACAATAGCAACTGTTATGTATGTTAAAACGATCATTCTCCCCATCATCAGTGTCTTATGGTGGTTGATGGTGATCGTGTTTATCCATATTTTGATAAAGCATTGTCAGCAATACCTCATAGGCTCATCCTTGAAAAAGCAAGAGTGCAAATGAGTGAGTGAGTGAGTTAAGATTTTAAGTCACATCGGCAATATTTCAGCCATATGGTGACTATAAACAAGTTGTGAATTTACCATGAATACATATACATTATATAAACCTGCCGACAAAGGACAGTAAAATCAACTAGAATATCACAGTATCAAGGAATAAGGAATAATACTAGCAACTCTCATGTTGGATTTCAAATTAGGACAACACAGTATAAAAATGGGCTATAGATCGCCAACAACTGAAGGAAGATCACCATACCAGGGACCATGGGGACTTACATTACGTTTGCTACCTGCATGGACCCTAGTTGGATTTACATCATCCCTTCAGCTGTCAGCAATGTTTGACAATCTAGCCGTAAATTAAAAGAACATATATGCTACGATTAAAAATAACAGTAGGTTTAAATCTACGTACCCTCTCAGGAGGACAATAATTTTACAATTCTTTAACCCCCTTTGAGGGTACAGCCACTAACAATTTCAGTTACTAATCTAAGCTACCAATAATAAAATATTTATAAATTTACAAATCATTTAACAAATCTAATTCTATTAAAAATGCAATAATTAAATGAGAACTTATAGTATTAATAAGATCCTTCATAGTTCGTGATTTGAAATAGTTATCCCTAGTGATGGAATATTCAACACAGTCAAGCAAGACATGCTTGAAGAGTGCAAATGACATCATACGGACTTATATTTCCAGAAAAGCACTCAGTTTGCTGTGAGAGTCCAGATTACTTGAACACTTACGAGTAGAAGTTGAAACAGAAAACGAGGGAACATTAGAATGTGCCAGAGACATTACACTATGATATTTTATTCAATTTACCCATTATGTGTGCATTGATGGTGTTAGTCAGAGTCTTTGTTCATATTAGATATCAAATTACCCAACTCTGACTATATAACTTTTAGAAATAAATCTTTTTGTGTATGTCTGTCTTTGTTGAAATTTAGAAGAAAAAAAGTAGCTAACCACTTCGAGGCGTTGTTTAAAATATTGAATTTATCCTGAATATAGAACACAGAATGCCCGTGTATTCATCAAGAAAGAGTTTGAATAGAATTTAACGTAGATATCCAGCGTTACACATGCACACACTATCATCAATTAGTGCTAATAATAACCTGAAGATGCCTTTCCTTTGACAATTTTCAACCACCCATGAGACGTTTTAAAATATTCAACAACCAATGAGACGTTTTGAATTATTCAAATATTCATGTGAACAGTTACACAGTTTGATAAACATATGATAAACATTAAACCTATCGACCAATAAATTTCAAATAATATACCAGTGACATGGACAAATTGCGCTTGTGTTTCACATTTCATCGTCTACCTTCAGAGATGGAGGTTGTGCAAAAAACGTGTGTGTGTCATGGTAGCAAAGTTTATGCTTTTCTTATTCGCTCATGCTGATTTAAGCGATACAGTATGCATAGATTATGATAGAATAAATGTCCCTTGACAACTTGTCGCTTGCAAGACATCAATTGAACTCCATCAAGAATATCTTAATATACCGCTCTTACGCTAAACACGTTATTGTCATTTGTGTTTAGTATTGACAAAAATGGCATTGGGTAATCATAGTCTTGACACGATTGCTGAACCTCATCATTCTATCTTTAACAGAAAAAAAGGACAAATCTACTTTGTCCACCTGGAAGCAAGGCAGTCGATTGCCACACACTCTCAACGAAACGGTCGTTTTACAATCCTATGACTGGTTTCCAAATTGTGACGAATGCATGAGAGATGCCAAACGGAAGTTTCAAGATGATTTCAACGTCATTAAGCGAGTCGTTATTAAAACATTTCTCTGCAGATGAAGTGGCCATGGCGGATAAAATGAAACTGCTTGAGAACATGTTTACTTTCGGCTACTGTCACCAAGATTTAGATTGTCTCGTGAATTATGTTTTGGCTGTATGTTTCATACTGAAGGGGAACAGTTTCATACTTGTCGTGACATGTCTGAAGAAAACCTGTTGGAGAAATATACTAGGCATCATTAATAAAGGGTCAAATGATATATAGCACATGTAAAGAAAAGTTTCCCAGAACTAATAAAACTAAGAGTGTCATCATAATGTTTGATGTGTTGGCAAACGTGACACATCGTGACATACAGACAAAAAGTTCAAATAGCACTAGCAAACATCAGTTTTATAGACCAACCCCCAAAATGAAAATGACAAACATGAAGCACTCGGTCATTCAAAATATCTTGTGTACCCTCGTCGCGCACACGGGTGCACCTTGTTCTCATGCTCCGTATCAAGTTCATAAAGAAAGCTTGCGGAATCGCATTCCATTCCTCTACTAGAGTTCTGCGGAGTCCTGGGAGATCCACTGGTGCTGGGTGACGTGTGTACACACGTCGACCGAGTTCATCACAGGCATGCTCAGTTGGGTTAAGGTCTGGCGAGCATACTGGCCAATCCATCCGCTCTACACCCTGCTGCCTAAAGAATTTCGTCACAATCCTGGCCTTTTGAGGTCCAGCGTTGTCGTCTTGCAGTAAAGAGGGTCGACCATAAAAGCTGCGCATTGCTTGCAGGAATGGTACTGCTATAGGAGCCAGAATCTCGTCCCTATGACGCTGTCCGGTAAGATTGCCGTCGATCACGTGCAGTGGAGTACGTCCAGTAGGTGTTATCCCTGCCCAAACCACGACCAAATCGGTTATGCGTGGCCACAGTTGCATCTGTGATTCGCTTTCCATTGCGACGATAAATCCTCTGCCGACCATCATGGAAGGAGAAATTGAATCTGTTTTCATCTGTGAAGAGCACACAAGACCATTGACCTTGATTACTGCGGCCATGACGTCTACTCCATCTCAAACCCGCCTATCTGTGACGTGGTGTTAGTGGTGGACGAACTGCAGGTCACCTATAGCGGAGTCCTGCTGCCCTTGAAAGGCGACGAACGGTGCTCCTGGATATCCTTACATTGTTAACATTGAAGTGTTCTGTCTGAAGATCTGCTGCGTTAAGGAATCTGTTACGTAACGCAGCGTTATCATCTGGGACGACCTGATCGACGTGCATATTCCACGGACCCATTGGCTTGAAATCGCTGCCACAGTCTACCAATATCACTCTGACTCACATTAAAGCGGACAGCAACCTGCAGCTGAGTCCCATAGCCTGACCCCTTTCAGCAAGAATCAACAAACGTCTCATTTTAAGCTGTGATTTCAAACAGGTAACTGAACAGTGAACGACAGTGAAAAAGCAACAATGCATATGTATTGTCCTCCATGGATAGAGCGACTTGCACGTGCAAATCATTGACATTAAGTGGCAGCTGGACTTCCCTATTTACAATTTAGATAAAAAAATGTGTCATTTGTAACAGAATGTTAAAGAGCGTAATTTCAACGAAATGATGTGTTTTCCATATTGTTTAGAAGGTTTGTAAAGCATTCAGTTGAATATACATACAAAGCAGCAAAAGAAACGTCAGTTTGGAATTTTCCTTCGCAGAAACGGATAACTGTAAACTCATTTAATGTTTTGATTGTATATTTTTGACAACATCTCCAACTTTACCTGAGCAAAGACATTCCTTCCCAAACTCAGAATGGAACCCAGGAAATGGTCTCAAAAAACGCAACCTAATCTCGGAGATGGTACGGTGTTCTCCATGTTTTTCATGCAACTCATGCTGCACGTGCTGTTCACAAGGACCAGCCCTATAAAATGCAAACCCAAACCCGGTTTAAACATTCACATTGCAACGTCAGCAGGATGCCGCGACTCACGACAGCGGGGAGGAACCAGGCGCTAGGAAGACTTGAAGCCGGCCACACTGCACAAGCCGTTGCCAATCACTTCCAGGTCAACGTTCGGACCATCTACAGGCTGCAGCAACGTTTCCGGGCCACCAACACCACAATGGTCGCCCCCGTACTGGCAGACCAAGGGTGACCACAAGACGACAAGACCGCCATGTTGTGCGACAGCATGTACAGAATCCCATCATGCAGGCATCCGAAACAGCACGCCAGACAGTGGGAACACACGGAAGACCAATCAGTACTGATACAGTACGCCGACGTCTTAACAGCGGGAACCTCCATTGCCGTAGACCTTACTGTTGACCTATCCTCTCCCCTCGTCACGGTCGTGAACGTCTACAGTTTGCCCTACAACACCAAAACTGGCGATACAGGCAATGAAGAACTGTTCTGTTCACAGATGAGAGTCGGTACTGCGTATCAACTGCAGATGGCAGAACAAGAATATGGCGACGACGTGGCCAGCGTTACTCAGACCAATGTGTTATGGAATGAGACTCATGGGGAGGTGCAAGCATCATGGAATGGGGTGGAATACGCCGGAACCAGTGAGTGGGTCCTGTGGTGTTCCAGAACTTTGGTCCAGGGAGAGGAGGAGGCATCACAGCGGTGCGCTATATCGACCATGCTCTCAGACCCCACGTCATACCACATTTCGCACATCACCGGAACAACATTTTCCAGCATAACGCCCGGGCTCATACTGCCAGAGCTACACGGGACTTCCTACAGCAGAACGGTGTCAACATTATGAAGTGGCCAGCCCTTAGTCCTGATTTAAACCCAATTGAACATCCTTGGGATGAAATTCAGAGGAGACTGAATTATGTCATACCAAGGCCGAACACAGCCGATTTATTGTACCGGGCCTTTCTCAGGGTGTGGTTGCAGGTGCCAATGGCCTTCATCAATCGATTGATGCACTCCATGCATAGACGCTGTGCTGCAGTTATTGCCGCTCGTGGTGGTCACACAAGATACTGAAGTCAAGAGTCTGAATGGACTTCAAACGTTCACGTAATGTCTTGAAATTGTGCTGAGTTATTCATTGATGTGTCAAGATATTGTACACAAAAATGTTTTTGATCTGCTTATTATGGCCATTTCTGTAATGATTTGATTAAAGTGCATATCTAATTTTGATTCGTACTGACGTATTTTTTGCTGCTGAGTATATTTCAAACAAAAACGAAGGTTTTACAACTAATCTAAATAGTGTTACCAATAGCTTGACCCTTCATTCATGACGCCGAGTATACTGTGACAGGGTATTACGTGAAGTCGACGATGAACAGGTACAAGAAAACTGGAGAAAACTGAAGGGTTGAGAAGCAGAAGCAGAACGACCTAAGTGCGACTTGGGTTGTTTTGACATAATAATACGCCACTAATCGTCATGTTGAGATCTACAGTGTGTTGGCATGTCATTAATTTATGCATTAATATTTTATAGCGTGTTGAGCTTGCATTATTTATGCCTAACTCAGACTTCGGTTGTTCTGCCTCTGAACGCGCCTGACTTAGGTCGTTTTGCCTCAGAACTCTTCAAAAAAGGTCTGTTTATAAACCCGGGTGTGGTGGATCTGACACTGGTCCTGTTACATTTTAGCTGCATAATAATTCATTCATGGGTAGACTACGCGGATGTAGTTCAGACAAAAGCGTTTTCACAAAATGATTTGGACAAGTGTGTTCAAAAGGTTTCAGTATTATTCAAACTATTTGTGGAAGGATTATATTGATACATACAGATGATGTGGTTTTAGCATGATCACTTTCGACAAGGAATTTGGACAGAAAACATATAAAAGTGTAATCCAAACATGTTTAAGTTCTACTGCTATTATTCCCCAGTTGATATCGTCAGTCCAAGGGCGGAGGGGTAGCCTAGTGGCTAAAGCGTTCGCTCGTCACGCCGAAGGCCCGGGTTCGATTCCCCACATGGGTACAATGTGCGAAGCCCATTTCTGGTGTCCCCCGCCGTGATATTGCTGGAATATTGCTAAAAGCGGCGTAAAACCCAACTCACTCACTCGTCAGTCCATCATCGCAATTGTTGTGAATGACACTACCAACAACTCTGAACCAAATTTTTTTTGTTTCGTGTAGTGTTTTTTTTATTTATAACAGTTGTGCCAATGTCGGGCTTCATCATTATGACTGCTGTTGATCTTTGAGTACAAAGAATGTCTGTAAAACGCAAAATCTGTGTAAACATGTATTTAGAGAGGCAGTCGGGTACTGTCATATAGGCAAATATACCAGGCAAGTTCATATCAAATGACAATACCCAAGAGGCAGGTCACCATGACATTCACAACGGCTGTCTGGCTTGAATAAGCCGGTATATGGAACTCTTAAACAGAGTAACATTCTTTTTGGTGTAGGGTATCAGGGCAGGGTATTGGAATGGTCCAGAAACGCTGTGCCCTACCACAAAATACTTGTATTTGGCTCTCCCGAGAATTTGATATGTTATTGTCGGGATATATCTCATCACTTTAAAGAAATGAAGTGAGCGTTTTTCGTGATACCTGTTATTTCATATAATATGATATAATCGATAAGAATGAATTGTTTATTACAGTTTTAAGTTCAAAATGTTATATGTTTGAATAAATTTCAACGACGACGCAGTGAAAACCCTAACATACGTTACTATTTCAAGGGTAACAAACTGATGGAAGCACCCTGGGACGACCCGGATAGGACGACAGACACACCTGCACCCACCCAGTCTCCCTCACACCATGCTGGGAACACCTCGCGAGAGCGTAGCAACAGCCAAGGTCGTCCCCGTCGTGGTCTCAGGTCGGATTCGCGTCGCCCTCCAAGGGAACACTCCCACTGGGGGTGGGGCCAAGGCCACGATTATCGTAAACATTTTACGGCGCATCGGAAACGACCGGAGCAGAAAGATGTGACCTCTGCAACTGTTAACAATACATCGGACTTTGTGAACTTTGTGTTTTGGAATATTGGAGGGATAACACACAAATTATATGATAATGATTTTATTGATTATATCAAATCATTTGATGTCATTGGAATTAGTGAAACTTGGAGTGAGAATATAGATATCCATAATATTTTCCTTGATTTTGAGGTGATTGTAAAAGCAGCAGATAAAATATCTACCCGTGGAAGACTTTCCGGTGGGATATTAGTCTTGATACGTGACCAGTTTTGTAAATATCTGAAATGGACTAAAACAACAGAAAACGCTGTTTTTATACTATTTGATCGAGCATTATTTGGTCTGGACAGAGATATCCTCTACGCATATGTATACATTCAACCAGAAGGCTCGTCATGGTACGATAAACAATATCCACATTGTAAAAATGGAATAATTTTATTTCAAGATTCATTATTAGATGTTGTATCTCATCTACCAGATGTTTATACTCTCTGTGGTGGTGATTTTAATGCTCGAACTGGCACAAACCTGGACTTTGTAGAGGATGATTTATTAGAATACACAGAAAATCAAAAAGAATCCTATTGGGACTTTTTAATTGATTTTTTTAATCTAAAATGTTTTTCCGCCGACAGAACTCTTAACAATTTTGGTAAAACCTACTAGATCTATGTTCTACCATGAATATCCATATTATGAACGGGCGATGTGGCAGCGACCTAGAAACTGGGGATTTTACGTATATAGGCAATAATGGTACAAGCCTAATAGAATACATTATCTCATCATCGATATTATTTGACTTTGTTGGTGCTTTTGGCATACAATCTCGTATCGAGTCAGATCATTTACCAATAACACTATCAGTAAAGACAGATCATGTTAGATATTCTGACGGGTGTGACACACATCCAAATAATGCTTATAAGTTCTTCTGGGAAAACGATAAAGCTGAACAATTTAGAGAGAATCTGTTTTCGGATCATGTTCAATCATTTCTTGATAAATCAGTTGATAATGCATTCACAAATATTGATGACAGCATTAACTATGTCATTAATGCTCTCTGTTTAGCTGCGGAAAATATGAAAAGAAAAATTGGTACATCAAAGAAAATATCAAACAAATGGTATGATAGTGCATGTGAGAAACTTAAAACTAAACGTTGTAAGCTATTAAATAAGTTTAGAAAATCGAAAGATAAGAGGTCATTTGAAGAATATTGTCAGATAAGAAATGAATATAATGTAGTATGTAAACAAAAGCGACTTGATTACTTTAAAGAAAAGCGGTTAGACATAGAAAATAGCATATGGGACTCAAAAATGTTTTGGCTTAAACTGAAAACTTTGAACACTTCTATCGTAGCAAAATACAATATTAGTATGAATGAGTGGCATCAACATTTTAGAAATCTTCTCAACTTAGAAACGGATAATAATACTGATAACTTTGTTGACGACGCAAATCCATCAACGCCTCCTGACCCTAATTTTGCGCTAACAGAGGATATGCTGGACTCTCCTATTAGTAGGGACGAGATTCTGGACAGCATTAAATGCTTAAAACCCAATAAATCACCAGGTATTGATGACGTAATACCCGAGTTAATTAAGAATTCGGCAGATATTTTAGCACCATATTTAGAATTATTATTCAATATAATATTAGAAAATGGTAGTTTTCCAACTTGTTGGACAATCGGCATTATTGTCCCGCTCCATAAACAAGGAAGTATCGATAATCCAAATAACTATATAGGCATTACTCTTTTGAGTATTTTTAGTAAGGTTTTCACTTCTATCATTAACAGAAGATTAGTAACTTGGGGAGAGACATTGAATAAAATAAATGAATCTCAGGCAGGTTTTAGACATGGATATACGACTACTGACAATATGTTTATATTACAAAGTATTATATAGAGATACCTCAACATCAAAGGTGGTAAACTCTATACATTTTTCGTTGATTTCGAAAAAGCATTTGATTCAGTTGATAGACAAAAGCTATGGTCTATTTTTTAATACCCATGGTCTAAGTCCTAAAATGAAAAAAATTATTCATAATATGTATGAAAATGTTAAAGCTTTTGTTAAGAATAACAATGAATTCTCAGATTCGTTTGAACTACAAATCGGGGTAAGACAAGGCTGTATACTTAGCCCATTTTTATTCTCATTTTTCATAAATGAATTAGCAACCCAAATTGAAAACAATTGTGAGTATGGGATAGGATAGCGTTAAGCAGATTGAGATGTTCTTCACATGATTTTTCTATCGAAAGTGGAAGATTTAAAAATGTCAAAAAAAGAAAATAGAACTTGCAAACTATGTGATCTTAACCAAATAGAAGATGAATATCATTTTCTTTTAATTTGCCCTGCTTATAATTCCATCAGAAAGTTGTATATTAAGAAATATTATTGTGCCCATCCAAACCTTTATAAATTCTCAGCATTGTTGAATAACAAAACCCATACTATACTGCAAAACTTGTCCATGTTTGTTTACTATGCCATGTTGTTTAGGACTGAATATATCTCAGAACACAATGTAACCTAAAGTTGATTATTTTCCCTTCTTCATGTATATTATCCGTGCGTGTAAATATTGATTTATAAATGCATTGTACTACAGGCCTGTGGCCTTTCAGTACCGGAAATAAATATATATATATATTGAATAAATTTGATTATAATGCGTAACATTCCTCAGTTATCTCCCTTCTGGTGCGGCCCCAGTGCCAACCTTGCGCTACTCGACCTTCTCGAACTTAAGGTCGAGTTGGTGGTCGAGTTGGTCGCGTTTCAGAACGAGTTAGGTCGAACTAAGTCGAGTCAGGTCGAGTCAGGTCTACCAAGTTTTTAAAAAAATATTTTGACATGTCAAAAATTGTCCCCGATGGGGTCGAGAATAGGTCGAGGTAGGTCGAGTTTAGGTCGATATTAGGTCGAGTTGGTCGTGGTGAAGGTCGAGCTTGCCTAACATGCCGATCTGTGTTCGTCTTAGAGTCGATCTGTACTCGGCCTCGACTCGACCTTGAGTCGACCAACTCGATCTGGACTCGACCTAGAGTTGACCGACTCGACCCGAAGTCAACCTATCTCGACCCCAACTCCACCTAATCACGTCCACGACGACCACATAAATGATCGCCATCTTCCCAATTGCTCATCAGAGCCAAACAGCTGTCAGTGGTAGCACACCCTCTCCACACCAACCTGCTGCCACCCAGAGGTCCACCCTGAGCACACACCCTCTCCAACACTGCGCAAGGCAGCGGAACAAACTGGTATCTTCCCTAGCTTTGACTCCAGTGCTGCAGCAGGTATATCTCTGAACCTGCCAAACGGACTCTTGGACCCTACACTCACCTCAGAGGATCAGTCACATGTTCAGGACTCTCAGCAAGGACAGTGAAACTGTGAAGAAGAACTTGATACTCATATATTGTCATGAACACTTTATACTGATGTGAAATGTTAGTCTCAGATAAGAAAGAGGTGTTCTTTGAATGAGTTTCAAATAAAACTTTCTATAAGCTTTTTTTCATCTCATATGTTTTTTGACTTTCTTCACATCCATTGCCAAGTGTAAATTGAAATACATCTTGCACGATTGTAAGAAAGTTTATTTTGTTCGTTATGTTTACAGTTTTCATTGTGTTTTTTTGTCGCATTTACCAATTGGAAATAGTGTAAATAAACAATGAAGTAGTCCTAAATAATAGAGTACCCTTTAAAGTCACATGACTAGCATGTTCTCTTGCCAATGAACAGCTCCTGGGACCACGAAATAGTCCTTCAAATAGTTTTTTTGGTTGGCGCCATCTAGTGGGGTAATGTTCCTCGCACCCGGTTATCCCCATCAAGCAGCTGCATGCAGGAGCGCCACTCGCCTGGGGTGAGTGAACAGTCCTCCATTCTCCAGTTCATCCACCAGTTCAGGCAGGTGCCAGGCAGTCTGCACCCAAATTGTAAGCAGCCTTCGCTTTCCGGGGCTCACCGGGTTTCATGATGGTGATGTTACAACCTTGCAGTCCTCAAATTGAATGGGTACCTGGTGAACACTGCCCCTGTGATTTATACAATTCGTTAACCAAGGGCATACTCGGCAGAAAAATGGAATTTCCGTCGAGAACGAGTCGCCCCGGTCGACCACAGGTCGAGTAGAGGTCGGGCCGGTCGAGTAAAGGTCTAGTATTGGTCGAGTATAGGTCGAGTATAGGTCTTCTCAACTTGGTCTACCTGAGTCGAGATAGGTCGACTGAAGTCGAACTGAAATTGAACTAAGGTCGTTACGAGGTCGTTATGAGGTCGTTGTGACGTCGACTCGGGTCGAGATACCCCCAGGTCGAGACAAGTCAAGTAGTTTGCGAGGTAGAGTCGATCGAGCTCTCGAGATCGCCACTGGGACCCTACCAATACCACTTCGCTAACAAGATGGCGCCAATCACTGCGGTCCTTAGTGTACTTCCGGTATGTCAATGTTGTTCAAAGTGTCTTGCACAGTCGACTTTAAAGGCGCAGCAATTACGATGCCTGAGATGTTATGATGTGTCTCGGGATGCTGCAGTAGAGGGAGTTCGATGTGTCCGAGATGTCAAATCATACTGAAATGGTGGTTGATTGCTATTCGAAGTAGCGACGAATAAAACCAAAGCAAGGTGATGTAGCCATCATCTCTCGCTGGTCTCAGCGTTGTGTGCTATTTACACTCCTGAACGACCGATTTCATCACTGTAACTAATTATGGTAAGTATCACATATTTTGAAAGATTTAAAGTGTGAAGAAAACGTTTGTTATTATTCTTCTTACCAGAATTAGGTAACGAGCTTGCCAACAGAAAGGGTTTTAAATGATGCAGAAATGTGTAGAAAGGATTCATACCAAAAGACGTTAAAATATGGTACTTGTTGGTCCCTGTCTGGCGCTCGGCATCAATGGGTACAACAAGGACTGGTCGGCTCGGAGTCAGTATAATGTGTCTGAGTGGGGTATTCATGCTTCACTGCGGCATGGTATCTCAGTGGGCTAGCACTATAAAACCAGCTTAGGTCTGAGCTAGTACAAGCAGCCGCACATACACATACACACGCATGCACGTCGTCATATGAGCGAAATATTCTCAAGCACGACGTTAAACCCAATTTCACCTCACCTCACCAAGATGTATCTCTTTACTGTATCATTGTCAAACTGATACATCATTAGACAACTGTAATGTAGGATCATGCATCAGGAGTTAACACCTTGATAGTTCTGTTAGCTGGCTGTGTCTTTCATACAAGATTGAATAACTGATCACAGTACAAGTATAATATGCAGATGTTTTATCACTCATGATTTTGGCTGATGGATGTGCTCCAGGCTGTAAACCAATGTAAAAGCGTTACTAGTATCTTCTAAGGTTTCAGAAAAAGAACATGGTTTTAAAACGCAATATTCCTCCCAAAAGTTCACCAGAAGCATGTAAGATTGGTACATACATCTTGCTTTGTATACTTGTCATTATTATTGTGCTATTTCCTGAAATGATTTTATGTAATATGACTTACATGAAGACTGTTTTGTTTCTCAATTTTAGTGACTTAGGTCGTCCTGCCACGAAAAATATCCCTGACTTATGTCATTCTGCCAGAAAAGGGAAATTCAATAATTAGTTTTGCCTCCATAATTCTGAAAATATTTCATGAAACAACATCTAACAACCGTCATCTAAATCAATGAAGTGGGCCTGACCTTGAAAATGTACAGGTCAGAACCAAAATTTTGTTTGATGAGCAGTGTGACCATGATTTTAAAGTTCAACTCTTAGATGCTTATCTGCAGGTGTGCAAAGTGAAAGTCAACCCAGCTCTGATCTTAGCCTAGATGTACAACAAGCTATTTTAAAAGTCAAATGCCCTCTACCCGTACACTAAATCTGAAGTGAAGTTTACAAGCATTCCTACCACCCAACTCTCTCATAGCATAGCATGTGTCCAGCCATGTTATCAACAGATACATAATCAGCCTAGTAGAGAGCGCCAGCCAAACAGGTCAGTATAAGTTGTAATTACAAATCAGCTATGCCTAAAAGACACTGTACATAGATGGGGTCAGTGTACCAGGGCAATCAACTGGAGCAGGCGATGTCAACAGGTTATGTCAACATGCTCGACGGCATGGATTTGTGGAGGGAAAGACAAGTGAATTTCTCTTGGGGAATGCCTTGTTTGTTTTTGACATTGACAAAATGTGTATAGATTCGGAGTACCTGAACTTGGTAGAATCGGGTAGTATGAGACCCTCACAAAAACACTGAGTTGTATTGCCTTGCCTCATTGAAATTCTATATTGGAAATCGATCAAACCCGCAAAGTATTTATCAAGTAACTATCATTTCGCTAAAAGATGAATGTGTCTCAGGTTAGGTGTGCTATACATTGTGACCCGAGTTTAAAGTCCCATGCCATAGGTGTTTATGCAACAGATATTTTACCTACTCTTGCACCAAGCCAGCTGCGAAAGGTGTTGGACTCATTGTCAATACAGAGAAATGCACACAAGATGGTCGCAACTGCATTCCCATGCATTTCAAATAGAATGTTGCAGAATATTTCGATATTTTAGCTGAACAACCTGTTGATAAAGTATTTCATATTGCTATTGAAGTCTAAGGGTAGCTCTTACACCCGCAATACAAAACAATTACAGTCTTCAAATTCAAATACGTGTGGTTTGTTTACATTGTATTATAAATTTACACTTGTATCATGTTGTACTGCAGTTTAATACAAATGATCATTATGTTCAGTGATGAACTGGTCTCCACATATATTTGTAACCACTTCAGATTCGTGTCTAAAAAAATATTAGTGTCTGTTGCTAGTGTTGGAAATCATGTTCACTACAGTACTGAATCTTACATACATTGTACTCAGACGTCAACTGAGAGAAAACATCAATAAAATTAGTTTTCAAAAATGTTTTTAGGTTTTGAATCGTATGGATACATGTGCACAGACAATGGTTCAGTTGTCTCAGAACGCTAGATCTTTACAGTCACGGATCAATCCTCTGTGGAAGAAAGTCCTTGTCTACTCCTCTTTCAAACACCGACTTATATATCAGTTATAGGCGGTTTAAGCATTGGAAAGACATTTTGGACCAAGAAATTATTACAACGGGCTGACACCATGTTTGATCAAGCACCCATCTTAATTGTCTATTGCTGTGCGGTTTGGCAAGGTGTCTACTGTGACATGCAATACTCAATTCCAAACATTGAATTTCATGAGACACTTCCCACAGAAAATGATCTAAAACTTTGGTCTGATCAATCTCAAAACTCACGATCTTGGTCAATGGTGATTTAATGATGCATATCTGTAAAAATCAACTCATGTTACAACTGTACAACTACTATGTGGGATTACGATCAGCCAGCCAGCCTACCCGAAACTAGAATATAATAGAACTATTTCCCTTAACACACATTATTTCATTCTCCTGTCTAATCCCAGGTCAGCTCACGAATACAAAAGTTTAGCTACAAAATCAGAGAACACGTTTAAATTAAATAATTGGCTGTAGGTCATGGATAAGAAGGATCATAGTGGCTTATCCGACAAGAGAATCAGAAACTACATTACTTCAGTGTAAAGTCTGGTATGCTAATAAATCATAGGCTGTTGACGACCTTAAACGTGTTAAAGCTCTTGGTGTTGACATGCCCAACCGCTGGGGAGGGCCCGACTGCTTTGTGGTTAAAAGAACTAAAGTCCCTGTGACTAATCACTCACCATCCTATAAACATCGTTGGCTGAACATTGGTTGCTACATTTCCCATTCAAATGGCGAACCATAGGCCATGAGCGAGCTAGAAAAATGTATCTGCACATGTTGGAACACGTCAACACCAAGCAGAGGAAAGCATTGCTGACACATCTTTCTCTCGGACAATTCAAAGCTATCATCACCATGCTATGTAACATTCTGAAGGGAAACATACCCCTGTCCGACCCGGTAAAACTCGACTGCCACGATGCAATAATCTCATCAGGACATTAACAAGCATGGTGGTGAGACGTCGTGAGAAACGCCAGCTTTTAATCTCACATCATCGTTGCTCGCTTACTTGTCACTCACTTCGAAAAACTGCTTTGAGCAAGCCGATGATTCTTCTAACAATTGGCACCTACCAAAGAATGATGACCAGCCAGAAAGAACTGAAGACAGCTACAACAGCAAATCAGACAGTGAATCAAGATAATCAGACATCACATCAGACAGCGAATGAACCAAACATCGGCAAAAGATGTGCGAGATGAAAACCAACCACCTACAAACAACAATGACTTTTTTTTGTTATGAGTTCCTGATCATCTTCTCAAGAACATTTCTTCTACAAAAACTATGGGGAAAGTAATGGCATTATGGCTATTGCACAAGGACAAAATCGACTCAGGTTACTGAACACCGAATGATAATTTAGAACTCGTATTGCAATATGGAAATATGTTAGAAGGTTCAAAGTGAAAGTGATTCGTTTTGTTATTCTGTGCTCTTCCATGACCGAGAGACCAACTGGTTATAGGGAGTTTCACAAATTGTGAAGTATTATGGCAAAAACAAGAGTGGAAAAAGAGTGTATGTGAAACGCAAATCACAGCTTGGTGTGCCTGGTCATGGTAACTTTGGAACATCGGAATCTTTGTAAATGGTCAGTGTAAAACAATGTTTACCATTTTCATCGAATAAAACAAATATCCTTGAAGTGTATCATCATTTAATGTATTTTTGTGTTAACAGCAGCAGCAGCAGTAGCCCTGTGCAGTCTTTATCTGTATTCGTGCCATTTTAAAGGACAGATCGCGAATGAGATAAGTCAACATCAGATCTCTGACAATCATACTTGCCAAAAAAAGACCAAAACAAAACAAAAACCGAAAAACTTATTAACTACTCACGATATGCACACACAAAACACACCTCTCAGTAGAGAGTAACAAAATTGTTTTGAATGCACCAATGTAATAAAATATAGCACTTGTATTTAAACCACACGAGAGCGTTGTGACACAGTTCTGCCTTGATCATGTTTACCCAAGCATTCGCTTCATCTTTTCAAATCGACTATTTGTCGTACGTACACACCCCATTCGTGATATTAGTCATATCGACAGAGGGTTCCAGTGTCTAAAGACCCTTTCACACCACGACGATTTAGCCAGAGTATACCGCCGAATGAAAAAATTAAGATAAGTTGTGGGTAGGTTTTGTATAAGTTAAATGCACGTTGAAGCACGCTGGTACACGTCGTAGTACGGCGGGGTCGATGGAAAACTTTTCGACGTATGCCAACGTATGGCTCATACGACCTGCGACCACAGAAAGTACTGAACGTGCTTCTAACCTACAGCTACCGAATGGTGGTGTATCGGCAGCGTTCTTCGGCATGACGGTTATGCTGCTACGGTGATGGAGCCTTTTCATAAGCTACGACACGTGATTGTCGGCGATAGGCTGCCACGCGCTGTGCATAAGTTCGACTGTCGTTGGGCATACGTTGTGAGTGCCGGTGTAAGATTGAAAACATACCCGCGTTGAAAAGGTACCCGGCGGGTACTTTTTCAACATTGAATTATTACACTTTTCAACGCCCGGGGTCTTTTTTCAACATTGAATAATTACCCGGCTGCTATTGAAAAATAACCCGGGTCACGTATTGAAAAGATACCCCCGTTGAATAATGACCCTCGCTGTTTCTAACGCTGTAAACGTACGAAGCCAATTGAAACACCGTTGATTAGCTTTTTACCCATGTACTTATTTATGTATATTTCTAGCAATATAACTTAATTATAGATTCGTGTTTGTGTTTTAATATGGTCTCTCGCAATTCCGTGTGGAATGGCTTGTGTACACATATTTATGGTTTTATCAAAATGTTTTGTTCAAAATGCTGTACATACGGTGAGACCGAAATAAATCATTTGTTGGACGACTGTGCCTGTCTTTGATAGACGCCGCAGATCCAGACGGGAACATCCAAATCTTTGATATCGTGCCGATGCACGTCCGTATAAAAATGTTACACATTTTCAAAAGAATATAACACTGATAAAGTTATTACATGTCAACACTTTTAATCAACGTGGAAGAACAAGAAGTCAAGGATATCTAAGATTTCAAAACCAGTAGGAACCAGTCTAAAAATCAAACTTTCAAACTTTCGGCGAAAATGTGAAAAATTCAATCTGGATAACGACAACCTGTTTTTCAAATCCAAATCCGGACCGCTAAGAGTCCGTCACAAGGCAGATGTGCCAGTGTCCCGATTTCTCGAAACAAACTTAAGTTTTAACTCAAATTTCAAACTGAGTTTGACAATTTGAAACAGCTGAATTTATAACTCAACTGCATTTTTAAAATAAAAAAACCCCAAACAACTTCAGTAATCTATCCACCAAACTCAAATTCTCCACTATGTTTGAGTTATATATCGATTTCAGTTCATTCTGGAAAATACATTTTCTCAAATTTGAGTAAAAACTCAGAGCGTCCATCGGGAAATGGGGGCACACCTTGGTGTAAATAAAACTTAAGTATACACGCTTTTTTAAATGCAAAATCTACTGATATTCTAATGTAGCTGCGGTTTTATTTTATTTGACTTTTTCACGCGTTGAAGTATATATATGAATCCGCTATTACCTGTCCACTAAGGCGTATATAGAACATCAAACTTGATAGCAACGTTAGTTTTCGTACAACATAAATTTCCTTTGAATTATACCGAGAACAAAAACTTAAACGACACTAAAGCTACCAAAAAGGTGAAAAGCCGTGATTGATGAACGTGGATTTTATACGTCATTGACAAAACTATGGCTACATTCCTCCTCTCCTATGAGATTGTTCTGTATTGAACCGATATCCTATAGGTGACTGACGGCGATAGTGTTTTTTGTTGTTGTCATGGCTATAAAAACATACATTTCTCAATATTCAGTGTTATCCTAATGAAACTGCAATAATTTTATTTTATTGCTTTTGTGTGCCGTAAATAAACATCTCTAAGCAATTATGCTGTTTTCTTTCACAAAGCTCTCTTCACCACAACCAGACATCTCATCCCACAACATTACACCCCACCCCTATAACCATATATCCCCACCCCAACAAGACACATAACGCCTGGACATCCACACCCCTACAAGCATACACCCCAACCCTACATCGCACGTCCGCATATCCCCACACACACACACAACCATACTCCCCTCCCCAACAATCATACATATCCCCACCCCCATACCCCCTCCCCAACAATCATACATCCTCACCCCCACAACCACTTATCCCCACCCCAATAACCAGACATCCCACCCCTGCACATTCCAACCCCCACAACCATATATCCCCAACAAACAAATAATCAAATCAAATTAGATATGTGTATAGCGCTACATATCCAGACTCCTGCTCATGGGCGCTTAGTCGAATGCTCGTTTGAAGAGGATGGTTCTGAGACAAGATCGGAAACTGTTGATATTTTCCAATTTTCTAACATTTTCAGGTAGTCCATTCTAGAGTACAGCACCAGCTCTGCTAAATGTTCTGTCACCGTTTGTTGTGGTTCGGACAGATGGAACATCTCAGCTTTGCTGACTAGCTGATCTGAAGGTTGTGAAAGTTGACTAGTTCCTGGAGATAGAATGGAGCAAGCCCATTAATGGACATGCAAACCAACACAAGAAGTTTAAATACAACGCTGTCTTTTACAGGGAGCCAGTGTAAATCCTTCAGGACTGGTGTTATGTGCACATACATATGTGTGCGTGTTACGAGTCTGCCAGCTGTGTTTTGAACACGCTGTAACGTGTCCATGCACTGCTGTTGTGTTCCATAGAGTAGACTGTTGCAGTACTCTAGGCGTGATGTCTCAAATGCATGGTTTAGGCATTTTACTGATGGTGTGTCCATGTACCTGCTAATCTGTCTGATGTTCCTTAGGTGGAAATTTGCAGATTTGCAGATGTTACTAACGTGATTTTCCGTGCTTAATGTTGAGTCAAAGATGACACCTAACTTTCGAGCATGGCTTTCTGGTTGAACAAACATGTCTCCAATTTGACCTTGAACTTTTATTTTATCTGTTTGGAGCTGATGATGAGAATCTCCGTTTTGTCATCGTTCAGTTTCAGAAAATTACCCTTCATCCAACAGTTGATCTCAGCTATGCAATGTGTTATTGTCTGCAGGGTATTCTGTACAGAAGATGCAGTTTGTGGCTTGAATCCGAGATATAGCTGAGTGTCATCAGCATAGAGATGATAACTGAGATTGTGGGCTCGGGCTATATCACCAACGGGTATGGTATATACAGTGAACAGGATTGGGCCCAGGACTGAGCCTTGTGGCACTTCATAACTTAATTCTCTGCTCTCAGACCTTACCCCATCGATGATAACTGATTGCTTGCGTCCTGTGAGAACAAACACCCATCCCCACACCCACAACAATACATCCCACCGCACATTCCCACTCCCGCAACCATACCCCGGCCCAAACAGCCATACAAACCCACCCCTATTATCACACATCCCCACCCCAGCAACCCTACACCCCCACACCCACAAGAAAACATCCCACCTTCTCACCTTCCCATCCCAACAACCAAACATCACCACGCCCAAAACAACAAATCCACACCCCCACAACCTACATCCCCACAACCATATATCCCACTTCTGCACATTCCCATCCCCACAACCAAAGATCTCCACCCTAAGGACCACAAATCCCAAATCCCCCAACCACGTGTGGGTGAGAGATGCATGGTTGTGGGGCTAGGGATCTAGATTTGTGGGGATGGGAATGTATGGTTGAGGTGTTGGGGATGTATGGTGTTGTGGGGATGGGCATGGACAGTAGTGGGATGTCTGGTTGTTGGCTGGGGATATATGTTTGTGGAGGTGGGGATGTATGTTAATGGGCGGGGTAGTTATCTGAATGTTGTCACATTAAGTGTCTGATACTGTTTGCAAAACAACATGACAAAGGTATACCAATATTATTCAGAAATGTTTATGATTGCAATAAACATGGAGAATCAAATTCTCTGTACACAAAAATACACACAGATATACTGCTCGTTACAATGAATTAGACACATTATTTTACTAAACTGAATATATGAAAATACACAGTATGATCAGTATGTTAATAGATTACCCTAAACATGCATCCCTTGCCATAAAGGTACATATATTTGTAGATGAACTTTTTAGACAGATACATTCCACTATTTGTGATTTGTACTTATGACACCTGTCCTGAGCACTGCAGTTTTTATGGCTTGAAGCCAGTATGAGAGTATACATTTGCTATATATTGATCATTTTGAGCATGATAACCCTGGTGATATTAGAATAGATCTGATACATGTCAATAATCACATACTTTGATATCAACAATTATTCAGCCAGATAGCAGGTAACACGTACGCAGGTACTTTTTTATATTTTACAGCAGTGCATACATACCTATATTTCAACACACAATCAGTGATTTTGCTTTGAATTTTGGAGAATGTTCTCTGAAATTGTTGACCAGTTCATTATTGTGATTTGTTTTAAAAATTAAAATTGTATGGTGTGTCTCGAAATTGTGTCTTTTTATGATATTTGGATATTGTGTTACCACCTAAACTTATTTGGACTAAAGCACAAACTACTTATGGTACACAGAGTAAAGAGGCAAATATGACATTGTACAGGTATTAAAAAAAAGTTGGAAACATACAATGCCAAGTTATATTTAAGATAGTTGATGCTATTATTGTCTCTATAGTGTGTTATGGTGCAGAAGTGTAGGGAACCCCATATTGTAAAATTATTGAAGATGTACAGCATAAAATGTGTAAAACAACAAACAATGCTATGGTTTGGGGAGACTGTGTCAGAGCCCCTCTCAGACTTGAGTACACCAAGGGTTAAATATTAAGTATTGGTGCAGGCTACTGTATTTGGATGAACACTGACTGCCTCGCCAATGCTATCTAATGGACGACACTGGCTGTACCATATGGGCTACTCATATAAAACATATTCTGTTTAGACTTGGATTTGAATATGTCTGGTTAAAACAAGATGTGAGAAATGTGAAGATATTTTTTCACCTTTTCAAACCATGATTATTTCACAACCTACTGCAATCATGGTGTAGTTCTGTGAACAGTTTATCGGATTCATTCTATTAATATTTCATAATGTGTCCGTTTTCCGATTACATAAAAAAACTGCAGCAGCCATTGCTGTATCTGGGGTTGGAGGGGTATATTTATATAATCATAGTGATGTGATTTTCCATATCCAGTAGATAACACGTGAAATCAACTTCTCGGTAGTATCACGCAGATGTTGCCATACCATGACCATTGTTATACTTTAAGATCAATGCCCATATTGTGTCACCATGATCAACCCCATGCAAAATGGAAGAAATGATATGGCTGTTATATTGAAATGATGTATGAAAAATAATAAATATATTCTTCTTTATTTTTATTTTTTTCACACTTACACTTTTTGCATAAATAAATTTTCGAATTAATCAGTTATGTGTTTCAAATGTGTTAGATCTATTTATCATTAATTATATAATGTGGTAACAACCATTTTCTAGTTACTATAACTAGGCGTTCAGTTTATTTCCAGCATTCAACAGGAGAAAATGGGACCAAATCATCGGATAATACCTAATCAAACTACATTAATACTAACTATATTCAATCAATTTGGTCGTTAAGGTCCATGTTTTGTGTGTACTATTTCGAGACAACAGCGAGCTGACACGAAATATCAACGCACATGTCGGTGTTGGAAATGGCATATGTGTTATTGTCTCGAAATGCGAGGGTCAGTGGTCAAATATGAAATGCAGTTAGACAAATTGAATACGATGAGTAGAAAGGTAAAAGCATGACCTACAAGCTCAACACAATATTTTGTGTAGAATCGGGCTGTCCAGTTTCGATCAGGTTTCGCGAATGTCACGCCATGTGTATTTTATGTAACGGATGTAACGGGTGTAGAGGTAGAATTTTCTAAAATATTCATTTCTTCACCGATTTTGTTCAAACTTGAAATATATGTTAATCATAACATATGAAAGCAATATACGTTTGCGAAAGTCTAGATTTTCATTTTTTTTAAATTAGTGTCTGTTCTGAAGGGTCCGTGAAGAACTGATGTTCTCGGACACAGTACTTGATAGCACAAATACACGCACGGCAAGGACATTAGCTGCACGAGATTCTGTGCGAAGGTCGACCGCGTATGATACAGATGTTAAAACTTTCAGTTTTAGGCGCTAGTGACGGTTGTTAATGGGTAACTCTCTCCACGTGATAGAAGTTGAACTAGCAAGAAAAGTAAAGATTAAATAGAAATAGAAATACACATAGTCGAGAGAACTATCCATTAACATTTTGACAGTTGCTAGATGGACAGTTTCCTCATATTAAGTTTAAACTTCATGATTTATTAGTTTATTTCACATTTCTCACTGCGTTAAAAAGGGGATTTCACGTTTAGTTGATTATAAGGGGATTTCACGCTTAGTTGATTATAAGGGGATTTCACATTTAGTTGATTGAAAGGTAAGTCAAAATTTATGTAGTTTTAGTTTAATTTTCCACTGCGTAACAGTGTCCAAACAGTGATTTGAATCCATGTGATACAACATATGAAAAATGGTACATCTCCAGGTATTGATAACGTCCTTATAGAAAAAGTGAATCTAAAATAATGCCCTTTTGAGTAGCAATGTTCAATAAAATATTTTAAATGGTTGTTTCCCACAAATGTGGAGTAGAGCAATTATAGTTCCTTTACTCAGCTCACACGGGAAAATATATACTTGTGTTTTAAATGAAAGACTAACAAAATGGGAAAATGTTATGGATAACGCTTCTGAAACTCAAGCTGGTTTTCGGAAGGGCTATTCAGTTCTTTACCATATCTTCACATTGTATGCTATCATCGAGAAAAATCTGTGTAGAAGAAGGTTTTATAAAAGCTTTTGGTTTTGTAAATACAGATAAACTCTGGAAATTGGTTTCATCATACGGCGTAAACCAAAGTTGCAAGCTCTTATGAGTATATATAAAACAGTGAAATCGTGTGTCAGAGTTCAATCCGAGTTACATTTGGTTTACGGCAGGGTTGTATGTTGAGTCCAATGTTATTCTTTGTAGAAATCACAAATTATGGTAAACATGGAGACCAATTGTTTCCAGATGTATCTGGATTCCTAATGTTGCTATTTGCGGATGATGTAATTCTTGTGTCAGATACTATTGGTGGTCTTCAGTGCCAGTTAGACACTTTAAAATCGTATGCAGATAACTGGTGATTAACTGTAAATTTAGATAAAACTAAAAATCTTGTTTTTAGGAGAGGTGGGGAATTAGCTGTTAAGGAAAACTCGCTTTATGTTGAGAGAAACATTGAAGCGGTAAACTGCTACAAATATCTAGGTTTTGTTTTCGCTTGTAATTGTAGTCTTAGACAGGTTGTCTCAAAGCTTGCAGCTCGTAGTAAGAAGGCTTAAATGGAATTAGCTATAAACTTAAAGGTCACATGCAACCAAAAAATCAAACATAATTAAAACACAATTATCACTTATTCATCACATATAATAAACATTGCTGATTATGAAAAAACATATAAACAAAATTATAAGCGTACAATCGCAAATCAAAAGTGCAATATTTTTTATTTGGGTTTACTTCCCAAGAAACGAAGCAGCCGGGATACCGAACCCAGTCAGAGCGGGTGGGTGTGCACTCAAGTGTAACGGCTGGTTCAACATTTGCAGATGCCCTCACGGCTCATTGTGTGTGTATATATAGAGATGTTTGGTTTTGTAAATACATGGTCATTTTTTGTGCATAACATTTTGCAATCAATAGAGGTGAGGTGAGGTGAAATTGGGTTTAACGTCGTACTTGAGAATATTTCGCTCATATGACGACGTGCATGCGTGTGTATGTGTATGTGCGGCTGCTTGTACTAGCCCAGACTGAAGCTGGTTTTATAGTGCTAGCCCACTGAGATACCATGCCGCAGTGAAGCATGAATACCCCACTCAGACACATTATACTGAATCCGAGCCGACCAGTCCTTGTTGTACCCATTAATGCCGAGCGCCAGGCAGGGACCAACAAGTACCATATTTTAACGTCTTTTGGTGCAATCAATAGATATCATAACATGTCATGTGTATAAGTATCACACCTGCCTGTTTGTGTAATTACATAATGTGACAGCGACCGAACTCGGGCCATAAATCAATGCGATTTGTTTATGGTGTATAGCCTGATAGGTGTTCAAATTGCATGTGGTCAGTGATCGAAGTTGTGTATTGAATATTGTCATTACCAGACGGGCAGGCAGACAAATAGGTGTCACTAAAACAGACGTTGCGTTTTGTCTGTGACAACGACATATCTATATCACAGTTAGACATTCTGTCAGGGCTAAATAATGACACTGCTTTTAAGTATCGAACTGAGAAAGTGACTCGGTAAGAAGAACGTGTGGTGAAATTATATAAACAGTTAAATCGGTAATCTACTGTCATAACATAAAAAGCTCGCGCCTGTGAAATATCAACAAAACATTAGAAAATAGCTCACACCAAAGCCTTCAACGAGTATTCACCGGACAATCCGCTCCCAAGCTGTGCGAACCTATTTCACTGCGCATGTGACTATGACCGCAGCCCATCGCAGCGCAGCCCAGCTGTTGAAACCACTTTTTCCCCCAAGCGCTGGGGGAAAATTAGTGAATCGTTTGAGGTTTTTTTCATCGCGTTATTTTTCAACTTGATAAGTTGAATTTGCATTTTTGATGATTTGATTCAGTAAGTCCATACCGAAAGGTATCAGAATCTGCAAAGTTGTGTTTAACGTTGCATGTGATCTTTAAGGAAATTATGACCAATACCTATGAAAGTATTTTTATTAATATTTGACAGCCAAATTCAGCCAATATGTTTGTACGTGTCAGAAGCTTTGGGGGTTAAAATATCCGATAGCATTGAAAACAATTCACTTACAAGGATGTAAAATGGTTTTAAATGTCGGTCCACAGACACCAAATGCAATAGTATATGGAGAATGTTGACGGTTTCCAGTTTATATGTTCACCATCCAACCAGTGTGCGAAATAGTTTCCAAATTGTACTTACCAGTCGGGCAAGCTATGCCTGAAAGTTTCTAGCCCACAAAATATATCACTAGCCCGAAATTTGAATGTAGACACGGGTTTCATCATTAAGCTGCCAATATGATGAACATTTTTATCAGCCCATAATCTTGCATGATTTAAAAGTATATTAAAAGTTAACATGTCGGAGAGAATTATATGTTTTCAAAATTACCCCATGAAAGTTCACTTGCCAGTCGGCCCAGTGACTGTGGAGATTTACTGGCCCGACTGGAATTTTACTAGCCACGGACTAGCGGACCAGTGGCTATTTCGCACATTGCATCAAACCACAGATGTCCGGTACGTTGCATACGCGTATATATCTTAACATATGTATCTTACTTGACAGTGTAGAAACAGCGAGGGTCATTATTCAACGGGGGTATCTTTTCAATACATGACCCGGGTTTATTTTCAATAGCAGCCGGGTAAATATTCAATGTTGAAAAAAGACCCCGGGCGTTGAAAAGTGAGTCCGGGTAATAATTCAATGTTGAAAAAGTACCCGCCGGGTACCTTTTCAACGCGGGTATGTTTTCAATCTTACACCGGCAACACGCTACGCATTCGTTGGTATAAGTTATCTGTAAGTTATCGAAACGTGTTTCATAAGTTAATAATACGTTATGTATACGTCAAACTCGTAATGAATACGCTATGTATACGCCCAACATTGAAAAAAGAACATCTGTAGTTCAGTGTATAACAAGACAAAAGACAAGACGAGAGTTTTATTAGGGCAATGACCAATACAATAGATCAATGGAATATTTGCCTGTGCACATGGCGAGGTACGCATATAGACAACAACCATATTATTATTGCCCAAGAGTGAGGATATGTGTAAACGATTCACAAAAATTCAACTTTGTTTCTTTCGTTTAAGATATAACAAATACACTTCGCAGCTTTAAATACTTCAAAACTGTTTTCACATTTTAACAATTTGAGAAACTTAAACGTACTTATATTTTCCAATGGAATATTATTTAAATATTATTTGCGTATTTCTCGATATTTTGGACAAATCAAGAGTACATGTTACTGATCGTGTTTCGTTAGAACAAAAGGGGCATAATCTATCAGCAAGTGGGATTTTAGGCACACTCCATCTTCCTTTTTCAAATATAAGCATATGTGAACTGAGACGGAAACGTGTAAATGCAATTCTGTACTTCTTATCATCAATGTTAGTTAAGTATTTCTCGATGCACAGAGTTTCCTTAATATGAAGATACAATCTAGTTTCACTCAGAGTTACTAATAGAATTATGTTTCCTCATTTGAGCATAAATATCCTTAGCCCTTTGTGTAAATTCGCTCACAAAATCATTACTTTCAGGAACATACTGTGCAACCCAATTATAACCAAAACCAAACCTGAAGAGCGTATCTCTCAATAAACTTGCCCAATTTTCAGTATCAGGGTTCTCATTTGAACGATTCAATAATGAATTGTATATCAAACTATATATCTATCTGGTTTACTTCTCAAAATCTTAAGCCAGTATTTGATAATCGTGACAAGACGAATAACGTTCAAAGGAAATGACCCAATTGTCCATATAAGAAAGCTGATGGAGATGACATTTTGACATATAGTATATTATGTTTCATAAATTTCAGGTGTACCTTTCAATAGCATTAGCTTCCATAACACCCCTAACTTCACAACCATATGAAAGAATAGGATTGTTTGTTTGTTGTTTAACGCCGCGCTCAGCAACATTCCAGCTATATGGTGGCGGTCTGTAAATAATCGAATCTGGACCAGACAATCCAGTGATCAACAGTATGCGCATCGATCTACTCAGTTGAAATACGATGACATGTGTCACCCAAGTCAGCGACCCTGACCGGTTAGTCGCCTATTACGACAAGCATCGGTGGCTGAAGATCAATTCTAACCAGGATCTTCAAGGGTAGAGAATAGGAGAAACAACTGATTGGAATAACTGATACTGAATATCTGGAGTAATATACACATTATCATTGAATATATATATGTGCTATTAAGAAAGTGGTCAAATGTAACATATTTTATATTTGGGATTACACTTAGTAAATTGGTCAAATGTATCATATGTTACATTTGGGATTACACTTAGTAAAGTACAGATTCTAGTACTTTTGTTGGGTTGAGTCCCATCCAGTATTCGAACCCACACCCTCAGAGTCAGGCACCTAATCGCCAGCACACAAAGTCTAACCCGCCTAACCCGCCAAACCACAGATTAGAATCAATGCGCCGTCAGCTCACACCCTGTAGCCTGGGGTATTTATACCCGAGAAACACAGAACCCTGTGATACAATAAGCGTGTATCTCCTGTTTACTCGTATGTCTCAGTTAACAATGGAGACGACAATGTGGGTTTTTTTTCTGGGTCAGTCTTGTAAAGCAAACATTGTGTTTATCGTTGAAACAGGTTTCACGGTTTCGTATCTGGAAAAAGGCAGTAAGATATGTCAGACTGACATGTATACTAAACAGCAAAAGAAACGCAAGTTTCGAAAAAATGAAATCTCATGAAGGTAAGCGTTCATGTTTATGGAACGTTTATGGTAAAGTGACGCAATAATCCCAGATGAGATGATGTCATGCAATTTGACGTCCATACGAAACATTCGCACAAACACACCAACAGTGCAGCAAAACCATAATTTTAGCACGTGCATCGGCGGTTCTGGATGAAAAACATGCATTTCACTCTGAGGTATCCTTTATAATGGTTTGTGTCAAAAAACAGTTCAGTATTGACGCTAGGAGGTGTACACGCCACACAAACAATGTCTAGACTAACGACGGAGCAGAGGAGAATGGCCATTGGAAAGATGCACGGAGGTAGTTCTGCCACCGCTGTAGCTAGACAATTGGGCTGTCACCTTACTACCATTACACGACTTGCTGAACGTCATCAGCAAAGCGGGGTTGCTGTTGATCGTCCCCGTACCGGACGGCAACGCGTGACAACTCATGCGCAAGATCGGTTCATCCGGGTCACTCATCTAAGGAATCGAACTCAAGCAGCAACAATGACAGCAGCCTTAGTTCTTGGGTCAAGGGGAGCAGTGTCCAGCGAAACGACGAGGCGTCGTCTTCGGGCTGCTGGAATCCACTGCCGAAGGCCATATGTGGGACCAATTTTGGCACGTCAACAACACCAGCGACGTTTGCAGCCATCACACAGCAAGGATGTCGATGGATTATCTGGCTCAGAACAACATTAACGTGTTTCCATGGCCGTCTCTTTCCCCGGATATGGCTCCCATTGAACATTCTGGGACGAAATTGGACGGAGGATTGCTGCAGGTAGACAGCCACTCACACTTGCACAATTGGAATAGAGATCGGTGTACGAGTGGAACCAACTGCCCTAGGCATTCTTTCAGATTCAAGTGAACACAATGAGGGCACGATGCACGGCCTGTGTGCAAGCTCAAGGTAGCTATAAGCGCTACTAAAGAGACTGTCACTTTTCGTGTTCAGGGGTATCTCCATTTGACGGACTGTGATAAATTTGAACTTATTGCAATTCCATGTCAACAACTTTTAGCTGTTAAATTGACAGTGTTTTCTATAGAATAAATGATTAGACATAATTGTGGTTGTCTTCTATTCAAAAACTTGACCAAAAGCCAGACTTGCGTTTCTTTTGCTGTTCAGTATATGTACAAAGCAGGGGCGGATCCAATAATTAGGTGAAGGGGTTTGTGGTTTGTTTTTTGGTTTTTTTTGGGGGGTACCCCCCTCTCTGAATCCGTCCCTGACCCACTCCCTAGTTGATGTGTACCTCTCACCACCTACCCCTCAACCCAAACCCCACCCCCACCCCACCCCACCCACCCACACACACACACTCACCAACCCACCCCCACTCCACACCCCAGCCATACATCGTGAACGGTCCCTAAGACTGACATGAAAGGTTTCGGCGTCTTTAAGTCGAATACTTGGGCAGGGTGCGTTTTAATGTCGATATAAATACGTACACACTATGTACTGTCAGGAAACCAGTATTCTCATAATGTTCATCACAAGTATACACACGAGCTTTAATCAAGCATCACCACTTGGTTTAATATGATAAGCACGCAAACAGGACATGTTCTTGTACATGATTTGAAAACCAAATTCCATTATTAAAAACAGATATTGTTGCTATAATAAAAACATAAACAAAACTGGTTTCAAAATTTGACAACGCATTACTTGCATTCTGAGAGGAATACACAAAATAGTGAATATCAGCAATGCCGGAAAGCATAGTAGCTGATAGTCTTACAGTTCTCAAAAAAATATTTTGGAGATTTAATGAACCACAACTGGCGACGACATCAGTACCAGGTGTAGCCAGCCCTCGCACGGATAACATCTGCCAGTCTCCTCGTAGTGGCAATATCGAATCTTCAGCATCGGAATCCTCTGCCATTCTTCGTTGAGTGCCTGTGTCAGTTCCTGTAGATTGTTGTATCTCCTGATGATAAGCCTCGCCACCACGTGTTCAAACGAGGCAACTGCAGTCGGTAACGTGTAGAGCCGACTTTCATCTGACCAATGAACCCTACGTCATGTCCTGAAGTTGCGGTTTTCTCGTAGTCTGCCCCACGCCAGGCGTTCTTACGTATGCCTATCTGTGAGGAAGGGACGTCTGATCGGAAGATGTACCCACAGACCAGCAGCAGCAGCATCCTCCTGATGGTACTGGTGGAAAGTCACAATCCCTCTCCACAGGCGCAGTTCTTCAGCATGGTCTTGCGAGACGAATTAGGAGTCGGTCATCACGGTAGTTGGTCTTCCTGGGTCTTCGTTGGTCTTCCTGGGTCTTCGTTGGTCTTCCTCGGTCTTCGTTGTTCTTCCTCGGGCTTCCACGATACCGTCGGGACAAGGCAACAGTAACAAATAAGGAGATTCAGTGTTAACGATGAAAAATAAATAACAGCGACGCTGACGCTGGCAAAATCACACACGCGAGCTCACCCGCACACACACACGCTTCCTGATTGTGAAAGAGCTAAAAGCACCAGATGACTAACTGTTTTTTGCACGAGTAACGTTTAATGACAGGATACTTTTCAGTTATTAGTTAATATAGTTAGTTAGATATCTATCTATCTCTCTATCTACATATATCTATCTTTATGTGTGTGTGTGTGCGTGCGTGCGTGCGCGTATGACTAATAAGTATTCTGTCATATATAGATATGGATGTACATACATATACACATAGCTATGTGTTGTAAGGGGGTTGGAATAGCCCTAAAATGACGTCATCATCGAACACCTGGCTGACCTCATTTCAAAGGGGTGTCAATGACCTTTTACTGAGTTGACCTTGGATTAAACAACTTTTCCCAGAGGTATTTTTAGATCAGGTGCATAGCATCACACCATGACATCACGCCACTATTTTGGACCAATCAGCATACAGCAAACCCACTCCGGTGTGACCACCCTGACTGAGGGGTCAATGGCCGTGCGTCCCGTGGGAAACACATCATAGCATCACACCATGACATCACGCCATCAGTATGGACGAATCAGCATACAGCAAACTCACACCGGTGTGACTCACCCTGACTGAGGGGTCAATGACTGCGCGCCCCCGTGGGAAACACATCATAGCATCACACCATGACATCACGCCATTAATTTGCACCAATCAGCGTAGAACAACTATCGGACTGACTGGACCACTGACCACAAACTAGTTTCATCCATTTTCAATCTTACCTATAAAAAAACCCCTCTGACGGTCAGTTGAAGTTATCATTTTGTCCTCTTACAAAATGTTTATATTTTCCATACTCAATAACCTTTTCTGTGGCCTGTGGAGAAAATCTGTTATCTCAGAGCGCGCGCCGTTGAGGCATGGTGAATTAACAGTCGCAGCCTCCACACACTTCCCTCGTCTCACTCAGCCGAGGTGTAATATGATACCTCCTCAAGTTGTACTCAAAATCATGGGTCTAACATTAGCCTGTCTCACGGTCCCTGACCCATATTATTTTGCCTGCAGCCTAGCCCTCCCTGCAGTGCTAAGGCTCTAAATGAAGTCTAGATTTCCCCCAGGTCTGCATTGGGCTCCTTGTCAATTTAAATAGGTTTGTTTGTTACTATCAAGATAATACATTCAGAGACTAAACATTAGTATAGTCTAACATGTGCACTCATATGTGTAAAAGAAATGATACACATTTGTTCAATGCAATCAGCGTTCATGAAAATGGTTTGAGTTTGTCTTGACCATCACCAAAACAACCCAACTCAATAGAATTTCAAATGTATTTCAAACTTACCGGTATTCACATTCCATATTTGAATATCCAATCCATATTGTCATTGTATCCTGCCTTGTAATGCAGTGGCAGAGGGAGGGAGGTTTCTGTCGACAGTTATAGCCTGACGACATTTCTCGCAAGTGTAAAACACCCATCAATAAAAATGCTCGTTAGAATGAACGCTAGCTGGGGCGTGTCAGCTTTGAAATGTGCGTTCTGGTCATGGGGTTTTTGTACATCATATTTAGGAATGCAACTTTCAACTTTCTAAAATTCCATCAGGAATGGGGTGTAATTGTATAGTGTTAGCATGAAAGAGTAATCATAAATGACAACGCACAGGTGTATATTATTTTTAAATGGGTATTTATATAGCACTATAGTCCATACCGCATGCATGCTCAAAGGGCTGGTAACTTTTTCCTTGGATGTCAATCACAGCCATATTACCATTCTCAACTCCCCGGGGATCATCTTGCTGCCACTAGGCGCACTAAGTTAATGTGGCTCCTAACGAGGTATACATGACAAAAAACAAGATAAACTGATTTCATTTTTTTTATTAGCTCCGTTTCAAACGAGTAGAACTGCGGGATAGGAGCGCTCCCAGAAGTCTACTTTACATCTGTTGTCTTATTACCCTTCCTAATCGTCATGGTCTTCACTCTCTTCATCAGATGTTATGTCTGCATTATCATCTTCGGTCAAGCCTTCGACCCAAGACTTATATTGGTACAGATTGGAAAACACATCATGATACAGATTATTTGTGTCTCCTACTTGTTTCAGTATTCCTTGTGTCTTTGGACCATACTGCATATGGTACAGATAAGTAATAAACCAGGCATACGTCTCTTTAAACGTGCTCCACGTGGATTTGTTCAGTTTGGCTTGAATCGTGTCTTCGTTTAAACCTCTTTTCATGTACAGCTGTCGTTTGTCATCCAAAAAGTCTTTATTCAGCTCACGTGTACGTGAATACATTTGTCTTATACCTTGCTCTTCGAGATCAGCCATCTTTTTTTTCCTGTTGTTTTGTGCGACATCGTTTAATGATTCATCATCATCATCATCATTTTCCATTTCAGGACATTGTTTATCGTGTAAATGTCTTTGTAAGTTGTGGTTATTGCTAAACACTTGACCGCAATAGTCACAATCTGACAGTGTACGTGGTGCCTTCACAGGAGAGAAGTTGTCGTCTTCCTCCCACTTCCTTTTAACTTGGGGTATTCCCGGTGGACCCACTGAAGACTTTACAGGACACCAGTTTCTTCTGTGTTTTTGCAAATCATGCACGTCTTGAAACATGAGTCCACAGTCATCACAAGATGGCATGGTTGGGAGGTTTTCTTCACACGTCTGCTCACGTCGAAAGTCTAACTCGGACTGAATGGTCCTAGTTTGGATGTCTCCTTTTAAGCTGAATGCATTGGGGCAAAGTCGCAAATGGGGAGGTGTATGGGGTTTTAGATCAACCAACAAGTAACCATATGGTTTCTGGATAGCCCTTTGAAACGGCTCCATGAAACGGTCTGTGTTACCTGGATACATTTGCTTCACCAAAGTCATGATTGGTTGTTGATCGATAGGGTTGTTGAACAGAAGCAGATAATGGCAGTTTCTTCGTTGTGTGGGATCCTTACTGAAACACAAATTCTGGTTCAAGGCTATCACTGAGAGATTACGATGATGACTTCCTTCCGTAAACAGATCTGTAATGCGTGGGTCTTTGCTCGCTGTCGACATTAAGTCGTCGAGGATCACCACATTCACCACATGGGGGTCCAGAAAGGCATCCTTTTCGAGATCAGAAGGAATGCCTTGATGAAATTCCAAATAGGGATAAACATGGGTTTGAATGGCATTATACAAGGGCTGCCATCGTTTGTAGAGCCATATAATACGTTCAGGATAAGGTTTAATGTTCATCCTTTCTAGAAGCTGTTTCACTAAGTAGGTTTTGCCACAGGAGGTGGGCCCTGAGACGATCATGGTGAAGTGATGTTGCAGCCTACATTCTTCCAATGACTGGGTAGTTCTTTCTGATGAATGTGGTTGCACTGGTTGCTGCTGCTGCTGCTGTGGTGGAGGAGGAGGAGGAGGAGGAGGAGGAGGAAGAGGAGAGAGTTGTTGATGTGGTCGTGGAGGAGGAGGAGGAGGAGGAGGGAGTTGTTGATGTTTCTGTCTTCTATGTCTCAACATATTGTCTGTCCTGCAAAACGTCTGATAGCACACGGGACACTTTGCTGACTGCATGGTTGTCCGAGTCTAAATAGCAGGGAACCTGTCTACTAGCTGCTTTTATCTAAAAAGTCGTCTTCCGTTTCTTTGTGCGACTCTGGGAGGAAGTCATTATTTTGGCTTCAGTTTCCCCGTTCTCCTGCATCTGAATACGTGCTTTGGCCTGTTGAACGACTTGTTGGGTTGGAGACGTGAGTGCAAACTTGTCTGTAGAAGGGGGTAGGTCCATCTTGACGCCTTGTTTCTCATAATAGATCACATAATCATCCACGTTAGTAAAGGGATTGGGATATCCTTTAGCCTGCAGGATCGTCCAAATAGGGTCTCCAGTATCTTCTGTTCATTTTCTTGTTCAGAATGTATACTGACTCTCACACAGAGGTTTCAGATGAAGTGTCACTATCACGGGTCCACGGCTAAATGAAGCTAAATCACCGTTTCTGTCCTTTATATAGATGTCTGCTAGCCCTAATTCTAACTCCTAAAAACATGTTGTTAGCAGAGCGTGGTTTCGATCCACGGTCCTCTGGGTTATGAGCCCAGTGCGCTTCCACTGTGCCACTCTGCTCTCCCTTCACCTACCTTTTGTTAGGACTTTTATACACCACATCAACCAATGACAACCAAAATTGATTTATTCTCAAATAGTCACAAATACACACAGTATTGTACAATGAACATCACACTCTTACACATGTAAATCTACATGACTACCCCAACGGACCACCTCTTTCTGAGGTACTCCTACCAGGGCCAAATACGGACAGTTTGGAGACCATTTTTCATGTTCGACCCAAGGATCATCCTCTACGTTCCAGTTCTTGAGAACTACACCACATTGAACACACTTGCAAGCGTCCCCTCTGATTAAGTACACAAATCCTGCCCGGGCCATTTGACTAGGACTCTGTTTCATCTGCACAGGCCAAGACTGAAAGGAATTCAGCCGTTCTTGGAACTGTGTTCGAGGTCTGAGAGGGATACTGTCCATACATAGGTACCCACCTAGATCATCATGACCATGAGGATACTCTGTCCTGTCTGTCTCTAGTCCCAGCAATGTCATGGCTTGTGTCTCCCTACATTCCATCAACGCTTTGCAGAAGAGAGAGTAAGCTTGGGGTCCCCGTCGGGGAAGCATATCTAACAATTCTCTGACCCGATCGAAGGACGTCTGTGGTTTTTCGATAATCTCTGCCTTCATGAGGATGGTAAGGACTTCAAACTGTACCAGTTTGTCCACCACCTCTTCTACACACTGTATAGCTTGCACTAGACCGGAGTGATTCTTCCTCAGGATATCACGGTGAACGGCTTCCATTTTCTATCTAAGAGGTAAACGGCTACCAGAACCAATAGAGTCAAGAGCATGCGTGTGTTCTCTCTAGCGACTGAAGTCTGAATGACATGGGGACTGTTCCGGGGCCTTATATTGCCCACTTGAGTCTAAAAATACCCCTGGGAAAGTGGTTTATCCCAAGGTCAGCTCAGTACAAGGTCATGGACACCCCTGTGAAATGAGGTCAGCCAGGTGTTCGATGATGACGTCATTTTAGGGCTATTCCAACCCCTATACAACAGCTATGCTTTTTTCAATACTATTACATATCAGCACTTACGCAATTCAGTCTTATGAATGTCTTTGTGGTACGTTTGTCTATGACATTGTTAAACATGTATTTCTTTATTGTAATGAAACGCAGTATGAAAGAGACAGACTGATTGAAGACTTAATTGACATTCTTGATGTAGGAACGTTCAGTAGCCTCTGGAATAATGATGACGATATTTTACTCTGTTTTATACTCGAGGGTCTTCCTTCTCAGTGCACGAAGACCCTCGAGTATGAAACATGGTCAATGTGCATAAGTCGAATATGCAGAACTATTAAGTTGTGGAAACGATATTTCTATGAATGTGTATAATTCCTGACATGTGTAAATACCATACCTATTACTGTATATCCATATAATACCATATTGATTTACTTGTTTTAATGTACCTGTGAACCTTGTATTTATCTTCATATGCTATGGAGGAAATAAAGTACATCTATCTATCTCATAGTTAGAAATATGGTCCAGGAGAAACTGTAGAAGGTGTGGAGGTGGAAGGGCGGGAGGACATGTTCATTACTATATAACATAACTGTATAATGGTATATCATAATGAGGGTAGGTGGGGTGTGGGGTGTGGCATGACAAAGTGCTGGTTGTATTTGAGGGGACATGAATACATCAGTGTATGAAATAAGGCCCGTCCGACAGCCCGAGACGGTCTAGATTTCTGACTGACGGTCTAAATTGACAGCTAGCCAGCCCGATGGTCTGGTAAAATTTGTAGATGTTCCATATATCTGAGTACATTCACCATATTTGGTCTGGTTATAATTCATTTTGGGCTGGTACATTTTGAAGTTACCAGCCCTGATTTCTGGCTGGTTTTTTTTGGCTTATTTCATACACTGAATACATGTTACCAGAAAAGGGTGCATGGGTCAGAAACATCGTCATTCGGGTTCAGACATATATATTATACCACCGCTTCATCTCAGACTGACAGTTCGTCCCTTTACGCGCCATGGGGAATTTCAAAATGGTAAATGAATATGTCCATTAGTCATAGCTATGTCAAATGTTTTGGCGTGCATATATCAGTGAGTGAGTTTAGTTGTATGCCACACGTCGATCTGTAAATAATAGAATCTGGACCAGATAATCCAGTGATCAACAGCATGAGCATCGATCTACACAATTAGGATACAATGATATGTGTCAACGAAGCATGTGACTATACTGCAAAGTGGAAGGAGAGTATTGAAAAGTTTTAAAGTTTTGTTCTCCGGCAGTTGACTCTAATCCTGGTGAAAAGCAACAACAAACTCAGCAAGGTTTTGAACCGTAGGTTGTCTGTCGGATTCTAACGTGCTCAATTGGGTTCATGTCGGGCTTCCTGGCGGCGATAACCACGTACAAGCTCTGCCCGGTCTGACATTGCCATCATTACACTGGGCCTTGCCAACCCCATGGTTATCAAAATGTGGAACATGTTTAAAGATGACTCTCTTGTTCTTTGCGCCGTTGACACTGACCAGCGGCAACTTACAATCATAGAAGCATCCCCATACCGTCAGGGACCAACCTGCTCCACTATGATCCCGTGTGTTGGCTGTGCCTCACAGTCGCAAACAATGTCATGAAGAGGAGAAATCAACTCTCAAACGCCTAGTTCATCTTTCTCCAATATGCCAGCTTCCACCATACACCACTTCAGACGAACAACCTTCCAATCTGTTTGTCAGCAAAGTACATTTACCAAGTCGTCTTCCACGAAGGCCTGTTGCTTTCAGTCGAATGGGTGACCATTCCTCAAAACGACAACACTAATAGGTGCCAACCTATGGTTCAGGAAGGCCAGTCTTCACTGTTACATGTGATAGGTCTACCTTCTATCCTTCACACCATCTTCAAATTGGGAGAGTGACATGCCCCCTTTTTCATATAGATTACATGACGTCTGTTTGCAGCTGACAACTGTGGAGGGCCTATTTCATGTATTTGCTTTGTGCACAGAAATGTGTGTCGTGAGTTAGGGCTGAACTGATCCGTTTGGAGTGACTGTATCAGACTCTGGGTGCATGGAATACACGTGCTTCGTTTCAAACGTTTACCGCGTTCAGGTGTTTTAGCGATGCCGCAGAAGCAGTCGAGGAATAGTGTCCATTTCATTCTTCACTATTTTACTTGCATAATACACTTGCCATCCCGAAACTATTCTGATGTTGCCATACCTTTTCCCCCCAGATGTTTACTTGCATCTGAAGGCAAGTATAGGTATCTGGGAACCCATTTTAAAGCGAACCTCTATTGGATTCTATTCCTGTCAAAGGCACAGTAACAATGCACAAATGATAACATAGCAACATTTGGCACTGATTCTAGACTAACGACGAACCTTCTTTCAAATGACATGTTCTAGATTAGGTTAGGTCCCAAGAATCCATGGGCTTGCCATACTAAAATGTAATGGCACATCTCGCATAACATGACCAAATAAATGTCATTCTCAAAATTTGGCTATTCTAGTGCAGAGTACATCTTTGATAAGGAAAATATACCTGCGATTATTAATGAAAAAGAGTGATGTGTACATTACTGACCCTAAATTTCCTAATGACAGTCCAGCTTATGTATGACACTGTCAGTTGCCTTAAGTCCTTTGACCTTTGAAGTTTCATCGGTCTCAGGCTGGGGTTACTTCAGTTTTTAGCAGTTAAACACAGGGGTCAACAATCATCTGAAAAGCAGAGTCTATCACAGAAAACATTCTTTTCTCACAGACAACACAGACAGCATTTAAAACACTGGAAAATCAACATTTTATTGACAGTCAATAATTCTTGAATATATACTCACAATGTAATCCCTGCATAATAGTTTGGTTTACATAGCACAGCTAAAGTATTCTTTCTGAACAGAGAACAAGGCATGGGAAGTCAAAAGTACAGGCTCTTCGTAAGCTGTTCGGTAAAAGAACACTTCATTCACTTTCACACTCGGCATATTACATTGGGAGCACTATAACATCTTCAGCACACAAATTCAACATTACTCCTCAACATCTTGAGCAGCTGAGGGGAAAACCTGCTGACTTGGTTGAAACATTAGCCACTCCACTGGGTGTCTCAGAGTCATGCAAGTCAGTCCATCCATAGAAGAACAGGTGAGTTCTGGCATTGAGTAAGTTTAAGCTGAACTGTGATCTGGTTACATCACCATCCATCTACTTTACATTTGGAGGAAAATGCCAAATGAGGTTTACTTCTCTGTTTGAAACATGAGCAGATGATAATGAGGACAGATTGCTGTGTCCTGCTGCAATGGAAGACAACTACACGAAGGTAATTGCTGCACTAATTAGGCTAAAGGAAGCCTGCTGATATCCCACTACACTGACCACATGAGGGTCACACAAAACTAAAGCTTCACTAGCCCAGATAAACATATAAAGCCTTTGTAATGTTGAGGCGATAGGAATGGGAGTGACATCACACAACGCTTTACCTCACTACAAGAGCATCAGTGTTCTTTCTTTCAATTAGTTATAGAGATGACTCTTTGGCATTGTACCGGGGGGAAAATTGTGTCAGAGAAATAAGAATTGATACACATGATGGTTAAAAGTCTGTGGTGGCAAAGTACAAAGGCAAATCTGCTCTGATACACACAGATAGCTTAGATTCCTACTGTTAATTATTCTGCAGCCCATACACAGGTACTGTGGGCAATCTCCTCACACCTCCATGCCATATAAACACACCCCTATAATGGCCCACTGTTCTTGCTATCAGAAATATCAAACACCAACCATCTGGTTGTAAACGAAACAAGATCAGGCAAAGCTACACTTGTTAGTTAGTTGATGTGAAACAAGACAGGATTCGGACAGTGACCTCAATCACAGTCAGGTTGCAGTGGAGGGAAAGTCAATATTGTGATGTATACCAACAAGCATTTCTATCATATTGGCTCACTTATATCTGTAACAGATCTACACAACATTTGTTCTTAAATCTCAATAAACTGAGATATCTTACACATTGAACTCCCAAATCTATAAACAGCACACACATGAACACACCCAGATTGCCCACTTGTTGATTTTCTACAATTAAAACACCATAAAAACAATACACAATGTAACCAGAGGTTGATGAATAGTATGCTGTTTCTTGGTGACATACTGATCTACATATACAGAAGTACATACATGACATACATCTACAGATACCAGGTGTCCGATCAAATATATGCACTTACATTTTGCCCAGATGCCCTCTTCATTCATATAAGCATTACTTATATATTTGGTAATGTCAGATGTAGAAACCTTGCAAGTGTAGAAAGCTAGGTGATACTCAAGTGAATGTCTAATAATGTTTAAATCAAATAATAGTCGTACATTTCCAGAACTCATGCACTACCTTATATTTTAAAAGTTGTTTTCCAAAACTGGACAAATGCAGAAAAACACTAAATGTACCTCTTTCAATATTACCCTTTTGAATGTAGACCACTTGTAACAAACAAACCTACATAACCGCACTTAAGCAAACACATTGGGAATGTTATTGCCTTGGGATGGCGGTCAGCTTCAATGAAGAGGAATAAAGTTGGAAATGAGCACATGGAAATTAACATCAAAACTAAAACACATGCAACAAATTATGATTTTACGAAGAGAAAAAAACATCCTGAATTAGCTTGATAAGCATTGTATGTGTTATGACCATGTGTTATGTGTCAGACAGACTGTGGGTAGAATCTGTGAGGATGAGCCTGATCAGCACAGGAAACTTTCTAAAGCCACAAAAAACTGAAAAACCAAATTACATAATCCAGTCCAGAAACAAGGTTGACTGGTTAGTTGTTTAACGCCGCACTCAGCAATATTCTCGCGGTGGTCTGTAAATAATCAAGTTTGGACCAGACAATCCAGTGATCAACAGTATGAGCATCGATCTAAACAATTGTAGACATGTGTTAACCACGTCAGTGAGCCTGACCACCTGATCCTGTTAGTCGCCACTTACAACAAGCATGGGATACTGAAGACCAATTCTAACCCTCATCTTTATGGGTCTTGGAAACAAGTGACTGCTATGTAGACTAAGGTCGATTACAGGATTGGAAAAGCATTTGAGGATATTTAATGTTTCAATCATGCTCAAGTGAACTGCAGCACTGTATGATAAAAGCTGTTTTATTACGATCGTCTCAACAGGACATCTCCATTTTGTTTGAAGCAAATACAAGGGGTATGAGAGGTTAATCTGATTGGTCAACAGGAGGGATATAAATGGAAATATATTGTAAAAGTCTTTGCTGGCACTTCAATCAAATTCCTACCTGTTTAGCAATGGTGGAAACTGAACTGATATAGTCAGTTAACTCTCTTGGTTTTGGGAAAATGTGACCAGATACTAAAAAACACAGAGGCCAACACCTAGCCAGAAGAAAAACGAGTAAGTATTTACTGCCTTAGCTTTGTCTGCCATGAAACCATTCTCACCAAAAAACAAACATAACTTCTGTGATAGAACTACACCAAGTACTCAACATGCTCAAAGCACTTTACATGGAAACTTTTCCTGCAGTTTTTTGCATACCAAAAACGTTTATTTACACTTGTTATTCATACGACGTAAAAATAACATTTAGATAAAGTGTATCTTCAAAGAGAAAGGTTATTCACCAAAGACACAATATTGCAGTTCTTCCAACCCTGTGGTTTACGATATAATCCTAACGCTAGCAGCAAGGACATTGACTATCTGGTCAGATGTCACCAAGCACCAGGTTATTTAATCGTAGTCAACCCTGTCATCTGGAGTTCTTGGGGGTGCTTGATACGCTCCTCTGTGAATGTTCATTTTCACGACTATCACAAGACCTTGAACTTGAACTTGACCTCCGCTTGCTGCGATGTGGAGATGCATGGCGCTGCTTGCTTCCATTGGGTGTGAGAGACCTTGACCTCATGACCTTGCGTCTGAAAATAATTCACACTTTGTGGTAAGTTGCACATTTTGTAAAAGCATATTGAAGTTTTTCAAATTTACTAGTATTACATGTACAATCACATAAGCTTTATCAGGTTACTCACATCAACAGTGTTGATAACAGATGCTGTAACTGCTACGAGTCATGCCACCATACATGTCATATATATAGTGTTGAAATATCACCTGTAGCACATCCAGTGGGTCTAGAGTTTCAAACGTGAATTTTAAAGTTAAAAAGCGAAAACCATTCAGATTTTATGATAAATACATTTTGCTTGAAGTCAGATGTTTGTATTCCATATGTTAAGACTGTATGAAAACAATCAGGCAACATCTCTAAGTCTCTCAAACCTACAAAGAAGTTTCAGACTTCTCAAGCTATCTACTTGCATTGGTCAATTCTTGACGTGTTCTTCAATACAAGGTAACAATGTGTGATATACTTGTATTACAGGCATCACATTACTACTGCAGTCATGGTTCTGAAATTGGTGTCTGTTTGCATAGAATTACACTTTTAACTTTAAACATAAGCTACATCTGTGACTAGACAATAATAACACTGTCTGTTGTCTATCAGATGATAGGCAGCATCTTTGAACTCGCCTCTAAAAATGATATGAACGCAAAGTTATAACAAATCATGAACTATGCCAGACAGGGATGGTCACTGCATATCAACCTCACTGACCTCTTCCTGGTGTTTTCCCAGTCAGTCCAAGTCTGATTTGATATGAATGCAAAGTCATAACAAACCATGAACTATACCAGACAAGCATGGTCACTGCATATCAACCTCACTGACCTCTTCCTGGTGTTTTCCCAGTCGGAGTCCGAGTCACTGTCGGAGCTGGAACTGGAGCTGGAGCTGGAGGCAGAGCTGGAGCTGTCAGAGTTGAAACCTGTGGGCTCCCTGAGGTCTACAGCATCGGCTACAGCAGCCAACTCAGGACGCTCCCTCTACACATACAACACTTCGTCAAAAATTCATAATACACAACAGCGAGCAAGTGAGTGAAGGAATGAGTGAGTGAGTGAGTGGAGTTTTACACCGCACTCATCAATATTCCAGCTATATGGCGGCAGTCTGTAAATAATCGAGACTGGACCAGACAATACAGTGATCAACAGCAACAACAGCAAAGAAGAATGAGATATATCACAAACTATACACGGTAGCACCTTATCTGCTTGGTGGGGCTGTTACTCAATTAGATTAGAATGCACAAGTAAATATTCACCACCCACTCTAAGTCTAAATGGCTGATACGTGGATTTTCACTTCAATCAATGTCAGCTTTATAAAACTTCATTTCTTTATTACCTTCATTCAGAAACCACCAAGAAACAAAAGTACATATGCATATTTTAATCCACTTCATTTTGTTTCAGAATATTACACAATATTGTATTTCAACTTTTATTATGCTTTTACTTCCTGTACAGCCATTGAAAACCCTCAAGTCTGCTCCTTACCTTGAGTACCTTGTACCACTTCTTTGACAGCTTGGGTCTACCACGTACAGTCTTATGCCACACTACGGGGAAGTTGGTGACACTGCAGAAGTTCTGTGTGACAGCGATGGTGTCTGTGAGGTTAATGACAACATGCCACCATCCCCCCAGGAACAAACACCGTTTCCCCTGGATGCTGGAGAATTTCTAGCTGCAACATATACATATATACTTCCATGACAACAAAACTCCAGCAATAACAAACAGCTTAACTTCATTGTGAGTCATGTTATGCTTTTGACTGGAACTACATTACAACACATTGCTGAACTTTCAATGTTAAATAAAAGTTAGGCAAATTTCATAATTGTTCATTATTTTCAAAGAAACACTACAAACACTGTCACTATGGTTATCACTCTGATATGAACTCATTCACTTGTACTTAGCAAGCCTGCTTTAGATATTAACTTCAAGTTTACATCCTTGAACCCAGTTAAAGAATATTTGAATGATTGAGTTAGTTGGTGTTATCATTATTTCAGTCATATCATGATGTGATGTGTGAGCCAAACCAAGCATGATAACCAGGGCAATCATGAACGTAAACCTTCTGCTGGAACACCTAGGGGGAGGAAACTCTGTACAGTGAAATCTGGCAAATTAGGGCATCAGTCTAAGTAAACTTAGGCTCAGTATTGTTTGTTACACTGCTATATAAAATAGCTGCTGTTCGGCCATTTCGTGTTTAATTGGACGGTCATAGGTTGCTCAAAGGTTAGCTGACGCGACCTTCTACTAGGGTTTGTTAAGACTCAGTATTGCAGTGTAACGAATAATACTGAGCCAAAGTTTACTTAGACTGATAAGGGCATTGAACAAGCAATACTATCAGATCTTTGACATGTTTGATTAAATGAAACTCTTTTGACTGAATACCAACCGGTTTGAGGTGTTTTGGCCAGGACGGACTCTGAGTTTTGGGGTAGACATGAGTAAACCAGCTGATGGCTTCATCACGCTGCTTTCCTCCCTCTTCAGCCTTGACCTTCAACATCTCCTTCGGGGGTTGTAGTTGGCAACAGACACCATCTGAACAAAGGAAACATCAACATTCCTTCCTGAAACATCTCCAACTTGAAAAGCATGAATACGACAGATACGAACAGGATTGGCCGAGAATGTAAGTTTGTTCATCTTTGAATGTGTAAAACTTGAACAAAAATCGTAAAATAGTATGCAGATGAACAGTGTAAACCGGTTACCATGTCCAAAGTTGGATAACGCATTTATGGAAGCAGAAAATGTATAGTTCACAATAGCTGCACAAAGAGTCTGTTTTCAGTCTCAGCTAGTCCAAGCATATACAAACATATTAAACGTTGTCGTGAGAAATCAAATTACAAAATGTTAACATTCCACACAGACGGTGGTATCAATCAAGAAATATTCCACCACTCTCCATGCTTTAACTGTGTTTATGAAACATATTGTAAAATTTGGGTGGAGCTGTGTTGTCATTTGAAGCCCCATTGATTCATGTAGGTGTTAAAATGTTATTCATGCACGACCCTACTCTATCTGGGAAATAATTACTGATCTTAAGGTACAAATACCACTGTGTGTGAGTTGTGTTTTACACAAGTGACACAAGTACCATCTCAAAATATCCACATCCTACCTAAATGTTAAATGTGTTTTCAATAAATTTATACAAACCTGTAGAGGTTATGAATTCTTTGAAGAAAAGTCCTCCCTGGGGTACATATAAGCATTAAAATGTCCATATTGGAAAACCTACGCCAGTTGAAACAATATTTCAATAAAATATTTTACCAAACAAAAAAACGTGTTATGTTTAGTGAGACCACCCCTACAGGGCCCCGCACAGGGCCCCCTACAGCCAAGAGCAGGTAACTCGTACCTCGTACCTCACTTTTCATGCTGAGCGTGTCTGACAGCATGAGGGGAGGTGGGCGGCCGTACCCCAAGGAGGACTTTTCTTCAAAGAATTCATAACCTCTACAGGTTTGTATAATTCTTTTTCAGAAGAAGTCCTCCTTGGGGTACATATAAGCATAAGACAGATTCCCAACGATGTTGAGTCGGGAGCGGTATTCTGTCTGGCTAACATACTCCCTAGTTCAGTCGAAGGCACAGCCGAAGCCGTGACAGAGAGAGAAAATACACTTACCTAGTCACCTGACCGCCGATGTCAATCAGGCGGGGGCGTGGCAAGGCAGGGAAAAAGGAGCCTAGCCGATAGGCTATTGGTGGAATTTGTAATGACGGACATAAGTCCCACCCCCCAACCATCAAAATGGGAAGGAATGTATGGACGAGTCCAAGATATACCATTCATAAACCCAAACCAGCGAAGCGTGGTGCAGGGATGAAAACAGTGAATATAGCGTGTGATAATCGCTATAGTCAATAAAAAACGGTAAAAAACCACCACCAATGTGATACCGCCACCGATAAAAATTGAGGAATTTTATAATACCAACACCAGGATAAAACCAATCGTGATTTCTAAGGCTCATTGGGCTAGAGAATCACGACACTGCTCACTGGTGAGAACTGTCTGGCCAAACCGAGCACGCTCCCGTGAGTGTTTGTCCAGTTGATAATGGCGGATGAACGTACTCGGTCGGCTCCAGATAGCCGCTGAGCAGATCTCCTCAATGGGCAGTGCCGCGGCGTATGCCTTAGATGTCGCCACTGCCCTAATCGAATGAGCCTTTAACCCCTGAGGGATAGTTAACCCTTTGTGACAGTAACTCATACAAATGGCAGTGACAAGCCACCTAGATATGGTCTGCTTGTTCGCCGGAAGACCAGCCTTACCACCGCCATACCAACAGAACAGCTGCTCATCTTTCCTGAGAGCAGCCGTTCGTTTGATATAAGCCTTGAGAGTCTTACGGACATCTAAGACGTGAGCACGTCGAAGAGAGGTACCGGACGATGGAGGCTGAATGAAAGCTGGCAGTTCAATAGGCGCCGTTACATGAAAGGCGCCTGCAACCTTAGGACGGTAAGAGTCTGGCAACCGAATACTGACTCTGTCTTTGTGAAAGACAGTCACAGCAGGATCCGCTGACATTGCATGGATATTGCCTACCAGCCTGCCAGACGTTACCGCCACAAGAAAGGCAGCCTTCCAACTTAACAGCTGGAGTGAAAGAGACGACAGATCGTGAAAGAGAGGACCGGACATCCAATCAAGAACGATTGACAAGTCCCACGGGTGCTAAAAAGCGCTGCACTAGAGGGTGCTGCCCCAAGAGAGCACCGTCGGCAGGGATATGGAAGGCAGAGATTGCCGTGGAGTAGCCCCGGATAGTAGACGTGGCTAAGCGGGCTTCTAACCGAGACTGTAAGAACTCCAGTACTTCAACTACAGTTGAAGAAAAGGGATCAAGAATCCCTCTGCCGACACACCAGCGCGTATAACAGGCCCATCTATCCTCATATTGAACGTTTGTCGAATCCCTCCGCGAAGCCAGAATTGTGTCTGCAACTGGTGCAGGAATTCCGCTCGCTTGGAGGTGATTCCGGACAGAGGCCAGGCCACCCACTGAATCCTGGGATTCGGGTGCGGCGCTCCGTTCTGGGATAGTAGGTCCGGTCGAAAGGGTAATAGTACAGGAAGCTGAGCCAGAAACCTGAGTAGTACCGGAAACCAGCTTTGAGCCGACCAAAGAGGCGCAAGGAGCACAAGAAGTCGAGCTGGTTGGGTGGCAAGCTGCGAGAGGACTTTGGGAATCAGGGGTAGTGGTGGGAACGCCCACAGAACCCTGCCAATCCAGTCGAGCTGGAAAGCGTCCAGGGCGATGGCTCTCGGATCCAGTATCCAAGAGCAAAACACCGGAATCTGGTTCGTCCCCCCCAGCAGCAAACAGATCCACCTGGAACGATCCGAACAACTGGGAAATAGCCCCGAATATCTCCCGATTGAGCATCCACTCGTCCGGGGCCAGGATACGACGAGATAGTGCATCTGCTCGAACGTTGTCCGCCCCTGGGAGATAAACAGGCATCACCCGTATGTCGAACCGGTCGCACCAGAGCAAAAACTGCCACGCCTCCTGCAGGAGAGACGGGGAAACCGTACCGCCCTGCTTCAGGATATAGGTCATCGCCGTCTGGTTGTCCATCTCTAGACGAACCACACGGCCTCGAACCTGCTCCCGAAGTCGTTCGAACACCAACCTGACTGCTCACAATTCTAGCACATTGATGTGCAGTCACGCCTCTCGCTCTGTGACCACAGGCTTGAGACCGACAGGTCGCCCAGCACACACCCCCACCCTGTGAGGGAGGCGTCTGTCTGAATCGAGAGATCTGGCGATGGGATGTCCAAGGGGAGCCCCCTGGATAAATTCCCTGCCAGTGTCCACCACCGTAAATGAGGAATTAGCCACCCCGGAGTGTGGAGAATCAACTCGTAACCCCGGGTGTGGACCCACATTCGAGCTAGAGCCTGCTGTATGGGTCGCATCCTCAACCGCGCTCGCCAAACAATGTCCACTGTTGCAGCCATGTTGCCTAGCAACTGGAGCCAAGTCCGAGCTGAGGCCCTGGGGGACTCGAGAAATTGTAACACAACTCTCTGGACTTTGGTGACGCGGTCCGGAGACAGGGAGACTACCCCTCACGCTGTCTCGAATCTCGCTCCCAAGAACACCAGATCCTGGGTGGGAACCAGTTCTGATTACTTGAGATTGATAATCCAGCCCAACTTGGTGAGTATACTCATCACAGAAAGTGTCGCAACTCGACTCAAGTGAGTGGCAAGCGCACGAAGGAGCCAATAGTCTAGGTACGGGTGACAGCACCTGCCCTGTGACCTGGCTACATGCGCTGGAATTAGCATGAGTTTGGTGAACACCCTTGGCGCGCCATGAAGATACACGAAACTGATAGCACCTCCTGTCGAAGGAAAACCTTAGGTATTTCCTGAACTCGGGATGCATTTGGACATGGAAGTACGCGTCTTTGAGGTCGATTGACGTGAGCCAATCTCCCTTCTCCTCAGATGAAATCACTGAACACAGTGTTTCCATCTTGAAGGACGGTACCTCTAACATGTCGTTCAGACCTTTGAGGTTTAGAATAGGTCTGAACCCTCCGTCCTTTTTGGTGACAAGGAAATAAGTTGAGTAATAACCCACCATTTCCTGTCCCACTGGAACCACCTCTATGGCTGCCTTGTCCAGTAATGACTGCACCTCGGCACGGAGCACCTCTGCCTTCTCTAGGGCAGCCGGCACTGGAGTGCAACGGATCCCGGAGAAGGGGGGTGGGTCTCGCTTCCACTGTGGCATGTGGCCTTCCCTGAGCGTGGACAGGACCCAGGGATTGGAAGTGACTTTTTCCATTCCAACAGGAAGAGAGAAAGTCGACCACCCACAGGGATATGTGGCATGAGACAATGGATACCCGACGTCGGCAGTACTCCGACTGCTTGATCTGGTACCAACAAGGGCTCCGGAGGAATTATAGCTGGGAAGCCGGGGCTGAACCCTCCCCGACCCTCATCCTCCTCCATAGCCTCCTCGAAACCAATCCTCCGAGGGATCATCCGAGGGGTCTACAGAGAGGGACAGAGGCTCGAGCAGAGCCAAGTTGCCCGGCACACCCGACCAAAGACTCGAAACTGAGTCGCGGTGGCGTGACGAGGAAGAGCCCGAGCAGGGATTCCCCAATGGCAAGCATAATGGTTCCGACACCGAATGGCCCGGCAAAGCCGGCGCATGCGGTGGGACCAAATGCAATGATGTAGCGGAGACTACAGGGACTGAGCCTGTAAAACCGGTACCAACTACTGAACCAGTCCCAGAGCCAAGGCTTGGGCTGGTGGTAGTCACTACAGCGGAGGGGTGGCCGGCAACCGAGACGAGACTCGGAGCCGACACACCCCCGACAGAAATCTCCACACCAGAGCCTAAGCTAAGGTTTGGGACACTGCCCGCCATAGATCCGGAACACCCCCCCGTACCTGGCTGGACGCTAATCTCCTGACGGGGACCGGCCATCGCGTCAGACACAAGAGAGTGAACCGAAACCATTTGCTGCTGTAATAAATCAGAAATTAATTCAAAGGTTAGTGTGTTTGAAACTGGGACATGAGGAGGTGAAGGTGCCTGCGATGTGGAGGGGATGGATGGTGAAGGGACCGAAGACCCTGCACCCTTCGCCCGTTTAGGAGCAGTATCCCCCGATACAGACGAAGCAGAAGCCTTCTTTTTCTTAGGCTTTTTATCTTATACCTTGGGAGGATCCTGTCCCCACCCCCCTGCCTGAAGTAAAGACGTGTAAAACATCATATCCGCACGTCTGGACTTGCTAGTACGCGGGGAGAAAGCCTGACACATGGTACAGCCTTGTTCATCATGGGCTTCCTCCGCCAAACAACGCAAAAATATAAGGTGTCGATCCTGAGGCGATAATGTAGCGCTACAGGTAACACACCCCTTGGGCTGCAAAAAACAGAACCGCGCTATGACTAATAGCAAGAACTGTTTGATATAATGTAATATGCACACAATAAAAACAGAAAAAATACAACGCACGGGCGATATTTAACTGCTACAGCAAAGCTATTAAATACTAGCATGAAGCCACAATAGCGAAGCGTAATTGTGTACATAGCTGACAAAGAGCAACATATGTGAGGGACACGAAAACGAACACGCCACAAAATCACTCAAGCAAAACTTGCCAAAAACCCGCTGAAAAAGAGGAATTTAGGCAAGCATAATCTACATAATGAAATATCAGCACCCTTACAACCCGACTACAAGGCTATGGAAGTCAGCAGAAGGGATAGCAAAAAGAACCCCGCGGTCCGCCATCTTGCCTGCCATATGGCTGGAGACAGCGAACACGCCAGCAAGGTTACAACAAATCATGAATGAAAAAAGTCATACGAAGATTCCAGCTAGCGCCCGTGCGAAAAAGAAGGAACCATACATACAGGATTTGACTCTTTCTCACTCATTCTCAATCGTAGTATCGCGAAGACATGTCTTCTCTGGACCATGCACGACCGAATAGGTCAACGACAGCATGAAAAGTGAGGTAGGAGGTACGCAGCCAGAGTTACCTGCTCTTGGCTGTAGGGGGCCCTGTGCGGGGCCCTGTAGGGGTGGTCTCACTAAACATAACGAGTTTTTTGTTTGGTAAAATATTTTATTGAAATATTGTTACAACTGTCGTAGGTTTTTAAAATGGACATTTTAATGCTTACATGTACCCCAAGGAGGACTTCTTCTGAAAAAGAATTGATGATGTGGTAATGGCTATTTCCAATTAAATACCTCCCTTTTTGAGTAAGTGAGCTATGCCACTATGAACAGCATTTCAGTTATATCACAGTGTCATCTTGTTGCAAGAGAAAAGTGCAGGCTCTGGATCTTAATATCTTCAAACCTATTGGCATGAATACACTGCTGACAAACCTGTCAGGCCAAATAAAACAAACATTGTGGTTCCGATTACACCTCTTTAAATTTTAGGGTAGGTAGGTAGGTAGGAATTTATTTGGGGAGGGGGGGATATTTTTTTTAGAAGGAAAACACATGTATCAATGTGTAATTGTTTATTCAATCAAGCTTGCGGCCATCATGTCGACTTTCTCTATCAGAATGACCGATATCTGTCGGTGCCAGGAAAAAACAATGGTATCTGAAAGCTTATTTTATTCAGTCTGCTTAAAAAATATAGGGTCGGCACCAAAATTCAAGGGTCAGTCGGGTGATCGGAACCACAACATTTTCTTTCAGGCCTCATCATACTGACAGATGATTAGTTGTACACGCGACTACAATCCCCCTACTGTGTTTAAGCTGTGGATGTGAACAGTGATGAAAGTATACTGAAAATGTCACACCGATCATTCCAGGAACTTTGGTCAATGAGAATTTAACGTGAAAAGCTCACAAACAAAAGCCGAAAGTCATAAGCTCTCACTGATTACCATGTAATCTGCTTACTTGAACTTTCAGCATGTTCAGTTGGGACAGGTATGGCAAGAGCTGTGCTAATTACCTCTTGTATCCATTCACAAGGGCATTCCAAGCGCTGGTTCCCAAGGGATCTATGTGGATACCGGTTCCTGATCTCCCAGGGCCCATTACAAACCACCTGAAACAAGGAAGCAGCCAGCAGTGTGTAAGCAGCACCAAACCTGAAACACTGTCTATTAGGTTTATCACGCAAAGGTCACTAAGATGCACCAATGTAACAGTGGAATTACCAACTCTGCTGTACTCACAGCTTCACTGCAGCCACTTGTTTCTTCAAGGTGTACCATATTCCATTACAGTAATTTGCCAACAACCCAAGACAACACCACTTTTTATGTTTCACCAATTGGGAAATTCTGCAAAACATCTATGGACCAACACAAACTCTCTCATACTTTTTTCTTCAAGAAATATACTTTCATCAGTAGGCAAGCTTAAAATCCTCATTGAGCAGTTACACATGCTGTTTTAAGGCAAATTGGTTTTCATAAAAATGTAACCGCACATGTAATAGATGTATGCACTAAAATTGAAAATAGCTGAGCTTTGGACATTAATATTACGTAATTTACGCTGACATGCAGCTTATCAGGAGATTATCTTAGGTTCATATTTCCTTGGTTGGTTGCTTTGTTGTTTAACGCTGCACTCAGCAATATTCCACCTATATGGCGGCGGTCAGGAAATAACCTGGACCAGACAAAGATTCATATTTCCATTTCCTAAAGCAATGACATAATATACCAGACATGGATAAGAAATGTGATCAGATGCATAACTGTCCTTTGACTTTTGGGACGCAAAAAAAAGCTTCAAACTAAATAAATAATGTGTGATGAAGTAAATATTATCCAAAATGAAACAGAATTTCTAACACAGTAGGTTTGTATTTTTGCATCTTGGTATTATTCAAAATAGTTTGCACATATGATGCTGTAAACACAAACACTACATTGTGTATTTACCTGTATGGTGGTCTTCGAGATTCACCAGCATAACTGAACAGGTCATCACTGAAATAGTTGGGCACCTGATAATCCTCTAAAAGTCGCTTTCTCTTGGGGTGCTGAAACAGTGCAGTGGGGACTGAGGGGCAAGTACAACAATAAGTGTGTTATTGTCACTGACATTGAACTGCTCCCCAGACACCCAGCCATCTAGCTCCCCAGACACCCGGCCATCTAGCTCCCCAGACACCCGGCCATCTCGCTCCCCAGACACCCGGCCATCTAGCTCCCAAGACACCCGGCCATCCAGCTCCCCAGACACCCGGCCATCAAGCTCCAAAAGGCACCCGGTCATCTAGCTCCCCAGACACCCGGCCATCTAGCTCCCCTAACACCCGGCCATCTAGCTCCCCAGACACCCATCCCATCTAGCTCCCCAGACACCCATCCCATCTAGCTCCCCAGACACCCATCCCATCTAGCTCCCCAGACACCCATCCCATCTAGCTCCCCAGACACCCATCCCATCTAGCTCCCCTAACACCCGGCCATCTAGCTCCCTAGACACTCAGCCATCTAGCTCCCCAGACACCCATCCCATCTAGCTCCCCAGACACCCGGCCATCTAGCTCCCCTAACACCTGGCCATCTAGCTCCCCTAACACCCGGCCATCTAGCTCCCTAGACACTCAGCCATCTAGCTCCCCAGACACCCATCCCATCTAGCTCCCCAGTCACCCGGCCATCTAGCTCCCCTAACACCTGGCCATCTAGCTCCCTAAAAACCTGGCCATCTAGCTCCCCAGACACCCAGCCATCAAGCTCCCACACACCCGGCCATCTAGCTCCCCTCAGACACCCAGCCATCAAGATCCCACACACCCGCCATCTAGCCATCTAGCCCCCCAGACACCCAGCCATCAAGATCCCACACACCCGGCCACCTAGCTCCCCAGACACCAAGCTCCCCAGACACCTGGCCATCCAGCTCCCCAGACACCCAGCCATCAAGCTCCCAAGACACCCAGCCATCAAGATCCCACACACCCGGCCATCTAGCTCCCCAGACACCCAGCCATCAAGATCCCACACACCCGGCCATCTAGCTCCCCAGACACCCGGCCATCAAGCTCCCAAGACACCCAGCCATCAAGCTCCCAAGACACCCAGCCATCCAGCTCCCCAGACACCCAGCCATCAAGCTCCCCAGGCACCCAGCCATCAAGCTCCCAAGACACCCAGTCATCCAGCTCCCCAGGCACCCAGCCATCAAGCTCCCAAGACACCCAGCCATCTAGCTCCCCAGATACCCAGCCACCAAGCTCCCAAGACACCCAGCCATCTAGCTCCCCAGACACCCAGCCATCAAGATCCCACACACCCAGCCATCTAGCTCCCCAGACACCCAGCCATCAAGCTCCCAAGATACCCAGCCATCTAGCTCCCCAGACACCCAGCCATCAAGCTCCCACACACCCAGTCATCTAGCTCCCCAGCAATAGTCAATATATATGACAAACATATGAGGCTTCTTGCCATGAACACTCAATATATAAACTGTTTAAAAAATCCCACTGACCTATCACTATGCCAAGCTTTGTTGAGAAATACTGTACAATTTTCAACATGTTCAAGGAAATGAATACTACAGTAATTTTCATCAAGTCAAAGCTGACGCCAAGGGACTTGACCTGTAGACCAATTTGTGTGCAAAATGCGGTGAAGAAATACTTATTCAAAATCTGCTCCATAATCAACATCTTGCACAGATGGACGCACGGATGGAAGGAATCTATTTTGGTGCCCCCTGCAAAAGGCATTACAGAGATAATGAGGCCTTCAGTAACAACTTACCTCTCCATAGCTACTGTCAAATATGTACAGTGGGCTATCATCTGTATTGTTCTTCATATAATCTACAAAATACTTCATCTTCAGTTTCACGGAATAGCCCTCATCATCCTCGCCACACTTGAACCGCTGGTTGCGATATTTCTTTGACAATCGCTGGAACAAATACATCAAGATAATCTGACTACTCAGCATACTCAGATCATGACACCATGCTGAAACAAACACTCAAGACTAACTCTTGGCTTTTTTCTGTCAACATAGTAAAAATCCATTCACTGAACGAACCTCAAGGGACCATTTCTTCTCAGAATCCCAGCTGCTCTGTGCTCCTGTGAGGACCACTGGGACATAGGTCTTCTCGTATTTTTCCACAAATTCTGCATGGCTAACTTTGGAAACATCAACACGAATCACATTGTCTTTGACTTGTGAGAGGCTCAAGTCAAAATTGTTGCAGAAGTTGTATTTGTACCAGCCATTCTTTTCACTGCTTAGCTCTAGAACAATAAATTCATATTTTAAATGAAGCTGAAAGTGTATACATACAATCTATTTCATAATAACTAATGGTATCCTATTCTCACAAAGCTCTAGATAAGCATAAGGCCAATTGGGTATTTTTCATATGTTTTTCAATATAATTGAGCATTTCTTAATTTATCTCATTTCGTATGTGAAAAACGTGTACAGCTTGTTCCTAGTTTCTAAAAAACATTGTATCAGACATATACAATGGCGGTAGCCATGCAAGCTAATGCCTCCAAGATATATGTAAACTTTATCAAAATCTTTAGTCACTTTCACTGTAGGCTAATCCACGCATGCGTTTGGTCACGTAGACAAAATTCGCCCATCGTATTCTCTGTGAGTGTGAAATCACTCGAAAGATAGTATGTCCCCTATTGTGCGTTAATATACGTAATTAATTGGTCTGCAATAATTTAGTGTAGAATGTACCTGGAAAATAACGTATAGACTGTGTACTAGTGTGTAGTAACCTACTTAAAGCTCACTAAGATAGAAAACGTGTGACATTTGATTTCAAAATCATAACATGGCAACGCTACCGTACCTGGTCTCGCTCTCGATTTCGCTTCTCTAATCCTTTTTCTAGCTCTGTGGTCCATAGAAGGACGTACACGGTTTATAGTCGTCAGGTAAAATGGATAATATAAGCAATAACCACTTTCGTTAACCGTTTATTTTGATTTTTGTACCAGTGCCAAATGATTCTTCTTCTTTCGCGCACTGCTAGCAGCCAGCGCCCTCTAAAGCTTCCGGTTACAGTTATCAGTTCAGACTGTATCTTTCATGTTTATCTCGGAAATGTTGAACTCGAAACGAGAGCTAACGGACATAGTCGAGATACTCCAACTAATTGTAAAGGGAGGTAAGCATTAAACAAAATTGCTTGCCGCTTAAAATATGTATGTGCAGTTTTGGAAAGCTTACAATCTGTATTCGAATCTGTATATTTCCTCAAGAAAAGTTTAAATTTGGAATAGGTGAAAGCTGAAAACACTCACGGGATCAATTACGCAATGTGAAAATTTAAAGTGATAAGCCTGAAGATTAAGTCAAGTGGTGACTGTCGGTACATATGAACAGTACGTGGCCATAAGTGAGTCATCATTAGTGAAATTTCCATAGACTTACATGTTATATAACTGTTGCATGAATAGTTTTCATAAATTGAGTAGATGTCATTTCATTTTGATATATTGCAAACATCTTGGAAATCATCTTCAGCTACGTGTACATAATTTTCTTTCATCTTTCTGTTGATTAGTTATCGAATGACATCTGATTAAGCACCATAAGTACAACTTAATTTTAATCTATCCCATAGACAGCCATGTTGAACCTGATTGGTATGTCTAATATGTGTTGTTTAAATAGTTGTAGTTTTCTTAACAATCATCGGAAAATTGAATGGAAATTATGGATATGTAGCTGAGATGATTTCCCAGCTGGTAGAAAAGTATTGAAAGCAATTCGACCGAAACTAAATTTATGAAAATTATTCTTGCAAGAGTTAATTAACATGCAAGTCTATGGGAATTTCACTAATGATGACTCATTTATGGCCACCCACTGTATGAAGGGACGAAGACGAATCATTTAAAAAACAAACAAACCCAAAGCAACTTCAACATGCTTTTTTAAAAATTGCTCAAACTACTGAGTTATGGGTCTAAGTATAATCTTCAATATTTCCAGCTTATATTTTGAAACATAAACGGAAATGATACGAATAAGGAACTGGTCATTCATTTATAAACTAGATGAAAAATAAATAAGCATTTCAAAACTAGAAATTTATAAACATGTTAAAGAGTGAAGAAAATGCATGCTGATGATAACATCAACATACACTTATCCTCCCCCATTTCATTACAGTGTAAGGCATGTATATACATATATTTGTCAAGTATTTTAAGCTACAAAAGATATACTTAAAATGCTGCTTTTATTATTTCAGTCTTCAAGAATGTGAAATCCTACACATAGATAAAGCAACATTTCTTTTATCATCATGAAATGATAGTCTCATTATTGTTTTTATTGTTTGGGATATTTATTCAACGGTTTTCAAATGTGTTCTGCTATATAAGCCTAGAAAAATAACATTCTATTATTCTCTATATAAGATCATTTGTTCGTACGTATTACCATTTGATAGAATAAAGCAGTGATAACTTTAAATGTGACCACATGATACAGTGCCAACATGCTAGTGTTAGCTTATTGGCATCACTAAGCCTATATATAAAAATAAAGGTGATACCAAAGGTCCAAGCAATTATAGACCTATCACAATTATAGACCTATCACAATTATAGACCTATCACAATTATAGACCTATCACAATTATAGACCTATCACAATTATAGACCTATCACAATTATAGACCTATCACAATTATAGACCTATCACAATTATAGACCTATCACAATTATAGACCTATCACAATTATTGACCTATCACAATTATAGACCTATCACAATTATAGACCTATCACAATTATAGACCTATCACAATTATAGACCTATCACTATTTTAAGCTGCTTAGGGAAACTGTTCACACGAATACTTAATACGCCACTTTCAAACTTTCTTGACAAAAACGCGATTTTATCCCCTGCCTAAGCTGGATTTCGTAAACATTTCATGACGGCCGACAACGTATGTGTTCTCTATTTACTTACGCAGTTCCTAAAGTTAACGAAAGAAAATTGTATTGTGCTTTCATTGATTTCTCCAAGGCTTTTGATACAGTTTGGAGAGTAGGATTATGGTCAAAAATGCAGAACAAGGTAAAGGTATTAAAGGTAAAATCCTTACATTAATAATAAACATGTATAAAGATATCAAAACTCAAGTTCAGGTAAATAATTCTTGTTCGGATTAATTCCCATGCCTCAACGGAGTAAGACAAGGAGAGAACCTTTCTCCGCTGCTGTTCTCTATTATTCTTAAATGATTTGGAATCATATTTGTTATCAAACGGTTGTGCAGGGGTAAGTGTCGACATCAAGTGCTCAGATATCTCCGATATCATTATGTGGCTACCATTCATTGTATTACTTTACGTTGATGACACAGCTATTTTTGTAGGTTACACCAGAAGGCTTACAAAAGTCACTTAATGCTTTTTGTGATTACTCAACTTCGATGAAGCTGAATGTGAATATCAGTAAAACTAACATACTCATATTTGGAGGAGGAACAGCCAAATCCTCAAAACTAAAATTCTTTTACGGTAAGAAACTTTTAGAAATAGTTGATTAATGTGCATAGAAATAGACGATTTAAAAGCGGAATAAAAACATTGTGTGATAATGCACTAAGAGCAATGTATATACTACTCAAGAAAACCCGTAGCCTTAACATACCTTTGGTTAGCTATAGGGTATTAGCATTATTTGATACTTTAGTTGTTCCTATCCTAACATATGGCTCAGAGGTATGGGGTTTTGAAAATCTTGACTAACGGGTTTATCTTAAATTTCTTAAACTATCTGCATTTTTAAGAAACTCTACTCCATGTTTTATAGTATATGGCGAATGTGGAAGACAGCCGTTATGTATTAAGAGATACAAACGTATGATAGCATTCTGGCATAAGTTGAATCTTCCAAATGATGTAATAAATTAGCCTAGGTAATTTATAATTTTATCACACTGGACTCTCAAGTCAATTGTAACGATTATCCCTGTCTCAATTCCATCAGGTGTATCCTAAATAATCTTGGACTAAGTCATGTTCTAAACAATCCACTTGGGTATTCCACTCCATGGTTAGTATCAAATGTTGAACGAATCCTTAAAGATCAGTTTATTCACAATTGGGGAGAAAATATCATGGCAAGCCCAAAAGGTATCTATTATCGATGGTACAAACACTCCCAGATTTTGAAATACATCTTCTCCTTCCTAAAGCTATATCACAGTAACTTGTGATATTCCGAACATCAAACCATAACCTACCGGTTTAGACTGGCCGCTGGAGTGGAGTACCCAGAGAAGAGCGACTTTGCCCTCTCTGCAACTCACCAGCAGTTGCAGATTAGTTCCATTATCTTTTTTAAATGTGAAGCCTTCATTTCCGAAAGATCCATTTTTATCCCAAATCAATTTCTACAATGGCCGAATCTCTCAAAAATGGCGAACCTTTTCAAATCCAAAAGAACAAACACTTTACGTAACTTAGCAAAATATATTAGAACTGTTTCCAAAAAAGCTCCAAATAAAATCTAATTTGTAACATTTACGCTCTTTAAATTAGTTATTATATATCTTTGTATATATATTATAAATGATGTCGATGTCACTTTGTACATCCCTGCTATCTTGGCATTTATTATATCTATTTGCATTTATTTGTCTCATGTACCACCGTTGGTGGGTTTTGAGAATAAAGATGAGATGTTAGCAGTTGTGTAACAGACAATGTTAATCCAACTGGAATATGTTGGCCACCACCGATAGCTATACGCTCTGTTAAACGTCAACTCGGTTTTATATTCTCAACACGCAGTAAACAAATGACTTTTTTCTTTTTTCCTTTTTCTTCAGTTGTGGTAGATTTTAACCTTCTCACTATAAAACAAAAAAGTAAGAAAACTACAGAACCAACCACGGTAAAAATGAAACAAAATAGAATGACTGTTAATGGCTATAAACCATGATTATGAAATGGTAATATACGACTTTGCATCAATATCAATGTATATACGTAACATATATACACACGCGTGCGCGCACGTGCGTGCGTGCGTGTATGTCTGTCTGTCTCTCTGTCTCTTTCTCTCTCTGTGTAGATCTGTGTCTGTGTTTGTATGTGTTTGTTTGTTTGTTACTTAATAAGATATGTATATAACCCCCACCCCCCTCCTATAAACGCTTTGACATCGCAGAATGCCATAAAACCCCACTCTTCGACTGCCTTCCATACTGCCTCTGTTATCATTGTTGTTAACTCACCTCATTGGTGCGTCCAGAGACGGGCTTGGAGTAACCATCGACAGTAGTACAATGACGAATTCGTTTGAGGCTTACTATGTGAATGCTTCAACTTCCCTGATACATCTAACGGCCCTAAATGTTCGAGTTCCGTAGTGGAATACGAACCAGGGCCTAGATTTTCGAAGCTCTCTTAGCGCTAAGATAGTCGTAAGTGCCATACATTAACATTAACTTACGACTATCTTAGCGCTAAGAGAGCTTAGGAAATCTAGGCCCTGGGGTCTCTGGTGTGAGGTCGGACACTTGGTGTACATGACCACAGAGGTTGACTACGTCAGAGTAAAGATGTCATGTCATCCGTGGGATGACTCCAACCCCTGCGACATTCGACTTTGTCAACAGAAGACACCGGTCCCCATAGTTCTTAACTGCGACTTAATGGTCTCAAGTGGGAATCATCCTCTCACTTGTTAACTGAAATGGTTATCAACTCAGTGAAGGTTTCGGGTTAAACGTTTTATCTATCATTTGAATATCTGAGTGGATCGTGGTTTATTACATCAAGGTTTTGCCTGGTGAGGACTCGACTTTCTACAGACCGCCGTTGTATAGCAGGGATATCGCTATGTCCAGCGTTAATCAATATCAATTAGTTCAACAATATACAGAAGATTAATGTTTGGAATATGTCTGAACCCACATGTAAACAGCTGGGTGACCTGGAGATATCTTGCCTTGATATTTGGATAACACTGGGTATGCTTCAATCTGGCACTTAGCCAAAGCAAACCGATCGGGATTTAGACATACTCCATGAGGTAGAACTCTAGCTTGTATTCTTTAAACACATTGGACAAACACAGGGATCAGTTAGCAGGCTTTGAATTAGTAAGTGACCTGCTTGTTACTTTCAATCTTAATACTGTATTCAATAAATGAAGTGTAGGGACTTTGAGTCGACTTTAAACTGAGGAGAAAGAGAAACTATAACGACATCTAATATGAAATAAACAGTACTGGTGCTTATTCTGCATACACAACATACTTCTAACTGTGTGCTTGTTTGTCTTTATACACTAGACGCCAACAGATAAGTTACCATCCTGCATTTATGAATTACTCTTAAACTATCAAAGATATGTTAGAAGGTATTAGTTGCAATAAAGCTTAACAACATAGCTTTATGCAAATCACGAAAAGAAAATTCTCAAATGCATTCATATTTAGGTGAAATGCATCTTTTTCAGAAGAGTTAAATTGTCTTATTTTCGACCATGCCGAAATAAATCAATAACAGTGAGTTAGATGTCGAAAAGAAAGGTTGAAACAAAATTCTGCTTTGATACAAAGATAAACCATTCAAAGTCACCATCTGTCAACCAGAAACAACTGTTGTAGAGAGAGTAAAATTGTAAAATAATCATTCCTATGATTTCAGTCTTTTAAAACATTTTTTGCTGATTTGCATTAGTGAAAACAAATACAACGTATCTTTGATATTGAGAACAAGTGTTTATGAACACCTACAAATAACATTTTTACTTTCAAAGTAACATTTTCTGCTTTCTGTTTACACATAGCAATATCAATCGCCAAAACGTAGCAATATTCAATCAGTATTTGCATCAATTTCTCGTGTAGAATGATTCTAAAGGGTATAAAGAGAGCGTAGAATGTATGGTATGATACACAATTACGAGAAATATGCCACGATTAACAGCTGAAGAGAGAGAAAGAGCCATTGGGATGTTGCAGATGGGGTCGACATACAATACTGTTGCCAACGCCCTCGCCACCAACGCCCTCGTCATTCATTGCAGAAGCAGATCTAGAAAAATCAGCCAATGCTCTCAATATTTTAGTGACCATATGATTCCACATATTTTGTTTTATATGATTATAAATTTCGTACTCCAGTCTTCATTAAATATATATTTACACACACACACTCGCTCGCACGCACGCACGCACACATTCCTAGCCACAGAATACATTACATTACAATGCAACAAATAACCATTAAGCCATAACCCTTGCAAACAACGCAACCCATAACCCTTACAAACAACGCAACCCATAAGCCTTACAAACAACGCAACCCATAACCCTTATAATCAACGCAACCCATAACCCTTACAAACAACGCAACCCATAACCCTTACAAACAACGCAACCCATAACCCTTGCAAGCAACGCAACCCATAATCCCTACAAACGAAGCAACCCAAGTCATAGACCTTTACGACTTTCGTAAGGTAAATAACAGCATTCTTAGCTTGATTCATTTTGTCTGACGTCAAATCGGCAGTCTTAAACTCTATGCTAAACATTGTGTTCCTTTGGTCAGTTCTATTGTGAATAACTGAGAGCCTCGCCACGGGCTCCTGATAAAGGCACTCTTCTGTTTAATGAAACAGGTGTTGTAACCGCCGTAAGCAATTATCATTCCTTGTGATTTATGAACCATCCATCGTCTTATGTCAATGTTACACATGTGGTTTACACTTACTTACATTAAAGCTATAAGATGTTTTGCAAGTATTATTTTCTCACAGAGAAAGGACACCAAAGAACGAGTTGATCATTGAAACTGTTCTTATTAGTATCACACGAGAGTTTGGAGCGTGACCTTTGAAAGTTTCTCTGGTGTTATCAGTGAAAAGATATTGTCACAAGCTGATTATGAACTATAAATTGGCTGTAAATAAGGTAACACATCCATCTATGTAAATCTTTTTATTTAAATTGTATATTCCTTCAATCCGACAGATTACTAAAATATAGTTAATGCGCTAATACACACTTTTTTGTTATGGTTTCCCTGTTGCCATAACATGTCTCATAATGTCCCCGGGTGAGAGCGACTTAAGTATACATACGTACACATCCGTATATAATGATACTCTATCGTATCAGCCAGTTAGTAATCATCTCAATTAATAGGAAGCTGAATCTACTATCTGATGTTGCAAATAGTCATGAAAATAACATATATAGTTGTAGTGGATGGTAGAATGCTGAACATGCACTAGTGATTTGATTACCGCGTGGGGGTTTCGATACAGCCAGTCGCTTTTTCTGTTCTCTCAGTTTAGATATCATATCTTCATGCATTAACTTGTAATAATTACTTAGTGTCATACAGTTAAATACATTAACATGTCATATTTTCCTACTGTCCGACAGTTAAAGGCATAACTTGTCATATTTACACATTGTCATTCAGTTAAAGACATTAACCTGTCATATTTATCCCTATAATCAGATAGTTAAAGACATTAACTTGTAATATTTACTTAGTGTCATACAGTTAAAGACATTAACTTGTAATATTTACTTAGTGTCATACAGTTAAAGACATTAACCTGTCATATTTACCTATTGTCCTACAGTTAAATACATTAACTTGTAATGTTTACTTAGTGTCATACATTTAAAGACATTAACTTGTCATTTTTACCCATTGTCCCACAGTTAAAGACATTAACTTGTCATTTTTACCCATTGTCCCACAGTTAAAGGCATTAACTTGTAATGTTTACTTAGTGTCATACACTTAAAGACATTAACTCGTCATAATTACCTATTGTCCTACAGTTAAAGATATTAACTTGTACTATTTAATTAGTGTCATACAGTTAAAGACATTAACTTGTAATATTTAATTAGTGTCATACAGTTAAAGACATTAACTTGTCATATTTACCTATTCTCCTACAGTTAAAGACATTAACTTGTAATATTTAATTAGTGTCATACAGTTAAAGACATTAACTTGTCATATTCACTTAGTGTCATACAGTTAAAGACATTAACTTGTTATATTTACATATTGCCATACATTTAAAGGCATTAACTTGTTATATTTACCTATTGTCATACAGTCAAAGACATTAACATGTATTATTTACTAATTGTCATACACTTAAAGACATTAACTTGTCATATTCACTTAGTGTCATACAGTTAAAGACATCAACTTGTCATATTTACACAATGTCATGCAGTTAAAGTCATTAACTTGTCACATTTACATGTTGCCATACATTTAAAGGCATTAACTTGTTATATTTACCTATTGTCATACAGTCAAAGACATTAACATGTATTATTTACTAATTGTCATACACTTAAAGACATTTACTTGTCATATGTAGACATTGTCATACAGTTAAAGACATTAACTTGTCATAAGTAGACATTGTCATGCAGTTAATGACATTAACTTGTAATATTTACCTATTGTCATGCACTAACAGGCATTAAAATTTCACCTGTACCTATTTTCATACAGATACAGGCATAAGTTGGCCATATTTACCTGTTGCCATATAGATACATGCATTAGTTTTTCATATTTCTTACTGTCTTACTGTCCATTTCCAAGTTTTGTCTACCATTGTCTCCTTGTGTTTTGCCCCCTGATAAAAGGACATAATATAGTATGACCAGAAATTATTGAGAATTTTATATTGTTTAAATGGATTTCTTGTATAAACAACCTTGACCAGCTATCAAGTGCTTGGTTTCATTCAAGTGAGACAACTCCGTTAATCCTTTTCCATTAGTTTGTTAAGAGTTATCCCCCTTTGTTTACTTGCTAGCAGACGACATTTTCAGTGATCCTTAGTATGGATGATTTAGAGAAGAGGAAGTTGATTTTAGAGTATTATAACAAGGACATCAGATCAGCTAAAGTGATTTCAAGTAGAACAGGCATCCCTTTGTCCACTGTTTATCGTGTCTTGAAAAATATTGCAAATGGATATGGCAATGAGCACCAGGGAGGCGCAGGTAGGCCCACAAAATTGACTGTCGGTGATAGGAGGCGGCTTGGTATTCTTGTTTCTAAAAACAAACGAAGGAGTTTAGAAAACTTATGGCTGGATATGATTGATAGAGGAACTGTGGCTGTCTGTAAGGAGACAATTAGAACTGAGCTGCATGCAATGGGTTGGCAGAAAAGTCGAGGAATTCCATCACCGATCATGAACCTGAACAAAAGGAGCGAAGGTTGAACTGGTGCTTACAGCATAGAAATTTTAACTGGGACAGTGTGCTTTTCTCAGATGAAAGTTCTGTGTGGCTGTTTCCTAATACACTGAAATTCTGGACCAAACAAACTGAAAAACCTTTGTATCAGCGCCCAAAGTACAGTCCGAAATTTAACGTGTGGGGTGGCATATCTGTGTTAGGGGCAACGCCCCTCTGTGTATTTGAAGGGAATATGAACAGTGAGCGGTACACAGATATTCTCGAGGGACATTTACTTCCATGTGCTCACGTGTTCTATGGACATTTTTTGATTTCCAGCAGGACAACGACCCAAAACATCATTCAAAGCATTCACAGGCCTGGTTTCGGAGCCAAAATATGACATTATTGGATTGGCCAAGCTATAGCCCTGACCTAAATCCAATAGAAAATGTTTGGGGACTTATGAAGGAAAGTGTCAATAAGAAAAATCTGACAAATATTGCTGAAATGAAAGAAGAGGTGGTCCGATATTGGGACAGCATGGACCACGCCTTTCTAACTTCTTGGATCAGTAGTATGCCCCGCCGCATTGAAGCCTGCATTGCTGCCCATGGTGACTTGACAAAATACTAACTGTTCACCTGTCTTTGAATCTGGAGTTATGTTCTGCTAATATTCACATTTAATACGTGAGTAATGAGTGAAAAAAATAATTTTTTTACAATCATTAAATTCTCAATAATTTCTGGTTGTACTGTATCTATCAAGTTTAATCATTGTAATGCGATGATACTAAGCTATATACCATATTACTCGCTGCCATCTACATTTCCCCAACTGTCACTCTTACATGTTAATAAACCATCATATTTGCCCATTGTCACTCGGCCTTGTGCATGCTTTTACCATATTATGTCAGCCACCTAATAAACGGAATATATATGCCCTATTTGCTTATTAACGCCTAGAAGACCTACTTATTAATCTCGTCATTGTCGTTAACATTGGCATCTGAATAAAAGACAGGTTCTTGCCATGTGTACCCATTGTCATCGAAGAGTAGCCATCCATATACCACCTTTACCAATTGCATGGTTTTCATTGTGACATTTATGTAAGTAATGTATTATCGATTTCATCTGGAGCATACCACGCACAGATTGTATCAAGTCCGTACGTTCAATCGATGGCCTCAAGTGTTTGGCTTATCTGTATCTTGTTTGTATTGTTCACTTGTTTATTGCAGACCAAATGCTTCATGGTCCGCTGAGGGTGACCTCTGTCTCATTTGCCCAGCCAGAGATAGGGTAATGTGGTATTGGTCAGCTTTACCTGTGACGTCATGGCCATGAAACACGTGAGGTATATATACAACCGTATGTTCATGTTTGCAAACATTCGTCTAAGATGCGAATGTTGCTGCAGTTAGCTATAGTATGTTTGTATGCAGGGGTGGGAGAGAGTGCCTGTCCCCACCTGGAGACTGGGCTGGAGAACTGGGGAGACACGACTTCCTGGACACCGGGTGTACTGCCGGTTGAAGATGACCAAGTTGTTATTCCATCAGGTAAATCAGTCAATATATACTAAGTATATACAAAGAATAGCAACGTCATTCTCATGATGATCACATTGACAGTGTGAAACCGGTTAGAATTAAAGAAATTATATCTGTACCAAGGATCTTCAGACTTTTTCTTTTGTGTGTATATATATTTTTGTCGAACTCTGTTTTTCTCAACATTCTCCTCTTTTTATATTTGTATTTGTCATAGTTCATATATTTACGTGACTATTTAAGTCAGCGTGTTCAAGTGCTATAGCAATGTCTATATTTCATTGTTCCTGTTTTACATTTTCAGCTTCACTACATCCTCAATATAAACAAATGCATAGCAAGGTTTTGTTTACAATGTCAGCATTTCAAGCTTTCATTACCACCAATAAATATTGGAATTTGTGTATATTTGGGTTAAGTTTATTTTAAAAAGACAACGTTTGCAAATTGACCCTTTTCTACATTAAAATACATGCTAGATTACACATACGTAGATAAAGTGCATTAAACCGTGCATAAATGAACAAGTAGTTACATCGTTCAGTATTTTTTTAAATTATTTACTAAATATCTATGGGAATTTTGTCCGCTGAACTTTTCATCTGTATCAGTATCGGCATTTAATGAATATACTTCACCTAGTTATTCCTGCTGTTATCATTACCACAGTACCATTATGTTAGAACGCGCCTTTGACAATCTCCACGAAACAATGATAGGAGTCGTGTCCACAGTTTGATACACAAGCCTGCCATTATATACAAGGGAAGTATGTAATTTCACTTTCACTTGTACCACTGTGTTTGGTATGTTTACCGTTTGAGCTGCAGATATGTGTCATCCATTTTTTGCTATTTCTCTGGAAAGTACACACCCCAGAAACTTGTAAGATTTGGCGTTTTCTAAATAGTCTGTCCTGAAAACAAACATTTCAATGGCCTTGCGGTATTACTCCATCTTCCGAGAGGGTAACATTTGTTTCACTGAATGAATCTCAGCGTGTAGTTGAATACCGACTGTCCACTTCTCCTGACGCATTGTTACCAAGTCATTTACAAATTGTGACATGTTCCCTCTTGCATGCCTATTACATGTACATACATACATATTTAGCATATGTGTTAAAAATCGAATATTTAAAAGTCTTGAACTTTCCAGTCACAATCTCCTTGATTTAATCCTACACATATCTCGAGTTTCAATCGTGGCGCCATTTATTGAAACATCTCCAACATTTCACAGATTATACCCAGTCCTGCGGTCTATGACTATCCGATGCTAGTCATAAATTTTGAATACTTTTAAGAATAGTCCCCAAACCACTTACTACTCTCGGAAGGTTTCCACGCTGCCAGTAGGGAATCACATGGTGATGTGTTGAAGTATAGTACTGGGGAATTGTGTACAAATAGCTTCTCTAAGTTACCTCATTCAAGTACTGCGGATTATACCGAAAAACTTCTATTACTCTTTGAGTGGTTTGGTAGTTATACATCAGTTGTTATATAAGCATAGAGAAATAGAGAAATATAGTATAACAGGGTGATTTGAAATACTGAAAAGACGTATAACCTACAACTGGGTACCACTTACTCGTGGTACATAGTAGATGTACACTTGTGAGATTGTATCTAATTATATAGGTAAAGTTAACCCACCTACATCCTCGTCTCGTTGTCCTGTCCAGATTGGATGTTAATACATTACATCATCCGATACATGTCGACACAACAATAGCCCACAGGGAGAGGAATGTGATCTGCCAAGTGAGGCAGAGTTCTGATAAAGATGAGGACTGGGTGATGTTGTCTTCCAGGCAAGAAGCTCCTTCTGAACGTATCCCCGCCCTGTCTGTCCTCCATCACCATCGAGGCTGGGGCAGCGTTAGTCTGGGGCGACGTGGACAACCTCAACGTCTGTGTCAGCTACATCCTCATCAGAGGCCGCTTCCAGATCGGCAGTGAAGACTGCAGATTCACCAGGAAAACTCACATCAGTCTTGTAGGTAAGGCTCTCTTTGGCTGGTGTATGAAGATATACACCATTCGTCAACATTTTATGAGCTTATTGTCCTTGTAAAGACATCTTTAGAAACCGCTTTCATTCTCTTATTTTTGCGGCATCAAATGTTTCACGTGTGATGCCATCAAGATTGATGTTGACGTACAGTTACTATTAGGATGAAATGTACAATTCGACAATTTCATTACAATTTTTATTCTCTAATTCTGTTGGCATTGGCATACCAGACATTAAGACCATGCCAGTTATTCAGTTTCCATCGAAGTCATAGACATCAGGACAATTCACACAGTTACCATCGAGGTCATAGACATCAGGACAGTTACCATCGAGGTCATAGACATCAGGACAATTCACACAGTTACCATCGAGGTCATAGACATCAGGACAATTCACACAGTTACCATAGAGGTCATAGACATCAGGACAATTCACACAGTTACCATCGAGGTCATAGACATCAGGACAATTCACACAGTTACCATCGAGGTCATAGACATCAGGACAATTCACACAGTTACCATCGAGGTCATAGACATCAGGACAATTCACACAGTTACCATCGAGGTCATAGACATCAGGACAATTCACACAGTTACCATCGAGGTCATAGACATCAGGACAGTTCACACAGTTTCCTTCGAGGTCATAGACATCAGGACAGTTCACACAGTTACCATCGAGGTCATAGACATCAGGACAATTCACACAGTTACCATCGAGGTCATAGACATCAGGACAATTCACACAGTTACCATCGAGGTCATAGACATCAGGACAATTCACACAGTTACCATCGAGGTCATAGACATCAGGACAATTCACAGTTACCATCGAGGTCATAGACATCAGGACAGTTCACACAGTTTCCTTCGAGGTCATAGACATCAGGACAATTCACACAGTTACCATCGAGGTCATAGACATCAGGACAATTCACACAGTTACCATCGAGGTCATAGACATCAGGACAATTCACACAGTTACCATCGAGGTCATAGACATCAGCACAGTTACCATCGAGGTCATAGACATCAGGACAATACACACAGTTACCATCGAGGTCATAGACATCAGGACAATTCACACAGTTACCATCGAGGTCATAGACATCAGGACAATTCACACAGTTACCATCGAGGTCATAGACATCAGGACAATTCACACAGTAACCATCGAGGTCATAGACATCAGGACTGTTCACACAGTTTCCATCGAGGTCATAGACATCAGGACAATTCACACAGTTACCATTCATCTGTTGGTTTTAATCTGGAGCCATTCAAAATTGTAACCGAATCTAATAAGTACGATTCGTCAACTATGCACCAGGTGAGAGCAACTCCACGTTGGTGGTTCAAGGCTTCGGCAGAAAGTTCATCGGTGTGGATGCAGGAGGGACAATAGAAGTACATGGAGAGGAGAAACCATCCTGGACTAAACTGATAAAAACGGCATACTCGCCCACTGATGGATGTGAAAATCTCTTCAACTTTCAGGTTAGTTTGGCCCATCTCAAATACTTGCCCCTTCATCCGTCGACACGGGTTCGAAACTCCCTCTCACTGATCATGTTGTTGGAGTATTGCGTTAGAATTGGTCTTCAGCAACCCATGCTCGTCGTAAGAGGCGACTAACGGGATCGGGTGGACAGGCTCGCTGACTGGGTTGACACAAGTCATCGTATCCCATATACGTAGATCGATGTTCATGCTGTTGATCACTGGATTGTCTGGTCCAGACTCGGTTATTTACAGACCTCCACCATATAGTTGGAATACTGCTGAGTGCGGCGTAAAACAACAACCAACCAACCAGCCACAAGGTCCATCTATCCTGCTCACCTCGTTGACATCTCTTCTCTCTTCAGTACTGATGCAACTCATGCTGCGTTCATGGAAAATTTGTGAAGTCAATTTGTCCAAAATCCATGTGAAAACGTCTTGGAATTTAATTGAAGCTATAATTATGAAGCCATAGACACACATTTTCAAACGTGTGCACATTATGGATCATGTTAACATAAGGTGATTGAAGTTTGTGTTCCCCACAGCTTATATATACTCTCCACATTTATTGTACCAATTAAAACCGCTCACAAGTTGCAGATGTCTTGTATACGTTATTCAACACAGCAATAGTTTATGAAAGTTTATCTGTTACTAGTGTTTCCATGGAAGTATAGCGCTGTGTCTGCACGTTATTTTCTTCAGTGTTCGATATTTCACATTTATCTGCTGACTTCTTAACTGTTGTGGCGTTTTAGCTTGGACAACTTTTGCCTGATCTGTTTGAGCTTTTAATGTCGATAAATATCCTTAACTTACTCATAAAGTCGCCGACATGCACCGCTATAAACAGCTGGGTAATGCTGCTATGTTACAGCTTGGTAATATGCTATGTTACAGCTTGGTAATGTTGCTATATTACAGCTTGGTAATGTTGCTATGTTACAGCTTGTAATGTCGATAAATATCCTTAACTTACTCATAAAGTCGCCGACATGCACCGCTATAAACAGCTGGGTAATGCTGCTATGTTACAGCTTGGTAATATGCTATGTTACAGCTTGGTAAAATGTTGCTATATTACAGCTTGGTAATGTTGCTATGTTACAGCTGGGTAGTGTTGTTATGTTACAGCTTGGTAGAGTTGCTATGTTACAATTTGGAAATGTTGCTATGTTACAGCTTGGTAATGCTGCTATGTTACAGCTTGGCAATGTTGCTATGTTACAGCTTGGTAATGTTGCTATGTTACAGCTTGGTAATGTTGCTATGCTACAGCTTGGTATTGTTGCTATGTTACAGCTTGGCAATGTTGCTATGTTACAGCTTGGCAATGTTCCTATGTTACAGCTTGGTAATGTTGCTATGTAACAGCTTGGTAATGATGCTATGTTACAGCTTGGTAGTGCTGCTATGTTACAGCTTGGTAATGCTGCTATGTTACAGCTTGGATATGTTGCTATGTTAAAGCTGGCTTTTGTTGCTATGTTACAGCTTGGTAATGCTGCTATGTTACAGCTTGGATATGTTGCTATGTTAAAACTGGCTTTTGTTGCTATGTTACAGCTTGGTATTGTTGCTATGTTACAGTTTGGTATTGTTGCTATGTTACAGTTTGGTAGTGTTGCTATGTTACAGCACAGTGAGTTTAACAAAGAGGAGGGCGAAGGCTTGTACGTGACTGTCTTCAACGATGACGGATCTCTGTGGGACTTTGCGTTGTTCAGAACAGGCGATGGCGTTGATGTCGAGGACATCAAGTTCAGAGATTTTGTCACTGGTATGTTTGATCAACATTAAACCAAAAATGGACCAAAAATCAGCTCTCTCAGAGCACATTGTCAAAAACCCTACTCACTGCATTGACTGGCAACAATCAACTGTTTTGACCACTAATGTCCATGATTGGCGCAAGCGCAAACTATTAGTCTTTAACGATAAGACAATTACAACCGCATCTGAAGAGGGATCAAGGAGTTTACCTGCACAGTGCCTGGGAAGTCAATCAATCACTGCCTTCCACCCACATCTGCTTATCACTTGTATAAACTCTTCCCTTGTATAAACATACCCTTTATCTGTACTTATCACTCTTTTATCTCCCGTTTCTTATCCAATTTATTGTATATACACGCAACACTGGCTTCTTGTACATTTAGTATAGATGTATCTTGCTTGTTACAATTCACCTGACGAAGGGGCAAGGAATAGCCCAGAAACGTTGTGACATACAATAAAGAAGAAGTTGTCATCCATAATATTTGCGTTTTACTTGAATACCAACTTCTACATGCCTCTCAAGAACCTCATGTTAAACCAATTATGACAGGTAAAACGAAGCCAGATTCATTAATGCACCTTCTTCTAACATTGTAGACACGGTATTTACTGTGCCGTATCTTCACCCAGACTGCTAAATGATCGGGCACGAGAAATTCTGGAAGCAGTTATTTTGGCACTTTCATTGATTTATTAGTGTAGATATGTTCCTGAGCTGTTTGTGTGAGAGAGCGTTTCATTGAAAATCGTGACGGTAAGTGGGGAAATTCCACCACAAAGGGTGTAGAGTTCTAGTTTTCTTTTCCAAAAATCGAATTGAAAACAAATGTCAATTCCTCAAATTTTAGTCCTCATGATAATATGTTGAATATGACGATATTGAAGTGTGAAGACGTTAAATTTTGAAGATTGACATTTTGTTTGACCTTCTACGTCATTAAATCTAGTGTGTGAGACACTCTCACCGCAAAACTCACCCATGTGCCTCTCAGTCACCCATGTGCTTCTCAGGTATCCAACTAGAGTTACCCGACTTGCCTTAGCCTCAGGTAACTGAATCACCTCATAAATCTCTCTCTCTCTCTCTCTTTCTGATATTTTCACATTGTCATAACAAAAAAATCTCTTTCTTACTTTTAAACGCATACATGCACATTTTTATACATACATTAACTCACAAATTCACAATTTGATACTAAATACTTACACTTTGCATACAAACTTAGTACACATATCTTTTGTACTTAATACTTATACACTCACTCTTGCTACTTAAATGCAAACACTCTATCCATTCATACCAATTTACATACAAACAAAAAATAACCTGTTACCTGAACACTACAAAGGGTACTGTTCGTATGATGATGCATTATCATGGGGATTTTTTATGTATTTGTAAATTGCAGTGGCATGGCGGCACTCAATTTCTGTGGACGTACCACTGTGACGAAAGTGGAACGACTGTTGTGGTTTATAATTAATCCTATACTTCTAAGTATCAGGCATGTGTGACCCAACAGTCCAATCACTATGGACATCGGATGTTTGAAGGATCTTAACTCGCCCCCAAAATGATCCTAGTTTTGTGGTCTGGTGTCGTGTTCAACACACAGACTTGACTACCTTTCAAGCGCGAAGACGCGTACTAATGTGGAAAATAGACGGAAATACTACAAACGCGACATTAAAATAACCACCCTCGTATTTCATCATGAACATTTATGTTTTCCCCCAGAAATCCCAGATGGCAAGATTCTGGCAGTAGCCATTCAAGGAGGACTTGGGACTGGGGACATGAGCGCAGTGTATGAAACCCTGGAGTCTGCTGGGGGGCTGACGTCATCAGCCATCCGGGCAGTTACTGGCAGACAGGCTTATGCTTTCATAACGAAAACAGGTATGTCGGGACAGCTGCGACAACGGTAGTGATTACTCTGACAGATACCACTACACAGATACCACTGCGACATGCCTAGATGCTGATTACCCCCACACAGGTGGTGAATACATAAAGATAGTGATTACATCGACACAGGTAGGTAAAGATTAATATTACGACGACACAGTTAGGTAGAGATTACGACGACATAAGTAGGCAATTACACAACATTGTGGTGGGGAATGATTACTGACACAGGTAGATAATGGTAGAAATAAATGTTTTAATGGCCCGCGACGAAACACCAACGTTTCTGCCAGACTAGTGGTTTACACATCCATTACGAGGATGTGTGAAGCCAATTTCTGGTTTGGAATGTTGTACTTGGAATAACTGAGCCAAGTTTACACACCCTAGAGCCTATTTGTCCTTTTCCGTGAACGGTATGACGTCTCTATTAGAAACGCGTAATTTATTTTGATTAATATTTCCATAAGGTTATAAATGTTAATTTTCATGCATGAATCTACAGATCTGCGGAGTTTCTAGGTCATTAAAAGCGGGTCGAACAGGCATCGGCTAGTCAGTCTCTGTAAAACTGATAAGTGATGATGTGTGATGTCAAGCATGCCGCCAATGTCTGGTTTGACCTGATTTAGCTTATTGATATATCAGTGCAATATTGGTGACTGGTGCATTGAAGCAGCAAACATGTACCCGCAAATGATTAACACTCATGTTGGCTAAAACAGAAAACATGGCTTAATTGTTGGAGTATTTGCAGGTGATGCTAGTACAACACGGGAGAAACGCGTCTCCAACCCAAGTACCGGCGGATACAGAGAGACTGGGTATCTGTCTCTAGACGATAACGGCTACCAGTTCAGGGTCATCAGCAAAGTCTTTATAGACCCAGCAATGGCGAAAGGTGTCAACTTCATGTCCCTGCCTCAAGAAGCACAGGTTCCCTGTATCACTGTCAACACGGACGTATCGATGTGGAGACCAGGTGGGCTGTGTGAATGTGAGACTGAACCAGCAATAATCAGAGAGACATTCTGAACTACCTGTTGTAAAGAAACATACTGCTTGGTCGACATAGTTTAGGAACGTCCATGACTAAACTAGCAGAAGCTGCAGCCATTTGAAAGAAAGAAATTCAGTGTTTGAGAACGATTTTCCGTAATTGACAACTCCTTTGAAGTAGAATTGGGCTGATCCTTACCTAAATATTTCCTGATGTGTTTTGTACATTTTGAATCATGGTATATTTTGTTCCGATTTCTTTTAAAACAAATTTGTTTTGCAGGAGACAAAGTCGTGATAGCTTCCACCGATTTCGACTGGAGACAGGCTGAAGAAATGACCATCAAGAGTTGTCCTTCCTGTGCCGTCAACGAGATCTGTTTCACGGGTATGTAAAAATCACTTATTACGAGAATGTATTGGGGTATTTATCATCCAGACCTCGTCTATCATGCGAACAAGACTACGTATGTTCTCAAGACTGGACAACAAGATAAATAGCAACATCCTTTACGTTCAAAGACATAGTCGCATTAAAGGAATATTACAGAGTACAACGTTTCCCACTGGTATCAGGTACAGTTAGGTATGGTGCTAATACTCATTACAGTTGAAGGTCACATAAAGTTTATAAATTTGGATGTGGTACACTTAACTACTTAAGGCGGACAATAACCCAGAAGATAAGCCCCAACAATCTCCCCGCCTCTAACTGCCCGTATAGGAAATCTGCACAACTGTCAGCACAGCACAGACCCCATAACTCTTCGTGTATTTACTTGGCATTGTACTGCCACATCAGTGGCCAAACCTCCGTCCCGGCCACAGACCTTTTGACAGTTGCCAAAACTCTGTTTCGATGGCCGAATATACCTTAACCCTGTCAAACAACTTCCGGCTGATATAATAGGTCACGTGTCACCATCGTATGGGGAAACGATGCGTTCGGGACAACGTTCTGCGAGTTATGAGTTTACAATGAACTATTGACATTGTTATTCATGGCAAAATTATGTTCTTCCAGAACCTCTGCAATACACTCACTATGGGGAGGTAACTCTTGGTGTTGACGAGAGGGCGGAAGTGGGATTGCTGAGTCGGAACATTGTCATAGAGGGCGTGATACCAGAAGAGGGCTGCAGTATCAACGAGCCGGAAGATCAGTACCTCTGTGACCTCTTTGGATATGACACTTTTGGAGGCCATATCAAGGTGGGTAGTTTAGGTACCTACTGTGACTACATTTCAAGAATTATTTACGTTTAAAAATGTGTGGCGTAGTTCCACATTTACCTAATTTCCTACTAGGTTCCTAATAACCTATGGGTTATTTTATGAAAGCTCCAGGAAGCTTTGGAAGTGTATTTCTATTTGTGCGGAGAATATGCATTTGTCCAATAACCCCATTCGCTTTCTGTAAATTTTAGGACTTATTTAGCGATACATAATTATCTTTACATGTGTACATATTGTTCCAGATTGTGAGAGATTTTGCAGCTGCCCATATCCAAGGCGTGGAGTTATTTCACATGGGACAACAACGGTTTCCTGGTACGGAAGTGAATCTTGTATACCAGATACATACCCACATATCCATATTCGTATAGAAAGACAATAACCGGCCGAATTTAAATAACGCTGTTTATAAAATTGTTTAATTGGACCAAATGTAATAGAAACGTTGTCTGTGTTAGGTTCTTACCCACTCCATTTCCACATGTGCGACAACGCCGACGGCAACGGTTTCCAGCACAACTCCCTGCACCACTGTCTCGCTAGATGCGTCACCATACACGGCACAGACGGAGCGGAGGTCAGTACAATCACCCGTCTGCTGCTAAGATACAGGAAGACACATACTGCACTCTATGTTCAGAGCGCTTTACTTGTGTGAGGAATGGCATTCTTGTGTTATTCCTGGTCTATTCTTTACACCGGGTGTATCACAATGTGTTTACATTTTCACTACACTGAACGTCTCACGGCAAGTGTTATCTACGTTGTCTTAATACACGGTGTCCCACAGATCGTTATCTCTTTACGTCTTGACACCAGGTGTCTCACAATGTGTGCTATCTGCACCACGGTCACGGCTTCTTCCTGGAGGACAGCGCAGAGCAGAGGAACATCTTCGACAGCAACCTTTGTATCGGCACCATGCACGGCACCCATATCCTGTCCGACATGAAGAAGGAATGGTGCAATTCTACAATGAGACCTTTTTGCGAGTAAATATGTTGTTCTTCTTGATATGCCATAATAAGACTTAGACCAGGTCCACGCAACACGACACTTATCACCAGACTTAGACCAGGTCCACGCAACACGACACTTATAACCAGACTTAGACCAGGTCCACGCAACACGACACTTATAACCAGACTTAGACCAGGTCCACGCAACACGACACTTATCACCAGACTTAGACCAGGTCCACGCAACACGACACTTATAACTAGGCTTAGACCAGGTCCACGCAACACGACACTTATAACCAGACTTAGACCAGGTCCACGCAACACGACACTTATAACTAGGCTTAGACCAGGTCCACGCAACACGACACTTATAACCAGACTTAGACCAGGTCCACGCAACACGACACTTATAACTAGGCTTAGACCAAATCCACGCAACACAACACTTATAACCAGGCTTAGACCAGGTCCACACAACACGACACTTATAACTAGGCTTAGACCAGGTCCACGCAATACGACACTTATAACCAGACTTAGACCAGGTCCACGCAACACGACACTTATAACTAGGCTTAGACCAGGTCCACGCAACACGACACTTATAACTAGGCTTAGACCAGGTCCACGCAACACGACACTTATAGCCAGACTTAGACCAGGTCCACGCAACACGACACTTATAACCAGACTTAGACCAGGTCCACGCAACACGACACTTATAACCAGACTTAGACCAGGTCCACGCAACACGACACTTATAACTAGGCTTAGACCAGGTCCACGCAACACGACACTTATAACTAGCCTTAGACCAGGTCCATGCAACACGACACTTATAACTAGGCTTAGACCAGGTCCACGCAACACAACACTTATAACTAGCCTTAGACCAGGTCCACGCAACACGACACTTATAACCAGACTTAGACCAGGTCCACGCAACACGACACTTATAACTAGCCTTAGACCAGGTCCACGCAACATGACACTTATAACTAGCCTTAGACCAGGTCCATGCAACACCTATTAACTTATAACTAGGCTTAGACCAGGTCCACGCAACACAACACTTATAACTAGCCTTAGACCAGGTCCACGCAACACGACACTTATAACTAGCCTTAGACCAGGTCGACGCAACACGACACTTATAACCAGACTTAGACCAGGTCCACGCAACACGACACTTATAACTAGCCTTAGACCAGGTCCACGCAACACGACACTTATAACTAGGCTTAGACCAGGTCCACGCAACACAACACTTATAACTAGGCTTAGACCAGGTCCACGCAACACGACACTTATAACTAGGCTTAGACCAGGTCCGCATAACCACGACACTTATAACTTTAGACCAGACCAGAGGCTTAGACCAGTCCACGCAACACGACACTTATAACCAGGCTTAGACCAGGTCCACGCAACACGACACTTATAACTAGGCTTAGACCAGGTCCACGCAACACGACACTTATAACCAGGCTTAGACCAGGTCCACGCAACACGACACTTATAACTAGGCTTAGACCAGGTCCACGCAACACGACACTTATAACTAGGCTTAGACCAGGTCCACGCAACACGACACTTATAACCAGGCTTAGACCAGGTCCACGCAACACACGACACTTATAACCAGACTTAGACCAGGTCCACGCAACACCACGACATTTATAACTAGACTTATGGACCAGGTCCACTAACCACGACCTTAGACCAGGTCCACGCAACACGACACTTATAACTAGGCTTAGACCAGGTCCACGCAACACGACACTTATAACTAGCCTTAGACCAGGTCCACGCAACACGACACTTATAACTAGACTTAGACCAGGTCCACGCAACACGACACTTATAACTACTTAGACCAGGTCCACGCTAAAACATGACACTTATAACTAGGCTTAGACCAGGTCCGCAACAGCCATTAACTATTCTTATAACCTGCTAACACCGGCCTTAGACCAGGTCCACGCCAACACGACACTTATAACTTGGAGCCAGGTCCACGCTAACACCCATTACCCTTATAACCCTTAGACCAGGTCCACGCAACACACGACACTTATAACTAGCCTTAGACCAGGTCCACAACACGACATAACTAGGCTTAGACCAGGTCCACGCAACACAACACTTATAACTAGGCTTAGACCAGGTCCACGCAACACCACACTTATAACTAGGCTTAGACCAGGTCCACGCAACACCGACACTTATAACCAGACTTAGACCAGGTCGACGCAACACTACGACACTTATAACTAGGCTTAGACCAGGTCCACGCGAACACGACACTTATAACCAGGCTTAGACCAGGTCCACGCAATACGACACTTATAACTAGGCTTAGACCAGGTCCGCAGCATAACCACGACACTTATAACCAGGCTTAGACCAGGTCCACGCAACACCACGACACTTATAACCAGACTTAGACCAGGTCTACGCAACACAACACTTATAACTAGGCTTAGACCAGGTCCACGCAACACGACACTTATAACTAGGCTTAGACCAGGTCCACGCAAACCACGACACTTATAACCAGACTTAAACCAGGTCGACGCTTAACACGACACTTATAACTAGGCTTAGACCAGGTCCACGCCAACCACGACACTTATAACCAGGCTTAGACCAGGTCCACGCAACATGACACTTATAACTAGGCTTAGACCAGGTCCACGCAACACGACACTTATAACCAGGCTTAGACCAGGTCCACGCAACACGACACTTATAACCAGACTTAGACCAGGTCTACGCAATACGACACTTATAACTAGGCTTAGACCAGGTCCACGCCAACACCCGACACTTATAACTAGGCTTAGACCAGGTCCACGCAACACGACACTTATAACCAGGCTTAGACCAGGTCCACGCAACACGACACTTATAACTAGGCTTAGACCAGGTCCACGCAACACGACACTTATAACTAGGCTTAGACCAGGTCCACGCAACACGACACTTATAACCAGACTTAGACCAGGTCCACGCAACACAACACTTATAACTAGCCTTAGACCAGGTCCACGCAACATGACACTTATCACCAGGCTTAGACCAGGTCCACGCAACATGACACTTATCACCAGGCTTAGACCAGGTCCACGCAACATGACACTTATAACCAGGCTTAGACCAGGTCCACGCAACACGACACTTATAACTAGACTTAGACCAGGTCCACGCAACATGACACTTATCACCAGGCTTAGACCAGGTCCACGTGATATGATACAAATAACTACGTTTCGACAAGGTCCACGTGATATGACACACTTAACTACGTGTAGACCAGGTCAAGGTGACATGCCAAGAATAGTTACGTTTAGACATTATCCACTTGACATGACATAAATCACCTGGCTCAGACCAAGTCCTCGTGATATGACGTTTAGACAAGGTCCAGGTAACTTCACACACGTAACCAGGTGAACGTTATGTGACATATAAAGCAGGGCCTTTACCAAGTGCACATAATATGTAATCGGGTCTATACGTAAGGAGCGGACCCATGCCCGAAACCACTGACTGATATCTGTGTTGCAATCTTGCAATGCAGGACCACATATCATTAGTATAGTAGTGTTGGAGCCCCAACATTTGAGTGTTGTACAGAAACGCGTCAATAGAACGCTCTTCTAACGTCATCTATACTCCCCCCAGCGCCCTCTCCTCCTACTGGATCACGCACCCCAACAACACCTTCATCAACAACGTGGCCGCCGGCTCAGATGTAAGTATACCATCACCGTGTCCATCCCGGAAAACCTTGTATTGTAAGGACGAAAATCCTGCAATGTCCAGGATGGGAAACGAAATATAAAGAGGGCTTTTTACATTCCATGTTAAATAACTGAGGACCTTAAAACTTCTCAATGAAACCATATCTATTTTTCATATTGTTATCCTTTATAAATCTATGATGTAATGGTGAACTTGGATCTTACATTACGAATGACACGTTAGTAGGGTCAGACATGATTTTCTTCAGATGAACTCAGATGAATTTGGCATAAACACAGTTATCTGAGTTATACTGGTATTTTCTCAGCATACGGGATTCTGGATCCTTGCGTCTCGTTTCCCCCTCGGCCCCTCCCGACAACGCCAGCTGGAGAGGGGGTTGGTGCCAGAGTTCCATGCCATGCAGACAAAGATCAAGGAATTCAGAAACAACACGGCTCACTCTAATGCCCTGGTAGGCTCGACGTTCCCCTTAGTTACTCCATGTCCACAAAACAACCTCAGCTCTACTACTAAGTCATGTTAACATCATGCTAAGATCGCGTATGAATATCGAGACGCAGAGAATGTTTGTTGTTTTAATGGATTTCCGACGTCAAGTAGTATGAATGTGTCGGCTTGACGAACAATTCAAACTTTCAGGATAACATTAATGTTGGTCTGGGCATCTATATCACATTATATCATATTTCTTATCGCATCTCTATCACATCTATAACACATCTCTATCACGCTTAAATTACGAGAATCTGTACTAAGTGAGTGAGTGAGTGAGTTTTAGTTTTACTCAGCAATATTCTAGCTATATGGCGGCGGTCTGTAAATAGTCGAGTCTGAACCAGACAATCCAGTGATCAACAGCAAGAGCATTGATCTACGCAATTGGGATACGATGACATGTGTCAACCGGGTCAGCGAGCCTGGCTAGCTATTCTCGAAACGTTCGTAGCCCTACGAACCTCTTAAGCCGATTCTTAACACATTGGCTACGATCAAAGTTAAGAATTCTTAGGGCTACGAACGTTTCGAGAATAAGGACCCTGATCACCCAATGCCGTTGGTCGCATCTTACGACAAGCATGGGTTACTGAAGATCAACTCTAACCCGGATCTTCACGGGTCCTGTACTAAGTAATCGGGTACGGATTAAAATTTAATGGATGATGTCACATTCCTGTCTTACACTGCAATCATATTGTAGTACCAGGAATGGTTGTTATGAAGTATTTTGATCTGTAGGCAGGGTTCAACATGGATGACGAGATATCTATCGGCGAAGTCTTCACCGACGGCTTTGTCCCAGAGAATGGCGTCGTCTCAGCACGGGTATCCCACTCTCCTCGGGACCCCCCTGGTGATCCGGACGCTGCGTTAGACAAGTCTCACCTGTACAGGTAACTCAAGACATATTCAAACGTTTATGAATGTATGTTATTGGCAGATTGATCCCAAACTCGTTTTACATCGCTGAACTATACAATCATCTTCAGCACATGATCCCGGAGTTGTTATAAGAATACCATTTATTATCCATATGGTGAAACATAACCAGTGTCATATATATCATTTATCATCAAAAACTGTGTTCCAAAGGAGATATTGCTTGTGTGAGATCAGATGTTATTATATAGGTAGTATTTTTCCTGTACCACGATTGGTCAAAAGACCGTCACATGATTGACTACAAAACACGATATTGACTTGAGTTTTCTGATAAATTACGATATTGACTTGGGTTACTAAAAATAGACAAGGAATCCCGTACGAAGGGGCTTCCCCCGCTTTTCAGCCAATCAGATCACTCGGATAGATGGCACAGTGTGTGCATTAAAAGTTTATGTTAAAACCCGTTTCTCTTTCATTATATAATAAAACAATTATAGACTCTTGTAGAGGTCGATATCGGTTTTTATTGACCTGAGAAAAACAATATCGACCTCGCAAGCTCGGTCGATATTGTTTTACTCAAGTCAATAAAAACCGATATCGACCTCTACAAGAGTCTATAATTGTATAATATCTCCTGGGAGATATCGTTTTGACAGTAGATTTTGTACAATGCCCTAACAATGCTATGACGTCATGAACTTGATGACGTCACAATGCTATGACATCTTCTGCTGTCAAATCTGCCATGAACATTTTTCATTGAAAACTAAAGAAGAATGATTTTTGATGATATTTCTGTCTTTCGTCGTCTGTTCGCTCGAGCAATACAAAACTTTTTTACACTCGTTTCGTATAAGTCGTATGACACACGTGCTCCTGTAATAATCCCTATGTAGTATCAGCTGTGCTAGGACTGATACAAACTGCGGTGTGAAGCCAAGCTTCCACTTTGGAGTCCATGGTACTATGTTATGTACTCAGGACATAAGTGATGTTCCTGTACGTAGTTCGACATACTTGTACATAATAATGATTCGCATCAAGTGTAGAAAGAAAGATAAAACCATGTAGGTAGTAAGTGAACATCTACATGAGACTTCTGATGTGCCCCTCCACGATAGAGTACATCTGTCAGTTGTTGGATTTGCTACTTATATACTATTCATCCCGTCCGCTCTCCTTTCTTTGTCAGCTTCACAGGCTACAAAAACAGAGAGTTGAATGTGTGGACGAAGGGGGGCACCACCATCATGGAGAGTTTCACGTAAGTAAACCTGTATTGGGGATCAATGTACACCACCCTTTACAACATAGCTGTATGACTTGTGAGCAGGTAACCCGTGAAGAACCGGGGTAGAATAGGTCTTCAGCAACCCATGCTTGCCACAAAAGGCGACTATGCTTGTCGTAAGAGGTGAATAACGGGATCGGGTGGTCAGGCTCGCTGACTTGCCATCGGTTCCCAATTGCGCAGATCGATGCTCATGGTGTTGATCACTGGATTGTCTGGTCCAGACTCGATTATTTACAGACCGCCGCCATATAGCTGGAATATTGCTGTGTGCGGCGTAAAATTAAACTCACTCACTCACTTGTGTTCCAGTGGTGTCGCGAGTGTTCAAGTTGTACGGCACTTTCAGCATTATATAGTTATATAGTTACCACTTCGGTAAAACCCAAGAGCACGGATACGGTTCTGAAAACCCACACAATTGATGAGGAATTTTGCAATCAGTGAGTGAGTTAATATTTAACGTCACATCGGCAATATTTGCAATTAGAGTTTTCTGGAACTCATAAAGCACGAAACGCCTTGCAATGAATCGCGGCGCCTAGGCGGCTGAATTACTTAATGATCACGAAGTTGCTTAATGATCACGAAGTACATTAAATGTCAGTTTAGCTCTGCAAAGTTAAAAGAAACCAAATGGGCCAACGGAATAATAAACTACAGGAACATATAGTATTATGTAACTTACTTACTAACTGAATGCTTCTCACCTGGTCTTACATCAGCCCCATATATACAGTACAACCAGAAATTATTGAGAATTTAAGATTGTAATTTTTTTTTTAAATTTCACTCATTACTCACGTATTAAATGTGAATATTAGCAGAACATAACTCCAGATTCAAAGACAGGTGAACAGTAAGTATTTTGTCAAGTCACCATGGGCAGCAATGCAGGCTTCATTGCGGCGGGGCATACTACTGATCAAAGATGTTAGAAAATCGTGGTCCATGCTGTCCCAATATCAGACCACCTCTTCTTTCATTTCAGCAATATTTGTCAGATTTTTCATATTGACACTTTCCCTCATAAATTCCCAAACACCTATGACAGTTCCCTAGTAGTAGGTGATCAATAGCATTATTTTCTATGTGACTTCTTTGATCTTCTTAGAACTCTACGAATGCATGAATTTTAGAATATGTTTACAGTGTATATATTGGCAAGAAGGTTTCCCAGAGCACACACACTTGAAATCTTATATACTAACCACTTTACAAATGAATGGAGTTCTAATGCCCACCATCCCCGAGTAATGTTAATTATGTATATTTGATCCCGTTGTGAATAAATTAACGGTCCAGGAATATTGATTCTCAGGACTAGTTGTGTAGATTAGAAATACTACTTATAAACGTAAGACCAGATATTTACATCTCAAAGCGGACATTGTCTCAGCGCCCTTCTAAGATGTCGCCAGCGCTAGACTGACAAAAGCAATATTTCAACTACCTACCACTGGAACAGGGGGTTTTGCTTGTCAGTGTTTCTGGAAACAAAAACACAACCATCAAATGACAACAATCAAGTAGAACGCTAACTAAAGGAAAGGTAAAATTTCAGTAAAGGAATATGTGCAGCACATGGTATGGAATTGAGTGAAAATTCTGTACATACAGTACAACCAGAAATTATTGAGAATTTAAAGATTGTAATTTTTTTATGTTTTTCACTCATTACTCACGTATTAAATGTGAATATTAGCAGAACATAACTCCAGATTCAAAGACAGGTGAACAGTTAGTATCTTGTCAAGTCACCATGGGCAGCAATGCAGGCTTCAATGCGGCGGGGCATACTACTGATCAAAGAAGTTAGAAAGTCGTGGTCCATGCTGTCCCAATATCAGACCACCTCTTCTTTCATTTCAGCAATATTTGTCAGATTTTTCTTATTGACACTTTCCTTCATAAGTCCCCAAACATTTTCTATTGGATTTAGGTCAGGGCTGTAGCTTGGCCAATCCAATAATGTCATATTGTGGGTCGAAACCAGGCCTGTGAATGCTTTAAACGATGTTTTGGGTCGTTGTCCTACTGGAAAATCAAAAAAATTCCATAGAACACGTGAGCACATGGAAGTAAATGTCCCTCGAGAATATCTGTGTACCGCTCACTGTTCACATTCCCTTCAAATACACAGAGGGGCGTTGCCCCAAACACAGATATGCCACCCCACACGTTGAATAATTTCAGTGTATTAGGAAACAGCCACACAGGACTTTCATCTGAGAAAAGCACATTGTCCCAGTTAAAATTTCTATGCTGTAAGCACCAGTTCAACCTTCGCTCCTTTTGTTCAGGTTTCATGATCGGTGATGGAATTCCTCGACTTTTCTGCCAACCCATTGCATGCAGCTCAGTTCTATTTGTCTCCTTACAGACAGTCACAGTTCCTCTATCAATCATATCCAGCCTTAAGTTTTCTAAACTCCAAGCGGCCTCCTGTCACCGACAGTCAATTTTGTGGGCCTACCTGCGCCTCCCTGGTGCTCAATGCCATATCCATTTGCAATATTTTTCAAGACACGATAAACAGTGGACAAAGTGATGCCTGTTCTACTTGAAATCACTTTAGCTGATCTGAAGTCCTTGTTATAATACTCTAAAATGAACTTTCTCTTCTCTAAATCATCCATACTGAGGATCACTGAAAATGTCGTCTGCTAGCAAGTGAACAAAGGGTGATAACTCTTCACAAACTAATGGAAAAGGATTAACGGAGTTGTCTCTCTTGAATGAAACCAAGCACTTGATAGCTGGTCAAGGTTGTTTATACTAGAAATCCAATTAAACATATTCCTAAAATTCTCAATAATTTCTGGTCATACTATACCTGATACAGTAGGCAGACACGGTAACTGATAACTAAAAGAAATACATACCAGATTTAACAATCAAAATCAATCAACCAATCTTCAATTTAGTATGTTCGCCGTGGTAATAACAAGTACCAAATCAAACAAGTGTTGAAACATGGCAAGTTGTTTCTTCCAGACTTGCAGACTCCCCGGTCGGCCTGACCATGTCGTGGGGGGAGAGCGACACCTACACACAGATCAACAACTCATTGTTTGTAGGGGAGACAGACAACAAGGGACTGCCTGTGGCACCGTTTGGTCGCTCGGTGGCCGTATCAAGGTAAGGTGGAAAGTCTACACAGTCCATTGTTGGTGCTCGGCTGGAGTGAGTTGGGTTTTAAGCCGCTTATAATAATATTCCAGCAATATCACGGCGGGGGACACCAGAAATAGGCTTCACACATTGTAGCCATGTGAGGAATCGAACCCGGGCCTTCGGCGCGACGAGCGAACGCTTCCTCGGTTGGGTCTGCTGGTAGGTGAATTTGCAAGCAGTGTTGATAATTTTAGTCACCTTCATGGCACTGAATCTCTGCAACTCGCCATAGTACAGCGGGACCCCTGCTGATTGGGGACTTCACAGCAGGGATAGACGCCACTGTAGACTGTACGAGTATACTAAAACAGAAACACAAAATAAAATTCAATTATAATTTTCAGTGACAAATCGTCATTCGCCTAATCTGATTCCATCCAAAATACTGAAAGATGGTGGTTAAATGCTCCACGGATCAAAATTGTTATATTTGCTGCAATACGATGATACAAATGACATAAATGAATGACAGACATTACATTCAAATAACATCTTTATCCTAGGAACCATTACTCAGTAGTTGCTAGGTACATATCTCCATCTTGCAGTTACAACCAGCCTAATAATACATCTTTACTGAACAGGACAAACTGTACAATGAGAAGCAAACTGTTACACCCCCATGTGCCCATGTTTCCAGCGTGGAACCACTCCAAGGTGTCACGTTCTACCAGGGTCCAGGCTATGTCACCAACTCATTCTTCGATAAGTACGTGACAAAGGTATCTGGGAGCAGCATCAGGTACGCCGGCGCCATCAGCGTCAAGCGCAGCAGCCACTACCCCGTTAGGGCGAGCTCCAGCGTCAAGGGAGTCAAGTTTGGATTCTGTGACGTGGTACGTGCAGGGGGACCAATGTGTTCCACTGATTACTTTCACAATACTTGCATACCTTGTAGAAATGAGCAGATTTGTTTGTTATGAATTATTATATTTTCTTTTGCTGTTAATTCCTATTCAGTAAGCATGGACATCTTGAGTTCATTGTATATATTTGTTGTTTGTCATAAGGATCATTTTGAAATCTGTATGATGCGCACAGAAAATCATCTGTGCGAACACAAAAGAGATCTGTGGTGTAAGAGAAACAAATCGTTATTAGTTTGAAGAAAACGTCAGCATGAATTCATCAACACAAATCATCGGCATCGTGACTCTTTCGTAATTAGGTTCATGTTTTTGCTGTTACTTCAATTGTTTTTGCTCATGTGTTATCCTCCTGTTGCCTTGTTAAGCTTCATTTCTTTCTGAATAATTCTTAATCCTGAAACAAAAGTATTCTTTACAAACCCATCGATTACTAAAGGAAAGTATAACAATGCATTTGTGATTGACATACTAGTATGCTGTGGTATTCCAGTCATATCGGAATCTAGAATAATGATGTTTTATACAGACCGAGGGCAGCTGGGCCCTGAATGGGGATCCATCCTACCCATTTTTTGACAACATTGATGGCAACCGACAGAACAACTTCCTGGACGCCGATGGCAGCGTGTCTGGAACTGCAGGGACCCAGTTCGTGCCGAACACACGTTTCCTCACCACCAACCAGTGTGACTATAGGCCGTCCTCGAACTTCGCTGTGTGTCCTCATGACTACGCCCGGGTAATTGATTATTACATCATTACTCTGTCATCTCATAGATTATTAACACAGACAGTAAAAGGCCACTGGCACATAATCCAGACAAATGCATGGTCACACATCACATGAATGGTACACAAGAATCTATTAAACTGCTCTGCTCTTAATTCTAATTTGTACATAATATAAAAATACACTAACGTTCTTAATCACATTAACATTGGCAGATTGCATAATATCTATAAAGTTGTTCACCACAGTATATTTATCTCTAACATCAGAAAAAACATGCACAGATGTACAAAATATGCCACTCATCTTCAACAACATTGATACCTTTTGATTTACAAAATAAACACAATCTTTCATTAGAAGCAATAATTTCATGTCTCCCAGTCTCTATTGCTCAATTAAAATTTCCACATCTGAAGAGGGCAGATCTCAAATTTATACAAATAATACAATTTAAGTATTTTCTACATCTATTAGGGTTTTATACTGACAATAATAAATAGTTTTATGTGAATTGTCAGTGGAAGTATACCAGGATAACTAATCATGCTATAGATAATTAACCACTTCTACAAACACATTGTTTCTTCGACGTCTAAGCCATTACTTGTTCCCTGTCCATGATCTGCCTGTGCCGGATTACCAGGTCGAGCGATGTAGTCACTTGTAATATCCTTTAATCCGACAGATTAGTACAAATCAGTAATGCCTAAAAGAGTATATTTTCTAAATTTCAAACGCTGAAAGTAAATGTAAGGTAAAGTAAATAAACGATCAAGTTGAGGTCAAAATACACCAAGACCATGCTGATTCCGACGGTTGTATGAGGCCAAATCTATTGTCAAGGGATCGTATGATATCAGATAAATAGACCGGCCTTGAATATATTTTTCCACGCATGTCGTTAAAGCCTGTTGTACTGTGGATTGGGTGGTCACAATGTGTGACCTGTTTGCACATGCCATCCGCCACTAGTTTTCCCTGACCATACAGATCACAATGTTACGATTGGAAGATTGCTAACTCATGCACTAACAGTTGATGTACAATCGCTGTATGGGAAGTTGACCTGTTGTAGGTGTTGTTCACTGGAGACGGGGCCCTCGACACTCTTCACCAGAACTTCCCCATGTTCCTCCGACGTGACGACAGGCCAGATGACCCTTTCTCAGTGGAAGGTACTTATCACATATACACCTTGCTTATATAGTCAATATAACACGGACGTCTGCGTTAGCATAAAACACTGCTATATATCTAGGAACGTCCTATACTTGTGTCTGTTTGTATCTGTTTATATAACACGCTTGATAGATGATATGTTTCATGAAGAGGAAATTTAATTCTTTTCTGTAGTATCTGCCATCTTTAATTAAATCATTTCCTTTCACAGCCAGGACAGGAATCATGAAACGATTTCACATAATTGTAAATTATTTCCTGTTGAAAACAAAACAACATCGTATTCATAGTGCTAAAGCTCTGATACATTCTCTTGTTTCCTATCATTTCTGTATCTGTATCAACGCGTATATTTGGATGTGAGTCTCAGGTGGAGATTTTCTGATGTACCATTACCAATAGGCATGACAGCAATGTGCCATGTCATGTAAATGTACCATTACCAATATGCATGACAGCAATGTGCCATGTGATGTAAGTGTACCATTACCAATATGCATGGCAGCAATGTGCCATGTCATGTAAACGTATGGTTAACAATTTGCATGACAGCAATGTGCCATGTCATGTAAGTGTACCATTAACAATATGCATGACAGCAATGTGCCATGTCATGTAAGTGTATCGTTAACAATATGCATGACAACAATGTGCCATGTGATGTAAGTGTATCGTTAACAATGTGCATGAAAACAATGTGCCATGTCATGCAGGTGTACCGTTAACAATGTGCATGACAGCAATGTGCCATGTCATGTAGGTGTATCGTTAACAATGTGCATGACAGCAATGTACCATTTCATGTAGGTGTACCGTTAACAACGTGCATGACAGCAATGTGCCATGTCATGTAGGTGTACCGTTAACAATGTGCATGACAGCAATGTGCCATGTCATGTAGGTGTACCGTTAACAATGTGCATGACAGCATTGTGCCATGTCATGTAGGTGTACCGTTAACAATGTGCATGACAGCAATGTGCCATGTCATGTAGGTGTACCGTTAACAATGTGCATGACAGCTGTATTCCATGTCGTGTAAGTGTATCGTTAACAATGTGCATGACAGCAATGTGCAATGTCATGCAGGTGTCTGGGGAAACAACTACCTAGTGATCAAAAAGAAGTCCTACACCGTCTACTTCAATGGAGCATCACCGTTCACAATACAAGTCAAGGGGCATAACTTGGGGAGGTAAGTAGACGTGGGCGCATAGGGTTCTGTACCATGGGTGAACCATGGGAAGGCGTGTACACTACGTTCGGCTACTTCGGCTGCTGCTACTGCTAGTACAGTTGCTGCATCAGCTACAACTATAGTCAGTTTGGCTCAAAAGCGCACCGATGAATTACAATCTAACTCGAAAACTAATAAACATAAAATACTCAATGAAACACTGATCATAATCAAAACATTATACCCACTCTGTGAGGTTTCTGCAGACTGTTTGTCCTAAAAATAAAAAAGTTATTTCACAATCTATCATTAAAATATTGACACAGTTCACTATTTGTTACGAGGGAGGAGTGCCGAGAAAGGGACAGCCAGGTGTTTGAGAACGGATGGAGACGGCACAGCACAGGTTAATGAATCAATAACTTTGTCTGTGAACGTGCTTCTCGAACACCTGGCTGTCCCTTTCTCTGCACTCCTCCCTCGTAACAAACAGTGAACTGTGTCAATATTTTAATGATAGTTTGTTTACCAACTTTATTATTTTTAGGAAAAAATTCTGCAAAAACCTCACAGAGTGGGTATGATGTTTTGATTATGATCAGTGTTTCATTGAGTATGTTATGTTTATTAGTTTTCGAGTTAGATTGTAATTCATCGGTCCGCTTTTGAGCCAAACGGACTATAGTGCAACTGCTTATCTACCACTACTTGCACTGCTGCTACTTCAATTTATGCCCTTACAACTCCTTCTTATCAACTACTTCTACTACTACTGCTGCTGCTGCTTCTGTCCTTCTACTACTACTACCACTACTACTGCTACTACTACTACTGCTTCTTCTACTGCTGCTGCTGCTCCTACAGCTGCTACTACCATTGCTATTGCTATCGACTTTATCGTAAAGTCTCCTCGCAATAATTAGAATATATAAACATAAATTATTTTTAATCGATCGCAACCTTTGGAGCAAACATGATTTTCCCATTTTAAAACTAGCGATATTAGCTGTCCTTGTCATATATCATGTTTTCAGTAGACATATTCTACAAAGTCACGCTCTTAAAATAACCGCTGATGTCAGGATATCTTTGTGTAAATAACGGAAACGAAGGCGCTTTGGTCCTGAACTATTTCACTTGACAAATGTAACCGAATAAGCGGGTTTCACTGTGATCGATAAGATCCGGAGTGATGGTGCTCAAACTGATCTTTAACAGTTAGAATAATGGGGTTTCACTGTGATCAATGCTATCCGGAGTAATGAGGTCTCACTGTAATCAGTTCTATCTGGAGTAATGAGGTTTCACTGTAATCAATGCTATCCTCAGTAATGAGGTTTCACTGAAATCAGTGCTATCTGGAGTAATGAGGTTTCACTGTAATCAATACTATCTGGAGTAATGAGGTTTCACTGCAATCAATGCTATCTTCAGTAATGAGGTTTCACTATAATCAATAATATCTGGAGTAATGAGGTTTCACTGTAATCAATGCTATCTTCAGTAATGAGGTTTCTCTGCAATCAATGCTATCTGGAGTAATGAGTTTTCACTGGAATCAATCTATCTGGAGTAATGATTTTTCACTGGAATCAATACTATCTGGAGTAATGATGTTTCACTGCAATCAGTGCTATCTGGAGTAATGAGGTTTCACTGTAATCAATACTATCTTGAGTAATGAGGTTTCACTGTAATCAATGCTATCTTCAGTAATGAGGTTTCTCTGCAATCAGTGCTACCTGGAGTAATGATTTTTCACTGTAATCAATACTATCTGGAGTAATGAGGTTTCACTGCAATCAGTGCTATCCGGAGTAATGAGGTTTCACTATAATCAATACTATCTGGAGTAATGAGGTTTCACTGTAATCAATGCTATCTGGAGTAATGAGGTTTCACTGAAATCAGTGCTAGCTGGAGTAATGAGGTTTCACTGTTATCAATACTATCTGGAGTTATGTGGTTTCACTCTAATCAATACTATCTGGAGTAATGAGGTTTCACTGTAATCAATACTATCAGGAGTAATGGGGTTTCACTGTATTCAGTGCTATCTGGAGTAATGGGCTTCACTGTAATCAGAGCTATCTGGAGTAATGGGGTTTCACTGTAATCATTGATATCTGGAGTAATGGGGTTTCACTGTAATCAGTGCTATCTTCAGTAATGGGATTTCACTTCAATCAGTGGTATCTGGAGTAATGAGGTTTCACTGCAATCAATTCTATCTGGAGTAATGAGGTTTCACTGTAATCAATGCTATCTTCAGTAATGACGTTTCTCTGCAATCAGTGCTATCTGGAGTAATGATTTTTCACTGCAATCAATATTATCTGGAGTAATGATGTTTCACTGCAATCAGTGCTATCCGGAGTAATGAAGTTTCACTATAATCAATACTATCTGGAGTAATGAGGTTTCACTGTAATCAATGCTATCTTCAGCAATGAGGTTTCACTGCAATCAGTGGTATCTGGAGTAATGAGGTTTCACTGTAATCAATACTATCTGGAGTAATGAGGTTTCACTGTAATCAATACTATCTGGAGTAATGAGGTTTCACTGTCATCAATACTATCTGGAGTAATGGGGTTTCACTGTAATCAGTGCTATCTGGAGTAATGGGGTTTCACTGTAATCAGAGCTATCTGGAGTAATGAGGTTTTACTGTAATCAGTGCTATCTTCAGTAATGGGGTTTTACTGTAATCAGAGCTATCTTCAGTAATGGGGTTTCACTGTAATCAGTGATATCTTCAGTAATGAGGTTTTACTGTAATCAGAGCTATCTTCAGTAATCAGGTTCACTGTAATCAGTGCTATCTTCAGTACTGGGGTTTCACTGTAATCAGTGCTATCTTCAGTAATGGGGTTTTACTGTAATCAGTGCTATCTTCAGTAATGGGGTTTTACTGTAATCAGAGCTATCTGGAGTAATGGGGTTTCACTGTAATCAGTGCTATCTTCAATAATAGGGTTTTACTGTAATCAGAGCTATCTTCAGTAATGGGGTTTCACTGTAATCAGTGCTATCTGGAGTACTGGGGTTTTACTGTAATCAGAGCTATCTTCAGTAATGGGGTTTCACTGTAATCAGTGATATCTTCAGTAATGAGGTTTTACTGTAATCAGTGCTATCTTCAGTAATGGGGTTTTACTGTAATCAGAGCTATCTTCAGTAATGGGGTTTCACTGTAATCAGTGATATCTTCAGTAATGAGGTTTTACTGTAATCAGAGCTATCTTCAGTAATGAGGTTCACTGTAATCAGTGCTATCTGGAGTACTGGGGTTTTACTGTAATCAGAGCTATCTTCAGTAATGGGGTTTCACTGTAATCAGTGATATTTTCAGTAATGAGGTTTTACTGTAATCAGAGCTATCTTCAGTAATGAGGTTTCACTGTAATCAGTGCTATCTGGAGTAATGAGGTTTCACTGTAATCAGTGCTATCTTCAGTAATGGGGTTTCACTGTAATCAGAGCTATCTTCAGTAATGGGGTTTCACTGTAATCAGTGCTATCTTCAGTAATGAGGTTTCACTGTAATCAATGCTATCTTCAGTAATGAGGTTTTACTGTAATCAGTGCTATCTTCAGTAATGGGGTTTTACTGTAATCAGAGCTATCTTCAGTATTGGGGTTTCACTGTAATCACTGATATCTTCAGTAATGGGGTTTTACTGTAATCAGTGCTATCTTTAGTAATGGGGTTTTACTGTAATCAGAGCTATCTTCAGTAATGGGGTTTCACTGTAATCAGAGCTATCTTCAGTAATGGGGTTTCACTGTAATCAGAGCTATCTTCAGTAATGAGGTTTTACTGTAATCAGTGCTATCTGGAGTAATGAGGTTTCACTGTAATCAGTGCTATCTTCAGTAATGGGGTTTTACTGTAATCAGTGATATCTTCAGTAATGGGGTTTTACTGTAATCAGAGCTATCTTCAGTAATGGGGTTTCACTGTAATCAGAGCTATCTTCAGTAATGGGGTTTCACTGTAATCAGAGCTATCTTCAGTAATAAGGTTTTACTGTAATCAGTGCTATCTGGAGTAATGAGGTTTCACTGTAATCAGTGCTATCTTCAGTAATGGGGTTTCACTGTAATCAGTGCTATCTTCAGTAATGAGGTTTCACTGTAATCAATGCTATCTTCAGTAATGAGGTTTTACTGTAATCAGAGCTATCTTCAGTATTGGGATTTCACTGTAATCAGTGCTATCTGGAGTACTGGGGTTTCACTGTAATCAGTGCTATCTGGAGTACTGGGGTTTCACTGTAATCAGTGCTATCTGGAGTACTGGGGTTTTATTGTAATCAGAGCTATCTTCAGTAATGGGGTTTCACTGTAATCAGTGATATCTTCAGTAATGAGGTTTTACTGTAATCAGTGCTATCTTCAGTAATGGGGTTTTACTGTAATCAGAGCTATCTTCAGTAATGGGGTTTCACTGTAATCAGTGATATCTTCAGTAATGAGGTTTTACTGTAATCAGAGCTATCTTCAGTAATGAGGTTCACTGTAATCAGTGTTATCTTCAGTAATGGGGTTTCACTGTAATCAGTGCTATCTTCAGTAATGGGGTTTTACTGTAATCAGTGCTATCTTCAGTAATGGGGTTTTACTGTAATCAGAGCTATCTGGAGTAATGGGGTTTCACTGTAATCAGTGCTATCTTCAATAATAGGGTTTTACTGTAATCAGAGCTATCTTCAGTAATGAGGTTCACTGTAATCAGTGCTATCTGGAGTACTGGGGTTTCACTGTAATCAGTGCTATCTTCAGTAATTGGGTTTTACTGTAATCAGTGCTATCTTCAGTAATGGGGTTTCACTGTAATCAGTGCTATCTGGAGTACTGGGGTTTTACTGTAATCAGAGCTATCTTCAGTAATGGGGTTTCACTGTAATCAGTGATATCTTCAGTAATGAGGTTTTACTGTAATCAGTGCTATCTTCAGTAATGGGGTTTTACTGTAATCAGAGCTATCTTCAGTAATGGGGTTTCACTGTAATCAGTGATATCTTCAGTAATGAGGTTTTACTGTAATCAGAGCTATCTTCAGTAATGAGGTTCACTGTAATCAGTGCTATCTGGAGTACTGGGGTTTTACTGTAATCAGAGCTATCTTCAGTAATGGGGTTTCACTGTAATCAGTGATATTTTCAGTAATGAGGTTTTACTGTAATCAGAGCTATCTTCAGTAATGAGGTTTCACTGTAATCAGTGCTATCTGGAGTAATGAGGTTTCACTGTAATCAGTGCTATCTTCAGTAATGGGGTTTCACTGTAATCAGAGCTATCTTCAGTAATGGGGTTTCACTGTAATCAGTGCTATCTTCAGTAATGAGGTTTCACTGTAATCAATGCTATCTTCAGTAATGAGGTTTTACTGTAATCAGTGCTATCTTCAGTAATGGGGTTTTACTGTAATCAGAGCTATCTTCAGTATTGGGGTTTCACTGTAATCAGTGATATCTTCAGTAATGGGGTTTTACTGTATTCAGTGCTATCTTTAGTAATGGGGTTTTACTGTAATCAGAGCTATCTTCAGTAATGGGGTTTCACTGTAATCAGAGCTATCTTCAGTAATGGGGTTTCACTGTAATCAGAGCTATCTTCAGTAATAAGGTTTTACTGTAATCAGTGCTATCTGGTGTAATGAGGTTTCACTGTAATCTGTGCTATCTTCAGTAATGGGGTTTTACTGTAATCAGTGCTATCTTCAGTAATGGGGTTTTACTGTAATCAGAGCTATCTTCAGTAATGGGGTTTCACTGTAATCAGAGCTATCTTCAGTAATGGGGTTTCACTGTAATCAGAGCTATCTTCAGTAATAAGGTTTTACTGTAATCAGTGCTATCTGGAGTAATGAGGTTTCACTGTAATCAGTGCTATCTTCAGTAATGGGGTTTCACTGTAATCAGTGCTATCTTCAGTAATGAGGTTTCACTGTAATCAATGCTATCTTCAGTAATGAGGTTTTACTGTAATCAGAGCTATCTTCAGTAATGAGGTTCACTGTAATCAGTGCTATCTGGAGTACTGGGGTTTCACTGTAATCAGTGCTATCTGGAGTACTGGGGTTTCACTGTAATCAGTGCTATCTGGAGTACTGGGGTTTTACTGTAATCAGAGCTATCTTCAGTAACGGGGTTTCACTGTAATCAGTGATATTTTCAGTAATGAGGTTTTACTGTAATCAGAGCTATCTTCAGTAATGACGTTTCACTGTAATCAGTGCTATCTGGAGTAATGAGGTTTCACTGTAATCAGTGCTATCTTCAGTAATGGGGTTTCACTGTAATCAGAGCTATCTTCAGTAATGGGGTTTCACTGTAATCAGTGCTATCTTCAGTAATGAGGTTTCACTGTAATCAATGCTATCTTCAGTAATGAGGTTTTACTGTAATCAGAGCTATCTTCAGTAATGAGGTTCACTGTAATCAGTGCTATCTGGAGTAATGGGGTTTCACTGTAATCAGTGATATCTTCAGTAATGGGGTTTCACTGTAATCAGAGCTATCTTCAGTAATGGGGTTTCACTGTAATCAGAGCTATCTTCAGTATTGGGATTTCACTGTAATCAGTGCTATCTGGAGTACTGGGGTTTCACTGTAATCAGTGCTATCTGGAGTACTGGGGTTTCACTGTAATCAGTGCTATCTGGAGTACTGGGGTTTTACTGTAATCAGAGCTATCTTCAGTAATGGGGTTTCACTGTAATCAGTGATATCTTCAGTATTGAGGTTTTACTGTAATCAGTGCTATCTTCAGTAATGGGGTTTTACTGTAATCAGAGCTATCTTCAGTAATGGGGTTTCACTGTAATCAGTGATATCTTCAGTAATGAGGTTTTACTGTAATCAGAGCTATCTTCAGTAATGAGGTTCACTGTAATCAGTGCTATCTGGAGTACTGGGGTTTCACTGTAATCAGTGCTATCTTCAGTAATGGGGTTTTACTGTAATCAGTGCTATCTTCAGTAATGGGGTTTTACTGTAATCAGAGCTATCTGGAGTAATGGGGTTTCACTGTAATCAGTGCTATCTTCAGTAATGGGGTTTTACTGTAATCAGAGCTATCTTCAGTAATGAGGTTCACTGTAATCAGTGCTATCTGGAGTAATGAGGTTTCACTGTAATCAGTGCTATCTTCAGTAATGGGGTTTTACTGTAATCAGTGCTATCTTCAGTAATGGGGTTTTACTGTAATCAGAGCTATCTTCAGTAATGAGGTTCACTGTAATCAGTGCTATCTGGAGTAATGGGGTTTCACTGTAATCAGTGCTATCTGGAGTACTGGGGTTTCACTGTAATCAGTGCTATCTTCAGTAATGGGGTTTCACTGTAATCAGAGCTATCTTCAGTAATGAGGTTTCACTGTAATCAGAGCTATCTGGAGTAATGGGGTTTCACTGTAATCAGTGCTATCTGGAGTAATTGGGTTTCACTGTAATCAGTGCTATCTGGAGTACTGGGGTTTCACTGTAATCAGTGCTATCTGGAGTACTGGGGTTTCACTGTAATCAGTGCTATCTTCAGTAATGGGGTTTCACTGTAATCAGTGCTATCTGGAGTAATGAGGTTTCACTGTAATCAGTGCTAGTTTCAGTAATGAGGTTCACTGTAATCAGTGCTATCTTCAGTAATGGGGTTTCACTGTAATCAGTGCTATCTGGAGTAATGAGCTTTCACTGTAATCAGTGCTAGTTTCAGTAATGAGGTTCACTGTAATCAGTGCTATCTTCAGTAATGGGGTTTCACTGTAATCAGTAATATCTTCAGTAATGGGATTTCACTGTAATCAGAGCTATCTTCAGTAGTGAGGCACGACGCTACAATGCTACAATATTCTGAGTTGTGTGTTGACAGCGGTGACTACGTGCGACTAGGACTTTGCTACCCCAAGGATGTGAAGAGCTTCACATTTCTGAGTTATTACCCCTTGATCAATACTGCCAACCCTGCCGTCCAAGTCAGCAGCATCGCCGAGCTGGACAGCGACACCACGGGGACAGCCTACTTCTGGGATCATGCACGGGGGTAAGCAGTACATGCCCAATGGCGATAGACTGAGGGAAAACAGATTTTAGTCATTTATTCATGACATGCAGTAAAATTTCACCTCCACCGACTTGTCACTGCCAGGACTTCAAGCGACTCTTGTAGATATTGCACTACAACAGGCTGACAAATACGATAACACTTTAGTCTACATATCTGCAAACACCATCCCTATATCTGAAGAGCTGTAGTCCCACCCTTACATTACTGAATGACTGCTACACCACCGTGGTGTTCCCACCACACATCGACGACGTTAATACTACATTACCATGACATGGCACTGTAGTTCTGTGATACCATGGTGCTTGGTAACATGGTGCATGGTGCTTGGTAATATGGTGGTGGGAGTAAGAGGACGCTCAGAAGAGTATGGGTAAGATTAATATTGGGTTTCTCTTGGTTGGAGGTTCGAATCCCAGATTCGGCCAGATTACGATCTTTTGTTTGTCATCATCTACTTGATACACGTGCGACTTTGACCTTTCGCCCACCGCCGTGATAAAAACTCAATCTCGCCTTGTTTTTTTCTGCCTCTCCAGGCTGCTGTTTGTGAAGGTTTACTCTGACGCCGACCGCATTGACGGCGAGCACTGCCCCGGTCGTCGTTGTCCTGCAATCACGATTACCAGGAACGGCGGCAGCAACAGCAGCGTGGACTGTTACGCTTCCGCATATGACGGAACGTACAACCAGCCTGAAGACGTATGTTTTGTCAGATTCTATGTAAACAACGTGAAGAAAATATAACTGCTTAAGTATGTAAATGTATGTAATGATATCCTTTCTAGTTGTAAAACCCACAGGACCCCGGTTTGTAATACCCAGCACGTTACAGGTTGTAAGAGGCTACTACACTGACGTTCATGCTAACGCTATGTAATTTCTGAGGTCATGTGTGGTCGTACCACTGGTTTGGTTTGTCTCGATGTACAGGCGTCTTGAAATGGCTCGAATATTGTTGGCAGCGGTATATAACAAATCTCAGTTCCTGTAGTAATTAACAGGCCATGTGCAGTTTAACACTGATGACAAAGCTACGATGCACAATGTTGTTACCGATGATGTCCCGGTTGTACACTACGATGCACAATGTTGTTGACGATGACGTCCCTGTTGTACACTACGATGGACAATGTCGTTGGCGATGTTATCTCTGTTGTACACTACGATGCACAATGTTGTTGACGATCACGTCCCTGTTGTGCACTACGATGCACAATGTTGTTGACGTAATATATACCTCTTGTACACTACGATGCACAATGTTGTTGACGATGACGTCCCTTTTGTACACTACGATGCACAATGTTGTTGACATAATATATACCTCTTGTACACTACGATGCACAATGTTGTTGACGTAATATATACCTCTTGTACACTACGATGCACAACGTTGTTGACTATGATGTCCCTGTTGTACACTACGATGCACAATGTTGTTGACGTAATATACACCTTTTGTACACTACGATGCACAATGTTGTTGACGTAATATATACCTCTTGTACACTACGATGCACAATGTTGTTGACGTAATATATACCTCTTGTACACTACGATGCACAACGTTGTTGACTATGATGTCCCTGTTGTACACTACGATGCACAATGTTGTTGACGTAATATACACCTTTTGTACATTACGATGCACAATGTTGTTGACGTAATATATACCTCTTGTACACTACGATGCACAATGTTGTTGACGTAATATATACCTCTTGTACACTACGATGCACAATGTTGTTGACGTAATATACACCTCTTGTACACTACGATGCACAATGTTGTTGACGTAATATATACCTCTTGTACACTACGATGCACAATGTTGTTGACGTAATATATACCTCTTGTACACTACGATGCACAATGTTGTTGACGATGACGTCCCTGTTTTACACTACGATGCACAATGTTGTTGACGTAATATATACCTCTTGTACACTACGATACACAATGCTGTTGACGATGACGTCCCTGTTGTACACTACGATGCACAATGTTGTTGACGTAATATATACCTCTTGTACACTACGATGCACAATGTTGTTGACTATGATGTCCCTGTTGTAGGCTGCGGTGAACATTCCAACAGCCAAAGCCTGTGTCAAGACGTCTTCAGAGGTACGTGTTAGATTGATGATTGTGTTTAAAACATTCCCTTCTTTAAACATTCCCCTGACTGTGATAAACCACCAGCTCGTCCTCAAAGTGTACAGACGTTTCATTCATAAACAAACCTCCGATGTAACAAACACGGACCGCAAGAATCAAGCGTTTGGTGATAAGCCTGAAGTTCCAATGACCAAGGTACTAGCTGCTGTGTTATTGTGGCCTACAGGGCTATGGTGCTGAAGTGGAGCAGGACTTCTTTGAGGCCGCGGAATCCACCGCCCCAACCTGTAAAACTGGAGGTGTACAAGCAGGTAAACACCTTCAATAAACTGACGCTATCACCTATCACCTACTACGTTCACAAAACATGTACAACCAGTTGAGGAATAAACGCCAGTGCACAAGAATACCCAATATTGACATAGCTGTGAAAATGGTATGAATGGACCACTGTAAATCAGTGATGACACCAGGTGTTCACGCACACCTGCATGTGTATAATCATGTAAATACCTCCATATGTGCGTCATAATTAGTGATTTCGGCATACTATTCAAATCATTTCTACCATTCATTCAAGAATTGATTCTAACTGATTACACAGAGGTCTCCTTCTTCATCCTGATACTTCCTTTTGATGGATAACTTCTTTGAGTGGCATTAAGGAGTTGGTCCTTTTCGAATTAGGCCGCCATATAGCTGGAATATTGCTGAGTGCAGCGTAAGACTAAACTCACTCACTCACTCTGTTCGAATGAAGCCTTTTGACACAAAAATGTGCTTATAAAAACAGCGACCTGACGACAGCAAACACATAGAGTCATGTTACAATGGCTACCAAAGAACAACAGCATACAAAACGCGATGAAATCTATTTCAGAACCTCCGTCATCCACACGTAATTTCATCTGGAAATGTTTTTGTATTTAGAGCTAAAAGGATGCTATGGAGAACGTTATCTGCCGAGGGACCTCCCTCATGCCTACGTATCTTTACCTACGTCCTTGACCGTTGATGTGTGCGTCAAAAGGTACATTGATAGTCCAGTTTCCATGACCGTTGGTGTATATGAGGAGAATACAATGACAGTTTAGTTTCCATGACAGTTGGCGTCTGTGAGGAGAGTACGTTGACAGTTTAGTTTCCATGACAGTTGGTGTGTGTGAGGAGATAATGTTGACAGTTTTTTGTTTCCATGACCGCTGGAGCGTGTGAGGAGGGCACGTTGACAGTTTAGTTTCCATGACCGTTGGTGCGTGTGAGGAGAGCACATTGACAGTTTAGTTTCCAAGACCGTTGGTGCGTGTAAGGAGAGCACGATGACAGTTTAGTTTCCATGACCGTTGGTGTGTGTGAGGAGAGAACGATGACAGTTTAGTTTCCATGACCGTTGGTGCACCTGAGGAGAGTACGTTGACACTTAAGTTTCCATGACCGTTTGTGTGTGTGAGGAGAGCACGTTGACACTTTAGTTTCCATGACCGTTTGTGCGTGTGAGGAAAGTACGATGACAGGAAAGTACGATGACAGTTTAGTTTCCATGACAGTTGGTGTGTGTGAGGAGAGAACGATGACAGTTTAGTTTCTATGACCGTTGGTGTGTGTGAGGAGAGTACGGTGACAGTTTAGTTTCCATGACCGTTGGTGTGTGTGAGGAGAGTACGGTGACAGTTTAGTTTCCATGACCGTTGGTGTGTGTGAGGAGAGCACGTTGACAGTTTAGTTTCCATGACCGTTGGTGTGTGTGAGGAGACAGTTTAGTTTCCATGACAGTTGGTGCGTGTGAAGAGAGAACGATGACAGTTTAGTTTCCATGACAGTTGGTGTGTGTGAGGAGAGAACGATGACAGTTTAGTTTCTATGACCGTTGGCGTGTGTGAGGAGAGTACGTTGACAGTTTAGTTTCCATGACAGTTGGTGTGTGTGAGGAGATAATGTTGACAGTTTTTTGTTTCCATGACCGCTGGAGCGTGTGAGGAGGGCACGTTGACAGTTTAGTTTCCATGACCGTTGGTGCGTGTGAGGAGAGCACATTGACAGTTTAGTTTCCAAGACCGTTGGTGCGTGTAAGGAGAGCACGTTGACAGTTTAGTTTCCATGACCGTTGGTGTGTGTGAGGAGAGAACGATGACAGTTTAGTTTCCATGACCGTTGGTGCACCTGAGGAGAGTACGTTGACACTTAAGTTTCCATGACCGTTTGTGTGTGTGAGGAGAGCACGTTGACACTTTAGTTTCCATGACCGTTTGTGCGTGTGAGGAAAGTACGATGACAGGAAAGTACGATGACAGTTTAGTTTCCATGACAGTTGGTGTGTGTGAGGAGAGAACGATGACAGTTTAGTTTCCATGACCGTTGGTGTGTGTGAGGAGAGTACGGTGACAGTTTAGTTTCCATGACCGTTGGTGTGTGTGAGGAGAGTACGGTGACAGTTTAGTTTCCATGACCGTTGGTGTGTGTGAGGAGAGTACGGTGACAGTTTAGTTTCCATGACCGTTGGTGTGTGTGAGGAGAGCACGTTGACAGTTTAGTTTCCATGACCGTTGGTGTGTGTGAGGAGAGCACGTTGACAGTTTAGTTTCCATGACCGTTGGTGTGTGTGAGGAGACAGTTTAGTTTCCATGACAGTTGGTGCGTGTGAAGAGAGAACGATGACAGTTTAGTTTCCATGACAGTTGGTGTGTGTGAGGAGAGAACGATGACAGTTTAGTTTCTATGACCGTTGGTGTGTGTGAGGAGAGTACGGTGACAGTTTAGTTTCCATGACCGTTGGTGTGTGTGAGGAGAGCATGTTGACAGTTTAGTTTCCATGACCGTTGGTGTGTGTGAGGAGAGCACGTTGACAGTTTAGTTTCCATGACCGTTGGTGTGTGTGAGGAGACAGTTTAGTTTCCATGACAGTTGGTGCGTGTGAAGAGAGAACGATGACAGTTTAGTTTCCATGACAGTTGGTGTATATGAGGAGAATACGATGACAGTTTAGTTTCCATGACAGTTGGTGAGTTTGGAATGGAGGATAAGGTCGAAGTGAAGTAGCTTGCACTTGAACAAAACGGTTACATAAATGTATTGAGATGTGAATGTATATGCATATAATCCCTAGAATGATACGAAGCGTCAAGAAAATGTAAAGATAATGTATTTCCTGGTTGAATAAGAAGAAATTACCTGGCATGTTTACGTTCTTGGCAATCACGCCAACCATATAATCTGTGTTCAGGTGTCATGCCAGAGGCCATCCTTACGCTGGAGTGTCCAACGGGCGCGAGTGTGCTTGTGGGGATGCATATGGAGGATACGGGACCAGTAGCGACTGCACCAAACCCTGTGTGGGAGACAGCGACGTCAACTGTGGGGGTTACAATGCTGTCGCCGTATATACAACCGGCATAGGTTCGTGTCGTCCATTAAGAGACTCTAGAATTTCTGAAGGATCTAATTTGCGGGGAAAATAGAAAAAAACCATTTGCTATTTTACAGAAATATACTTACAATTTATAATGTGGTTTGATTAGTTATATTCTGACATTTTTCCCACTAATGCGACGAGACAGATACCCTGCAACGTACTAATTTTGTTTCCTTTTGCAGTGGAGCACTGAGGAAATTGTTCAGCAAATTAATACTCCTAAAGATAGGTTGAAATTACCGAGTTAACAGTTATTTGTAACGGATATGTATATTACATTTGGATGAAGGTCAAATGTCACCACTTGTAGATTCACGGATTGGTCTTGTTTTGTACCCTAGCCGAACCTCCATCTTTTGATACATGTGGACCCGACGGTTCTGGCGCAGTGATTAATGGGAAATGTTTCTACCTCACTGCCGGTAGTTATTCTTACGTCGAGGCCCAGCAAGCATGTGTCGAGCTGGGCGGACATCTGGCAACAATCAACTCAGAAGATGTACAGGTTAGCGGATGTCTGTATATGGTATTTTACCGTATGTAGATTTGTAATAATGTACTCAGAATGGTATGTGTTAGCTCATCGGCTTAGAAGGGCATATAGTTACCTATAAAATTGGCTGTCGAGAAGAGTTCTCGAGTTTTAAAAACATGACATGATTAGTATTGTTCTGGTCAGATATCCACTCGGTAATGATTTGTGCAGTACATCGAACAACCAGTGTTCGAAATTAACGTCAGTCCATAGGCCCGAAGCCGACTGGAAACCACTCGGACCCACAGCTTTGGTTCTCTGCAGGTCCTTATGGCCGACAGTTTTTTCATACCCAATAATAAAGTATTATTTCCATGTTAAACTATGGGGCCTGCACATTCTGATCAGGACCCACAACGTTTCATGGCTCTGGGTCCTTAGGGCTTGCAGCTTTCCAGGGTCAAGGGCAAACACTGCGAACAACACAGAAAGAATATTTCCAATTGTGTATGTGAAGCCTTTGTCAAAACTGAACTTGTCCTTAAAAACTATAAGACATATATTCCTTCCTCCTTGGCACTTAAATTCCTCTTGCTTAGAACTTCCTGAAATCGTTTACCTAGAGAATTAGGTAAATGGCACACCGGCGTTAAACAACAAGCCAGGCACTAATTTCCACAAGAAGAAATAATTTGTAAGCTCTCCTACAACTGTGATGTTGGCGATGAATTTTATTGCATTTTTCTCTGCCCTTTCTCGGAAGAGGTATATCCCAAACCATCATCTTAGAAAAACTCAATGTGTTAAAATTTAACGAATTGTTTAACTGTAACCAAATACGATTTTTTATGCATTTTTATGGATTTATTCCTCTTATGCCTGAGCGTAGTACAAGTTGTGTTCTGTCGTAACATATAATTGAACGGGTCAGTATAGATCAATTGCATATGTGCAGGGTCAAGTAGCGCGCTACATGCGACCGAAGATGACTGACGCATGGTTTGGTCTGAACGACATCGTCAACGAGGGTGTGTTTGAGTTTGCTGATGGTTCACATCGAGGCAGCTACAGTAACTTCTTGTCAGGACAGGGCGCTTCCCAGTTCCAAGATGGCGTGGGTGAGGAATGCTTTTCAGTCAGGGCGTGCCGTGCCATGTAACTAGTAAGCTTAATATTAGCAATTCTGGCTCATCAACGTACCATGATACATTGAGACCTTCTACCCGCTATCAGCGGGTTTTTAATAAAATGTTTTTGCTTATTCCCATGGACCTGACATGCACCTGCCTTTTCTTGTCTCGCGATGACTGAAATAAAGTTTCATGATTTTTTTCACCGAAGAAAGGCTTCCATGTGAAATACTGACTATAGACTACATACAATGTAGGTTTGGTATATATGTCTGCCCTTGTCAGCAACCCGATTTTGTGAAAGTACTTTAACTAATCATGTGTAATGTATTTCTTTTCAGCTTTAATGGCAAACAGACTTTACATGTGGTTTGATCAGAACGTCGGAAACAGCTATCGGGCATTATGTCAACTGCCACTCACCACCACCCAAGGTAATACGTTGTACAGTATCGTTGTAAATGATCATATCAATGTTCAAGTATTGGTTAGAAACATTCAATTTAGTAAAATGGCTAGGAACACTCAAATTACTTGTTTGGGTTGAAGGTGTGGAAGTGTGTGGACACCATGGCTATGGTCAGCAGATCACCACGACCGGAGCCGAATGTTACCTGATCCACAACACACCCGGCACCTATGACGAAGCCCTATTTGCCTGCTACTCCAGACGGGGCACTGTGGCTAGCGCGTCTGATCCCCAGGTGTTGGTAAGTATACCTTACATCAGGTGTTGGTAGATATATCTTATATCAGATGTGAGTGGGTATATCTTACATCAGGTGTTGGTAGGTATATCTTATATCAGATGTGAGTGGGTATATCTTACATCAGGTGTAGTAGGTATATCTTATATCAGATGTGAGTGGGTATATCTTACATCAGGTGTTGGTAGGTATATCTTATATCAGATGTGAGTGGGTATATCTTACATCAGGTGTTGGTAGGTATATCTTATATCAGATGTGAGTGGGTATATCTTACATCAGGTGTAGTAGGTATATCTTATATCTGGTGTTGTAGGCATGTGTCACTTTCGGTTTTGGAGGAACTTGTCGAGGCAGGTGTTGGTTCTTGTACATTAGGTGCTGGAAGACATATGACAAATCAGCTGTTGGAATCTGTAATAATATGATATGTTAAACCTCACGGGTCATGCAATCCGTCTTTATGAATTTCATCTGATCTCAACTGTTCCTTTACTCGCAAGTTGTGGTTCACAGCCGACTGACACGATTGGTCTCTTCTGTTACCAAGGCAAACATCTTGGAACACCTCAGCCTGTACGGCCAACAGACGAACTACTGGGTAGCTAGGGAAGGCAGTGAATATTATGGTGAGAGTACAGAATTAAAGTCTCTGAGAAAGTTAAGAAAAACATGTAGGCCCGATAAATAATACCTAGGGTATCTAATATAATAGTACATGTATTTGATAAAGTATTTCAGGAGGGAGATGTGCCTGCCCCTGCCCTGACTTGTATGCCTATGTTGACTTCGTCAAGTAATACACCGGTTATCCTAATATGTTCCAGAATTGCAACATGCGTCATCGTACAGCAAGATGTCGGCGAACCAAGTCAACCAGAACGGAGTGGTCTGTAAGATAGGTGGGTATGTTATCAACACTGAGTGTACCTTGTCTGTTTACACATATAGTTGAAGCTCACGCTTTTCCTAAATAAAACCATGGCATCAGGTATGTTCACCAATAACCATGACTCACTGTTCAGGGAATATAGTATGACCAGAAATTTTTGAGAATTTTAGGAATATGTTTAATTGGATTTCTACTATAAACAACCTTGACCAGCTATCAAGTGCTTGGTTTCATTCAAGAGAGACAACTCCGTTAATCCTTTTTCATTAGTTTGTGAAGAGTTATCCCCCTTTGTTTACTTGCTAGCAGACGACATTTTCAGTGATCCTAAGTATGGATGATTTAGAGAAGAGGAAGTTGATTTTAGAGTATTATAACAAGGACATCAGATCAGCTAAAGCGATTACAAGTAGAACAGGCATCCCTTTGTTCACTGTTTATCGTGTTTTGAAAAATATTGCAAATGGATATGGCATTGAGCACCAGGGAGGCGCAGGTAGGCCCTGAAAATTGACTGTCGGTGACAGGAGGCCGCTTGGTATTCTTGTTTCTTAAAACAAACGAAGGAGTTTAGAAAACTTATGGCTGGATATGATTGATAGAGGAACTGTGGCTGTCTGTAAGGAGACAATTAGAACTGAGCTGCATGCAATGGGTTGGCAGAAAAGTCGAGGAATTCCATCACTGATCATGAAACCTGAACAAAAGGAGCGAAGGTTGAACTGGTGCTTACAGCATAGAAATTTTAACTGGGACGATGTGATATACTCAGATGAAAGTTCTGTGTGGCTGTTTCCTAATACACTGAAATGCTGGACCAAACAAACTGAAAAACCTTTGTATCAGCGCCCAAAGTACAGTCCAAAATTTAACGTGTGGGGTGGCATATCTGTGTTAGGGACAACGCCCCTCTGTGTATTTGAAGGGAATATGAACAGTGAGCGGTACACAGATATTCTCGAGGGACATTTACTTCCATCTGCTCACGTGTTCTATGGAAATGTTTGGATTTTCCAGCAGGACAACGACCCAAAACATCGTTCAAAGCATTCGCAGGCCTGGTTTCGGAACCAAAATATGACATTATTAGATTGGCCAAGCTATAGCCCTGGCCTAAATCCAATAGAATATGTTTGGGGACTTATGAAGGAAAGTGTCAATAAGAAAAATCTGACAAATATTGCTGAAATGAAAGAAGAGGTGGTCCGATATTGGGACAGCATGGACCACGACTTTCTAACTTCTTGGATCAGTAGTATGTACCGCCGCATTGAAGCCTGCATTGCTGCCCATGGTGACTTGACAAAATACTAACTGTTCACCTGTCTTTGAATCTGGAGTTATGTTCTGCTAATATTCACATTTAATACGTGAGTAATGAGTGAAAAACATAACAATTTTACAATCTTTAAATTCTCAATAATTTCTGGTTGTACTGTATGTACAGAATTTTCACTCAGTTCCATACCATGTGCTGCACATATTCCTATACTGAAATTTTACCTCTCTTTTAGTGAGCGTTCTACTTGATTGTTGTCATTTGATGGTTGTGTTTTTGTTTCCAGAAACACTGACAAGCAACACCCCCTGTTCCAGTGGTAGGTAGCTGAAGTATTGGTTTTGTTAGTCTAGCGATCACATGCTGGCGACATCTTAGAAGGGCGCTGAGACAATGTCCGCTTTGAGATGTAAATATCTGGTCTTACGTTTATAAGTAGTATTTCTAATCTACACAACTACTCCTGAGAAACAATATTCCTGGACCGTTAATTTATTCACAACCACACAAGAGTACAAATATTCATAATTAACATTACTCGGGGATGGTGGGGATTAGAACTCCATTCATTTGTAAAGTGGTTAGTATATAAGATTTCAAGTGTGTGTGCTCTGGGAAACCTTCTTGCCAATATATACGCTGTAAACATATTCTAAAATTCATGCATTCGTAGAGTTCTAAGAAGATCAAAGAAGTCACATAGAAAATAATGCTATTGATCCCCTACTACTAGGGAACTGTCATAGGCGTTATTATTAGGATGGACGTGGGTGGAGAGGAGATTGTATATTGTAGAGAATTATTTTGTAAAACCATTCTCTACCATGTCGTAATGTGGTGTTATTCCATGATGTGATTCGCTGTATTTCAGACTGGGAATACAATGATGGTAACTGCTACCTCTCTGTACGACGATGGGCCACCTTCTCTGCAGCGTCTGCCTTCTGTAACCAGTGAGGAACTTTCCATTTAGTTATAGCAGGGTGTCAGAATGGGAGTACCTGTTTACTGTCGTTGGTTATAGCAGGGTGTCAGAATGGGAGTACCTGTTTACTGTCGTTGGTTATAGCAGGGTGTCAGAATGGGAGTACCTGTTTACTGTCGTTGGTTATAGCAGGGTGTCAGAATGGGAGTACCTGTTTACTGTCGTTGGTTATAGCAGGGTGTCAGAATGGGAGTACCTGTTTACTGTCGTTGGTTATAGCAGGGGTGTCAGAATGGGAGTACCTGTTTACTGTCGTTGGTTATAGCAGGGTGTCAGAATGGGAAGTACCTGTTTACTGTCGTTGGTTATAGCAGGGTGTCAGAATGGGAGTACCTGTTTACTGTCGTTGGTTATAGCAGGGTGTCAGAATGGGAGTACCTGTTTACTGTCGTTGGTTATAGCAGGGTGTCAGAATGGGAGTACCTGTTTACTGTCGTTGGTTATAGCAGGGTGTCAGAATGGGAGTACCTGTTTACTGTCGTTGGTTATAGCAGGGTGTCAGAATGGGAGTACCTGTTTACTGTCGTTGGTTATAGCAGGGTGTCAGAATGGGAGTACCTGTTTACTGTCGTTGGTTATAGCAGGGTGTCAGAATGGGAGTACCTGTTTACTGTCGTTGGTTATAGCAGGGTGTCAGAATGGGAATGGGAGTACCTGTTTACTGTCGTTGGTTATAGCAGGGTGTCAGAATGGGAGTACCTGTTTACTGTCGTTGGTTATAGCAGGGTGTCAGAATGGGAGTACCTGTTTACTGTCGTTGGTTATAGCAGGGTGTCAGAATGGGAGTACCTGTTTACTGTCGTTGGTTATAGCAGGGTGTCAGAATGGGAGTACCTGTTTACTGTCGTTGGTTATAGCAGGGTGTCAGAATTTTTAAAAAAGCAACAAATATTTTTGGAAAAATTGTTTTGATTTTGACTTACAATTGTAAAACATTGTGTATGTGATGCCAAAACACCACAGATATCGTACCTAGTCGACAGCACGTAGTCTGTCATCCTGTTGGTTCGGTAACCCAACGCTGTTGGTGCTGATGGCGTTACTGTGAGTCTCGGTGGAGAATGCGCAGATGATGGTCATCTTACGGGGTGATCACTGTCACGTGTCTAGCGAATCTGGTTGACGCGTCTCATTACTCTGACGATAGCGTGTCTTGTACAGCCGAACGTTCTGACAGTATAACTGTTCGAAGACCTAATCTGCCACATTCCAATGGCTGGTACTCGCCCAGCTGCTGAAAATCTTGGCATTTAAACAGATCTACCACTAGCAATCTGTTCTTGATTTTATTGCAGCCAACGCACCACACAAGCAAAACACTTTCACAATACTTACGATAGGTTTTTTATTTTCTTCTCTTTTTGTTTTTGTTTAGGAGTTGAGTGTTGTTTTGGATTATGTTGTTGTTTGTTTGTTCTGTTTCGTTTTTGTTTGGTAGGGGGGGGTATGGGGGTATTAATCCCAAAACAAAGGTGTGTACTTTCTCTCGTACGTCAGCCTTGAATACTGAACTGTCGCCTAAATCTTATGTTTTGCGCTGGACGTTGCTGGATCATCGTTTGGTCACATATGTCGACCTGATCTATTGCCACCAACAAATAGTAGGGAGAATCTAATAAAGATTTTCTGGCAGAAAGCTTCCTTTATATGTCTACAGTGTACTGATTACTGTTATCAAACATGTTGAAATTAATGTCAGGTTAACGCATCATAAAGACGCCCTTCAGTCTTTGTTCCTAAAGAGGCACACTTACCTTTGATCGTAAGAAACGCCTAGTCGTCTAAGGCGCGCAGTCGTTTTTACGAAGTTCATCCTTAATCCTGCCAAGGCCTAGTGTTCGAGGATAGAATCTCAAAAGTCGATTTGATAATGAGCCTTCCCACCAATCAGCAACTTTGTTTTACCACAGCGGCAAACGTCCCAGACTGGGATTTATTTCAGTGTTTCCTCAGACAACTAATCGTCCTTCATGTATATAATGCTCACTCACCAATCACTATTGTTTTAGAGGTGACAGTCGTCTTCTCGCCGTTCAAGACGACGCTGAAAACACGTATGTGGGAAACTATACCTCTACACAACTGTGGCTGGGTGAGTAACAGAAGTTTAATGTTCCTTATGTATGGTTTTGTGTATATTTTCCATGATGACTTCATATTACATTGTTGGTGGTATGACTTTTGTAAAAGTAAAACCCCAAACAATCGCAATTCTGGTTTTCTACCTTGTATTCTCGACATTGAATTATTGTAGTACACACTTTGATGGGGTGATGTATTTCCGATATGCGATACTTCCTTGCCATCAGTTCCACAACTGATATGATAAACCATTGTATCAATGTTTCTTCAACATGTTTTAGAATGCAATTTACAATGGTAGGCACTGCAGGGTTTGTAAGATGTTCATTAAGGCCCTTTCTTACTTAGCCTCCCAAAATTAAGTTTCTTGTTTCCTATTATTTCGTTTTAATTCGGTAGCGAGAATTGTTGAATGTACTGAATTCCAAAGCAATCCACACTAAATTAACTATTGAACCAAATGGAAACAAGTACTGAAAAAGGTTACTGATTTCAGCATCACGAACGGAATATAGATCGTAAATGCTACTTGGAAGAAATACCTCTAATATAGCACGTGCTTGGGTAGTCGTTGCTGTCAGAGCAGGAACAACTTAATGGGCCTTATTGGACTATGTAGGAATAAACTGAATTCATATTCAGTATTTATGCATGTGTTATGTGTCTATATCATGCTATATATACTTTGCCACCGAGGACACTAGAGTTGGCCGAATGCTTACAGTCAGTCTATATGTTTCAGACTTCGTCTACAGTGCTACATCGGGTGTCTTTGAATGGGGTGGTGGATCAACGTCGACCTACACAAACTGGGACGTCAACCAAGGCGGCAGCAACGTCGCCAGTGGCAGATGTGCACGGACAAAGCCAAATAACCTTATGTGGAAAAACAAGCTATGCGCGGAGAAATCCTGGGCCCTGTGTAAAGCCCCTGCAGGGCCATAGACTGAACCTGGTCAATAACAACTTGAAACACGCAGTAAAACAACATGTATATGTTACAGTAAATATGTAAAATCAATTAAAACGTATATTTACTGGGGTTATTTTCAATGATTATGTATATTTACTGATTCCGTCAGGGATTATGTATAACACACATGTTCTGGAATTTTCTGGCATACCACAGAACACCTTTCCCCTCAACATTGATTCTAAACGGCAACTCTGAACCGAAATAAAAGTCATTTTAAATCTAGTGTCAAAGACAACACAACGGATTCCGATCTGTTGTCACTGTGACTCTGTGTCCACTCCATGTCATCATGTATATAGTCAACTGTAGTTCGAGACAAACGTCCTATTGATGCATATACTGACAACCTACTAATCGAGTTATTACTCGATGTGTTAGAGAAGTTTGATTACTCTACGACAGGTGTAGATTTAATGCCGCTTTGTTCAGTTTTGTGTTGGAGGCACGCCTTCAAAACGGCAGCCACTTCCTAGAAACCTATGAACATGGATGTGGTGCAGACATTTCAAGGTTCTGGGATTCGAACCCACGATTCTATCACAGCTAATGGAGAACAATATTAATGCATCTGAGGCAGTTGCACACCAAGTAATGATAAGTTACTTTGACAGTGACATGGATTTCCAACTTCAGGAAAAATAGATGAAACGACAAGAATTTATGCATGACAGCTTGTTTCGTTGTTGTGTTTCCCATTCACACACACGTAAATTTATTTATTTATTTATTTTTAAAAATGCAGTAATATTCAAAACAATTGATCCAAACCTTTGAACATGAAAAATATCATTTCCGTTAATGATTGAACATCATGGAGATAGACAATAAAACCAAACACGGAACAGGTCTGTTGGAATCGGACGTGTTGGAGACATGGGGATATTGACATGCCGCAGTACTGAGGGACGGGCAGTGTTCAACCAGGCTGTTTCCGTACTTGTCAGTGTGACATTGGGGTTGTACCGACGTTTCTCGCTATCTGAGGACCACGTGCATCAGGACACATGACACAGCCAACACAGCATGGAGACACAGATGTGTCCCAGAGTCTGCAACATTAAACACTGGCATCAACACCTTAAAACCGTAACTAATCAAAAATAGAAAAAATAGATATAGCTAAAGAAAAGAAAAATAACATTAGAAACGGGCGGATGTCTCTCGAAAGCTCTTAAGAAAATAATCTTAATAAAACCAATAATCTAAGTTGTTTTCAAGTCTTAGGATCGTACATGAGATAGTTGGCAAGAAGACAAAGTATATTTCAGGATTCACTTCCTGTGTACGCTCCCGTGAGCCGCTTACAATAAGCATAACCTGTTTTGAGTGACGTGTATTAAATGGAAAAAGTATATGTCTATGTAAACGACTGTTCAATAATCACCAAGTAGCAGAAAAATCCTGTAAGTAATAATTGTAAAACTATTGTTATGATAACCTTTAAAATCAAGTCGGATATGGCCTTGCAGATTCTTAATGCCTTGTGTTGAGATGCGAACTCCGCCATGATCAGTTGCTAATGCTGTCAAGTGTTTAGTCGTAAAGGCTTGAGTAGATGTAGATGTCGCTGGTGATGTTGCGGTTTTCGTCGTAGTTGCGGTGGCTAAAATCAAGACACACCAACATTCTTAAACATACACATTGAACGAAATCGGGAACCAATAGACAAGAAAATTGGTTATATTCATGTTATTCAGAACCAGCTGACATTACCCTTTAATGTGAAGGACGTAATTTAATCAACCGCATAAATTATGCTAATTTAATTCATGAGAAGGTCAATGGAAATGTTTTACATATAAAAGTTTATCTTTTAAGAGGTTTTGTCATACACTGGCGACAAACACAGTATGGTAACTGACAACGTTCAACTACAGGGCAGCACAGCCATGTGGAAGTTGCTGCACGTAGCGCGAGATTTCCTAATCATGGGGTCAAATCCATGATTTGATCCCTTGTAATATTTGGTATCAATAAATTAATGAACACTCACGCCCGATTACATTTTGAAATTTCATATTTTCATGTTTCCAACCATGCTAACCCCGGGTTATGTCACAGTGAATGTATGCTTGCCAAAGCTGCAACTTCTTCTTCAGGAGGACAACCGTGTCAAAGTTCAAAGTTAGCGATGCGCATTAAGATAAAAGTGAAAATGGCATTGTAACATTGAACACAAACAGTATCACTGACATCTACATCAGATAGCACTATACAATACCACATTCGGACTGCTTGGAGCTGATGAGGGACAGGACCATCTGGGACGCCGCAGCATCACACACGCCAGACACCGTCGACTGCAAGCACCTCTCATACACAGGCACAGCTCTGTGGTCACACACAGGAAAAAGCAAACACATTTTAAAGAAATTCTCCAAAGAAAGTGGCTTCACAGTGTATGCAATGTTGATCATTAGAATAAGAAAACATCCAGTTTGAATTAAGTCAATGAAAGCATCCTCAAAACTATACATTCATAAAATCATTTTTACTGTGAAAGTGTAATCGTAGTGAAATATTACATATTTCTTATCATTTCCGAATCGAATTCATGTTGAAATAGTTTATGGATTTGAGAGAATCGTGAGAATACGCGAGAGGGCCTCTCGCCCCGCCAGCCTCCACGGCAACAGTCAGCAACATCTTCCATCTCCGACCATATATTCCTGTTGCAGTATATAACATTGCATGTTTAACCATTGCATGGGTGTGTGAATCAACGACGTTAAAAGACTCTCCACCTTAAAGCGGGTAACTTAAATACTAGTTAATAATTACTTACACACATGGGTTTGAAGTATCAGTGATGCCGTCCGCTTCGTAACAGGCTATGTAGCGGGGGATGCATGTGGGAGCTGTACAAGGAGGGGGTGTACACATCAAGGTACAGATAACTAATCTTAACTGTATCACTTCAACATTCAAAGTATTTAAGTCACGAAAAAGCTCAATAGTCCTTGGTGTCCTTCACTGATATTTACGATGCCGCACGTGTCCATGTTCTTGTTATAAACGTTATTCTATAAACTGTTAGGTGTTACACGACATTATCTAATGCTTCCATGTACAACATGTACTCGTCTATCTACGCTATGTGTTTTAGCAGTGGATACAACTAACCTGCAATATCCGTCAGCTAATTATGAATACAATACCCTGCACCATCTATCTCGTGATGTGAGTGAGTATGGGTTTACTCAGCTTTTAGCAATATTCCGGCAACATCAGCACGAGCAACATCAAACATGGGCTTTACCCCTCTTGCCCATGTAGGGAATCGAACCCGGGTCTTCGGCGTGACGAGCAAACGCTTTAACCTCTAGGCTACCCCATCGCCCCCTCTCGTGATGCGAATGTTCAGACGTCTGAAGTTGAGTGTATACTAGTTTCTCATTACGAATGCACACTCCATAATGTTAGGCGACAGATGATTTTATACTATGTTTTTATCAGACGTAACAAGTATTTACTAACATCAGGGTAACAGTTAAGAACCCTTGATACTCCCATAACACAGACTGGACCTACCTGATAACAGAACCCTTGGCGTGGTAGCTGAAACAGAAAGCCGCTAGTGTGGAGATCCTACTGCAGATGTCATCTGTTTAAACATGAGGTGCTGACAAGTCAATGATCGGAGCGATTCTCTTATTCTAAACCACGATTGGCTACGTAACACAAAACTGTACAACGTCTTAAGTTACTGGGGAAACCGTGCACTCTTAATCAAGATATACAGTCGGCAGAATGCATAAATGTAACAACCGTATAATTGTAGCAATCGTATAAATGTAACAATCGTATAAATGTAACAATCGTATAATATAAGAATCGCAATAAATGTAACAATCGTATGAATGTAACAATCGTATAATATAAGAATCGCAATAAATGTAACAATCATATAAATGCAATGACCGTGACCATTGATTACAATCATCAAGTACAATATAAGATCTACAGTATATAAATTGTCACATACTGTACTAATGCTAAATATCGAAGCATTTGGAAGGGAGACACACCATTATGTGTAAGGTTTATATATGTGGGTATATGTTTAGCACGACCCCTACTCACCAAAGTAGCATCCTTGTTCTGTAGCAAGCCTCTGTTTCTCCATGTTAATGAAGTTGGTGGCGTTTTGTAGATTTTGTTCAGAACAAAACGCTGACAGACCGCCAGTGCAGATCTTGTAGAAGTCCACCAAACTTGTATGTGATGGTAACAAAAACACACTCAACTATACAAAACCTGGTGCTGCATAATGCAATTAGGTGTACATACACTGGCATTTCCTGATATAAACTGCAGGTAGCTGTTCTTGTAACATGCAACACATGAATGTGATTATTCTTCAATTTCCGTCAAGAGATAGGAGACTGTTATGTTGACGAACGTTACAGTGTTTGAGGGCGAGACATTCAAATATTGACACCAATTACCTGTTCTTCATGTTCTTACCCACAAGTGGTGGTCGTAGCTTTAGACCTGCAGTCATCAAACAGTTTGGTACATTGGAAGGCTGTAAGATAAGTACAGAACATTACCAACTTCACCCACAACCAATATCCAATGCACCGTTTAAACTAATTTACATAAGTGCATATTGTGTCCCATTAGTATCACCATTATTCATATTACAAATATGTACCGTAAAGTCATAAAGCAGTAATTCGATTTAATTTCAAGTTGTATCCATTGACCGATACACGAAGGTACCCCGTTGTACCTGCTACATATCTCCCCGTCAACCCGGAGTTGTAGAGCTTAGCACCCCTGTATATACACAGCAGGCCACAGGGTGTAGACAGAACATTACCCTCTGAACCGTTTCAATAGTAAATCCTATAACCTGCACATTGGTGTATTTACTGGATAATAAAGTAGTCCACAAAAGCTAGACTGATTACACAACTGCCCGTTAAACCATTGCCTAGAAGTGGTTCAAGGTATATCATTGGGCTCACCAGCATAATCCGGACTTTGAGCTATGCTACCTGAAACGAAATAGTCTATCAGTTATCATTTACAATATTGTATGTATTTCACGACGTATAAGCGTAAAAGCAGGTGTGACCATTGCGTAAATCCGCGTACTATGTGTAAACAATTATATTTCCATAAACCCAACATTTTATTGAATTTGTATAAATACATACACAACAATAGTAACTTCACGGACTGCATATTCAATCAAATAAAAAACGTCAGATATCCATGGGCGCAAAAAAGGGAAAAGGGAAAACCAAAAAACAAATGAAATCCGCGATATCGTTCAACGCCACAACACAAGACCCGGTGTCTCATTTACAAGCATTTTTATTTAACTTTTTGGTACTTGGATACAGGCCATATATTTAGAAGTACACACATATATAGCCATCATTTTGTGTTACAGACTTCATTCACAATCTTGAAACATTCGGATTCAGCATCACAAAAGTATCTCGATCACTCATTAACAGCATTAGGCGACACCTACCAAATATACAGCTGTTCGGGGTGCTTTCATGCTCGGCCTTGAAACCCTGGAAAGCGCCATCAACCGGCCCCGTTGAACTACATGACAGTCGGACCATCTTCAGACAGTCCAGCTGGTCAGCCGCCAGGCTAACGTGGACAGGAAGAAACGATAATGTTCTAATGTCATGTTGTACGACGAAAGAGTATCGTAAGAGCACGTTTGAGCATTGTCTTGTGAATCAAAAATAATGTTACCATAATTTTGTTGTACCTGTTTCAGATGAGGTATTACATTAAACTTCAAGTCATATAATCAAAATGGATGTTAAATATATAACGTAAATACTTGGTGAAAGGACGAGCGTACATTATATCGCATGTTGTACAATTGACTTCTCCGGTCTGGACGTCTTGGTCAGTGATTGTCTTGGTCAGTGATTGTCTTGAGTGTACCCTATATTGCATTATCTTTTGATGTATATTTTAACGCCTGAGTCATCATGTTCGTAAACTGTATGATTGTTATATAAACAACAACAAAATAGAATACTAACTCACAAATACCACTGGACGTCGCCAGCCTGGAGTTGAAATACGTGAAACAAGCCTGAATTCCTTCTGTGCAGGCGTGTACAGTGGGGAGGACCAGCAGCACTTAAATCAGAACACGGGGGAGAAGTAATTGAGCGTTGATTTTCCTACACTCAAGGTTTGTCTTCAATACACTACCAAGGTGATTCAACTGCGATGTGTGTGTGTGTGTGTGTGTGTGTGTGTGTGTGTGTGTGTGTGTGTGTGTTATTACATTAGTGTTCTCCTGTCCAGTGTTCCCCACTGAAATGTCCTGTCCCTGTTTTAACATGGATATATACCTGATAGAGACACAGTATCCTGAAGCTCAGCCGACCATTCTGATCTATAGCCTTTAAATGCCGATCGCTAATCAGGGTGACACATTTTTAAAAGTCTTCGTGGTGTGAACAGCCGATCTTCCGTTCTCCTACTGACAATGTCCTTTCTGTGTATTCAGATTCAGAGGTTTGGATATCTACGAAACCTGTGAAATGTTCCACAACAACAAATTTATCTGAATTCTGCCTCAACAGAATAGATAAAAATAATTAATTTATGCTATATTATACCTTACATCACCTCTTCACACGAATATAGATGTGATTTAATATGTACATACATGAAATATGTACGGAAGAACATCTTACCTCTGAGGCCGGCTATCAGGAGAAGGATACGTGTTCCCCCCATGTACAAGGAATAGTATGTTATATAAATGACATCATGGCGGCATGTCTCTCAATATAAACAGCGTTCCTAGGTGGGTCGACACCGATATGGACATCATGATGACCATCCATTATGATAGCTGACAAGCTCTCAGGTGATATGCTAACGAGCACCCCTCCCTGAGAGTCTGTGAAGTGAGCTCAAGGGCTGGAGTGTGCTTGTGTCAGTTACATCAATTGCTGCTATCAAGGACTTCGCCGTTTGTGAGACTGCTGAAGTAAGGGCGGCATGAGGTTTCACAAACACAACATGACAAGGTAGATTGTGGAGTTGTTGTTCGACATTGTTCAAATATATCTACTGTTTGGCATGACGCTAAACATGATGTAGTAGACCGCTGTCTCTGTTGCCTTGGCCGTAGCTGGAGGGTATGGAATACTGTAGGGGACATTCTGGCGATCTAGACCTTTCGTAGCGAGCTTATTATATCAAAAATGCAAGAATGCCCTGTACCAGACCGTATTGATGCATGCAGGCTGAAAGGGATTGTCCTATAACAAACCTTATCAATGCATGTTCGCTGAATGCCCGTATAAAGTCGCCACTGAGGATAACGACATAACACTGCTCCTACCCTGAATGTGACTACATCCAGGGTTGCGATGTACTGACTTGTACTGATCCCACTCACTCGCTCACTCTGGAATTAAGGAACAAACACGTCTGGACTGTCACCAGCAAGAAGGCCAACCAAATACGTCACTCGTTAAACGCAAACAAAACTACCGCAGCGTAAATGGAAAACCAAACAGTTTTCATTTGAGTTCATAGAACGGTACGGATACAAGCTTTTAGATGGTATTAAGAGGCTAACATACTTGACAACTGACTGTCATAGCGGAGTATCAGTGAAAGTGCACATTGTACACAGATAAGTGACCATGAATACATACTTTTATCCAGCACTAAACTCTCTGCATGCAAATACACATCCTAGGAGACATGTAAGAGGCGTTTGTTTAGCCCGAGACGCGTGTTGAGCACAGACTGTACGGACACTACCACAGAACAAGTTGTTTCTTTCATATAACATGTACTGGAGCTACGGGTATGGCGGGCTGGAGATATAGGAGTATAGGAAGTGTCTGCAGTTGTCCATGGCATTGTGTCAGACGTTGAGAACAAAATGGAAATTAAGCCGGGGGAAATGTTGCAGTAAATTGCTTTCTGGGGATTATATTTACAACAAAGTCAAATACGTTTGGAGAACAGTTGTTCAATAATATGTTTCTCAGATGTAATTCATATACTATCATAAAGACAACGGGCAATTTTTTGTGGTCAGTTGTTGAGTCCTCTAAATTAGTTCATATGTACTCTCGGTCTGGTTACTAACATGGAAGGCTGAAAAGAATATATTCATATATACACGGTTACTGAAATGGAAGGCTTAGGAGAATAAATTCATATATACACGGTTACTAACATGGACGGCTGAGAAGAATAAATTCATATATACACGGTTACTAACATGAACGGCTGAGAAGAATAAATTCATATATACACGGTTACTAACATGAAGGGCTGAGAAGAATAAATTCATATATACACGGTTACTAACATGAAGGGCTGAGAAGAATAAATTCATATATACACGGTTACTAACATGAAAGGCTGAGAAGAATATATTCATATATACACGGTTACTAACATGGAAGGCTGAGAAGAATATATTCATATATACACGGTTACTAACATGGAAGGCTGAGAAGAATATATTCATATATACACGGTTACTAACATGAAGGGCTGAGAAGAATATATTCATATATACACGGTTACTAGCATGAAAGGCTGAGAAGAATATATTCATATATACACGGTTACTAACATGAAAGGCTGAGAAGAATATATTCATATATACACGGTTACTAACATGGAAGGCTGAGAAGAATATATTCATATATACACGGTTACTAACATGGAAGGCTGAGAAGAATATATTCATATATACACGGTTACTAACATGGAAGGCTGAGAAGAATATATTCATATATACACGGTTACTAACATGAAAGGCTGAGAAGAATATATTCATATATACACGGTTACTAACATGAAGGCTGAGAAGAATATATTCATATATACACGGTTACTAACATGGAAGGCTGAGAAGAATATATTCATATATACACGGTTACTAACATGGAAGGCTGAGAAGAATAAATTCATATATACACGGTTACTAACATGGAAGGCTGAGAAGAATAAATTCATATATACACGGTTACTAACATGGAAGGCTGAGAGAGAATATAATTCATATATACACGGTTACTAACATGAAAGGCTGAGAAGAATAAATTCATATATACACGGTTACTAACATGAAAGGCTGAGAAGAATATATTCATATATACACGGTTACTAACATGAAAGGCTGAGAAGAATAAATTCATATATACACGGTTACTAACATGAAAGGCTGAGAAGAATATATTCATATATACACGGTTACTGACATGGACGGCTGAGAAGAATAAATTCATATATACACGGTTACTAACGTGGACGGCTGAGAAGAATAAATTCATATATACACGGTTACTAACATGAAGGGCTGAGAAGAATGAATTCATATATACACGGTTACTAACATGGAAGGCTGAGAAGAATATATTTAGTGTGGTTTCCACTTCAGTTTCAAGTTTCAGCATCAACATTATCAAAATATATGAAGTATAATACTCTGTAAATATATGTATGTTATTGGATAGTATATAATATCTCCTTATATATCTAAGTACCAGAATATGTAAACACAAGCTATATGTGTTTCGGACACATTCAAAGATATGAAATGTACTTGATTATTCAGCCCTATTAGGTGTATACCGAGCTGTAGCGAGCAGAAATGTTCAATTCATTTAATTGCCGGAAACGTTAACGCACATTAGACAACGCTGATATATCAAGCAGTGTTTTAATGCTTCAGTTAGCTTTGTGTGTTCAGATTGTCATCGAAACTGTATGGCTTGCTGATGACTAAATAGAATTCAGCACTTTCAAGAATCTTTTCAAGAAACTTATTCGCCTTTTACTCCTCTTGCCTAGTGAGATGACAATCTAGCGTGACGATGTGTTTAAGCAACACGCGGTGACAGGTTGTTTTCCAGTACTAGGCGGCGACACGCCCATTTGAAATAACGACTTGACAATTATGAGCTGGAATCAGTCGAGTGAACACAGCCGACGGTAGAACTTTTGACCCGCTAGATTTTACAAGCCTGGGGAGCTAGGGAATGTTTAACAACAAATGGTGCTTACCCAGTACATCAGCTGATGTTCATTTAGCTGTAAATTTTCAAGCAATTATGTATGTCCATTATATACTGTTTGTACGTAAAAGGTGCTTTATTCGTTGAAGGTGAATCTGCAAAGATACATGTATAGTTATTACCTATCTGGGACGTATATCAAAATAAAGGTGACTCTAGGTCTTTCAATGTCATTTAGAAGTCATACACATAAGGAAGACATTCATGGATGGACTTCTTTATCATGAGGAACACAACGTTTCGGTTTCAATTATTTACTAAGAGCAGGAAATGATTTTCCTGGTTCTGCTTCACATTGAAAGAAATCATACACATTATTAATCAACTGATATATATCAGCTGAGTTATTTTCTCAGTCAAGGACGTTCACATGTAGCACGTGCAGTTCCGCTGTTCCTCCTGTCGTTGTGCTCCCTCCGTTAAAGATGTCAACAACATGATATGAATTCACAATGACATTTAGAAAGTGGTTAAATGTAACATATGTTATATTTGGGATTACAGTTTCTTAGTTAAGTACAGCTTCTAGTTATGATGGGACTCAACCCAACAAGTATAAATCTGTATTGTACTGAAAAAGTGTACTCCCAAATATAGCATATGGAACAACATGATAGCTTCTTAATCAAGTTCCCGTATGTATCAAAATAGCAAATGCAGGATATTCACTGCAGTGTACCATATTGGCGTTTTATAAACTATTCTCGATTTTGAGTTATTTTGTGAGTCATCGCTCACAAACGTGCTCGTTCACATTTTGAGACAAACAGACTGTGCTCATTTAAACATAAACAAGACTACGACCTTCACCTGTAGGTTTGGTAACACCGGCAGACGTAGACATAAGCGACATAGTCCTTCAGGCTGATTGCGCCCACTTCGACAGCAAGCAGGATTAGCATTGACGTCATCGTAGATTCAGATACCATCTTTATATATCTTTATCATGCTCATCAGATGGGAGCGACTCAAGGCGAGTAGAACAGTGAGACAGACGTATTAACAGCTCCTGGCCAGCCTGCACAGCCTTAGTTCACATTTGTTGATGATGACAAACAACATGGCTGCATGATGATACTTGGTGCTGTTTACATTTCACTCAGTCATTGATTCTGTGTGCGGGTTGTTTTGGAGGAGGGATGCAGGGGGGTTGTGGTTCTTTGTTTTAAAACATTTCACTCATCATGCATGTCAAGTGATAAGTTGGTTTAAACAACACGAGCAAACATTAATGTTGCTCACCGCATGGTCGCCCGCCAGGACACTGAATGATTCACGGACACAATGTTGCTACAAACAGTTAATTCTGTTAATGGCAAGGGCCGTTATTCACTGGTATTAAATCTTCAAACTATTGTATACATTATTACTTTCATTTGACAAAGGTTGTGGGTTTGTTTACTAATTTCAACATAAGATGTCAACTTTACTTTAGAATGTTTACTTCTACCTAGGTTTGGGGTTAGTTTTATGTCGTATTTCACTACTCTTTAAGTGTTATTCATAGGTTATGTTTCAATATAATCTCCAAGTTACCTCGTGACTCTACTCCTAGATCTACATAGAGGAAACGACACAGACTGGCCCAAGCCTGTGGGTAAGGTAAACAGCATGTGACACATGGTATCTTCTAAATATACCCTCTATTGTTTCCATTGGACGGAAACTGGTACACGCAATGCTTACTAAGGGACTGGTTCTGCCACCAACAAATAACTCCAAATACCCGAAATGGCGATGTATATGTATGTGTTGTCGGTGGGTGATTAACGAAGATCAGCAGTAGTACGACATAAGCTGAGTCGGATATGACTTTAGTGACGGATCAGGCGAGTTATTACCTCCATCCAACCCCTCCATGTCGGGGGTAACATTACTTCATGAATAAACTTTCGGCGTTTCGTCGGATTCATCCATACGTTTGGCATACATTGGTACTTACACTCCAGTAAAGCAGACGACTAATACAGCCAAGTGTCTGCTGCGTGGTTGTGGACTAATCCAGACAGCTCTTCACAGCAGGAACATCCAACTGTCTGATATAAGTGACTCGTTAATCACCGTACAGACCCTGGTGAACCCAGGACTGCTGCTCCCAGGTCAACCTTGGGCTGTGTACCGGCAGATACCTGTGCTCCACTCCGATACTCACAGACACTTTGGTCACGCCTGAGAACATCCCCGGCAGAGTCATGGTGACATGAGAAAGTCACTATGTACATTTAGACCTTAAAAACACCCATTCAATTTTCCAGGGGTGTGGAGATGAGGAGACAAATTATCATGTTTATGAAGCCAGATCCTTGCCCATCATGTAGGACTCTTTGTCTGATGGGGGCTAGGTACAGGCAGACGAGGTATCAGTCTGCATTCTGGGGGCTAGGTTTTAAACGCTTGGAAAGCACTGGGGGTTTCGTTCTGATCTAAAGGATGTTTTACCGTGAGTGGTCATTATTCATGTATTTGATGACAAAAGATAGTGAGTGAGTTAAAATTTATCGTCACGTCGGCAATATTTACAAAAGATAAGAACCACGTTTTTCCTTACTTACGATAAAGGCAGAGGCCTGTATCGTCAATGTTAGTGTTTAGCTACCGAGACCTATTTTTGCAACGAGTGACAATTGCTGAGGATCTCACAAGTAATATAATAGGGTGTTTAACGCCTCTTTTCGATTAAAAATGATCATATTACCTTTACAAACTGGGGATAATACACCCAGTATGTACTTTGGGGATTAAGACACTCCGTGTAGGCATATACGGAAATGAAAAATATATTCGAAATGATTGTTGCAGATTTAAATGCAGCATTATTAGTGAACGATATTTGTTTGAAAATTGAACAATTAAAACATAATAAAAGTGCCAGTGTTGAGTATTGAAAACATCGTAATTTAAGCGTTCGTTATATACAAGTAAAGTTGATGATTTCCTGTAATGTCTCAATTCGGGTTATTTATTGTAAATATTAATTGTTGTAGAAGACCTCCGAAACTCGTCTCAAAAATCAGAATTATTTATAGTTCACAGACAGGGTCCTCTCTCAGTCACTCCTGCCATCAGCCGATTTCAATGTGCAAACAAATAACTGTTATGCAATATCATTGATACATTCGAGCGTTTTGAAATGGTTTCCCAGTTCCCGACTGCAATGTAGTCAGAATACTTCTTACATTTGGAGATTTCGTCCATTGTTTATGTTGGATATTGGTGAAACATTTTCGAAAACAGCTTTGAGGTCCCCTGGTAAAGACACACTATCACCTTTTGACCTTATACCGATGTATTTCTCAGTTTCCGGAAACGTATCAGCTGTATTGTACTTTGATCTTTTGATGGGACATAAACAGTCCCAAGTAAACATCCGGGGGACATTTCACAGTCACCTGCTTTAGTCTTAAGAATGTGCTCAGATTTTTCTTTTGTGTGAGATGTATTTTTCCTGTATTTACTTCTAAACACTACGCTATATCACCCGATCGGCTTACCCTGTTCTGGAGGAAAGCACTTGTTGGTGTTGATGGTTCTTGAAATCCGATTCTATTTCTTTAAAACTACAAGATCAATGAAGTCCTTATTTTCTAAACTCTCTCTGATGCCAGGTGCATTTACTCTTACGAAATCCTCATCAGCCGCAGCAGCAACAACAACATTATGTACAACAACATTGTCATCATTATCAGCACCACAAACAGTATTACACTCAGGACGTGCAGTATGTTCATGATCAAGTGCAAACATGAACAACACAAATATGGTTAACATGAAATATGTACTTCATGAACTCTGTTCAAAGCAACTGCTGTACCAACAGGAACATGCAGGACATCTCTGAGATTATTATTACTCGGTACGTATGTGTTTGCAGATGACTGAATAAAACTATTTGCATCAACATAGTTTTCCATAGTATCAGAAATAAATCTGAAAAGTAGCTATAACCCGCCATAGAATTGCAGTCACAAGGATGGGAACAGATGGTAATTCAAATTGAAAACAAACATCAGCTTCATATTAACATATGTATTAAACTTTTTTTTGTTGTAAATATGACAATATATAACAAGTAACATGCTAGATAAAGAAAATATATAGCAATGAATTGTTGACACGGCATCATGAAAATACGAAATATACAGACAACGATGTGTTTATGGGACATTTGTCTACCATGGAAACTAGCAAGTGTAACGAGCACTCCGACATAAGTACCCATTAGGCCATAGCGCTGATAACTCACACACAAAGTCCAACATAGCAATGCAGAATCGTCGATCATGGGATTGAGTGAGTAACCTTGTATCGGAATTGTTCAGCCATGTAGCGCCAATTGATCATGTGATAAGGTGTATGGCATGTCCTTGTGCAGGTTACAAGTTTCAGTTGGCATTCTTCTGTTAACATGTCGTAGGCCCGTGTTGTCCCTTACAGCGTTATTTCCCTTGGCTGTGCCAGGATATGCGGTGATACTTGCTTCTTACTACAGGCGCCTTCACTTCACAGATCACAGCTGATAGAGCAGACAAACAGCCAAGAGTGCATGGGGCTTGTGATAGGAATCTGTACACATGGTATATTTACATGATATATTTTAACTATCTCCGATTTACAATAGATATCCAAATGACAAAACGATCAGTCCCAGCAAAACACTAGTTGTTGATTTCACAGTCACGGCACTTGACACTGAAAAAAGAACATGTTCAGATCAGTCACGGGATACACTCTGACATTTAACCTGTACAATGCAGACATGAACGACATCTCACCACTACATCAGCAACAATATCGCTATCAACACTTCCAAGTCTCCCATTCGTTGTTATTACCGATTTGTATATATACTCTAATCGGCAGTTTAAAAAGAAATGAATAACATTGTGTTTAGGCGTCAATATCATCTCCTACACTCACAGACCGAACAAATGTTCGCGGTATAACGGGATACATGTGAACGATGGTGTCAACAAACCTTCCTTGCATGTAGAATCTGTTTCTGTGTACAGAAAGTTCCTCTGGCACGCACACACGCCACCGATACCGCATTCAGAATGTTGTATCAACTGACAGTCTGTGTTGGTGGTGCATGAGTACCCGATGGTTCCTCGTAAATCTGTAACAATAGAATAACAATGATGCTGATCACACCAGCATCCCTGACGAGCTGGAATAGTATCAGAGACAGTGATGCGTCTGTGAATATTGTTTTACAAAACCGACATCAATATTGCAGATACATTTACCAGTAAATAGCCAAATCCGACAAGGGAAACAATTGACCGACAGCATGTCGATACACGCAGTCCATGTACCATTACAGACAACGGGCTGTGATCGAGATGTTCACTTTTAAGTTTTCGCTGAGTCAGCTCGAGTGTATTCGTAAGACTTTAAGTTACCTTCATTGATTTACAACCACTATAATGAACTTCTTTGAGAGGCATTGGATTAGTTAGGAAGATGACAATATATGGATGAACAACTTGTTTATTACAATGAGAGCGGCGTTAGGGTTAGGTTCTAACACCGTTATCAAGCAAGTGATGAACAGGACAGAGAAGCATATATACCAGGGTGAGGAGATGTTCCACAAAAAACTCATCACCCCTGAGGATCCACAAGGACCATGTGAAAACCCGTCCTCTAGTCTGGGGTGGAGCAGGGATACCATCCACTACAATACAGCCCCATTTCTAGCCTGCCTCCTCTCACCACTAAAAACGTTGTTCATCCATATATTGTTATCCCTCCTCACTGAAGGGGCAATGTAAGAATGTCTACATCTGCCATCAAATACAGATCTTTACCTTTGGTGCATGCCATGGCATTGGCCTCGGAGTTGTAAATGTACCCTTCCTGACATGCGCACATACCGCTGGAGTCACACACCGACTTCCCAATCACCTGACAGTCCGTGCTGTCCGTGCACTTGAAGCCGATTGACCCGTATGCTGCAACAGACCATTGCCATCTGATGAAGGGTAAATTACACGCGGACACAAATATTGCAGCGTTCCCTATACATAATCTTGAATGTGTATAACAGGCAACGCACGATTGAACAAAACTATTCTGTATAGGTGGTTATAGAAAGGACACATGACCTATTAAAAGGTTAATCTAATCAAAAATCGATTAACAATGATGTTAAACAAAAGCCCAAAACATAATCACACTAAGTTTTACGATGCCCAAAAAGAATGTTGATTGGGGCTTCAGAAAGGAGATACGTACCGCATTTGAAATCAGCCCGTAGAACTGAATCTGAAAATATAAAATAATTTTGCATTATCGTGGTATGTGAAGTGCATGATTATCGTCTCATAACACCTGGATGTTTACCTATTGTATAACAAGTCAACAGGGTATTTCAGGAGAATCAAATATCCTTCGAGAAATATATAACTGAGTGAGTGAGTTTGGTCTATGCCGATTTTAGCAATATTCCAGCAATATCTCGGCGGGGGACAATAGAAATGGGCTTCACACATTGTACCCATGTGGGGAATCGAACCCGGATCTTCGGCGTTACGACCGAACGCTTTAACCACTAGGCTACCCCACCGCCCCGAGAAAACTATAAGCACATTCCTGATTCATACTGGATGTTATTGAATCAACAATGCAGTTCTTAAATCACAATAGTGTAATAATTCATTAGGATTCTTTATGAATAAATCCAGTCTGATTCTGTGTGTAATGGGCCATGATACTGTGATAGCTTACCCGTGAAACATGCCGCCTTGTGGTTATCTCGCTGCCGAGTCAGAAACGTGGTAGCATTCTGTGTATCGTACAAGCCGCACTGACAGTACGACTCTTCCATGCATTCTATAAACACCTTCTGTCCTCTGCAAGACAACCACGTTGGTATCTTGTACACTTGATATTCAGCTCTCAGGCTTGTAAATTGTAACGGACGTACGGGAGGAAATAGTTACCGGCAAAGTACCAGTGGAATGAAATTAATCAGTTAGAAGACATTATAGGAAAGGAACCTCATTCTTTTGTATTATTTTCAACATGTTTTTTAAACTTCCATTAAGACTAAGTGACCTCTTCACGTGCTATGCTCATGGTGGTAATCGGTACACCAAACGTGTAATATTACAGATTACCGTGGTAAAGTTGGTACATTTCTGTTCATAGGCTGATTTAACTGTCAGATTGTTCACTCACGCGCAAAGTTTCTTGATATTCTTCTGAAAGAGTGCTATTCCTGTTGAATTGTCTAGGGCATTGTAGCAGGTCTTTACCGCAGGGCAGGTAGCATACAGCTCTACCACAGACGGATCTGGAAGCAGAATATGTACTATCGTTACGTAATGCTCGTGGTCATTTAGCATGTATATCACAAAACAAGCGTGGTCTCGGGAGATCCCACAGAATTGACCTCCGGGATTTCTGATGGAAAAAACCCGCAAAACAAGTAATTTGACATGTGACTCTTGAATGCGAACATTTTACTAAAACTTTGTGAATGTTTCTGAGTTATTTGATGTGAATTACGTTGATCGAATATTTCTGTACACATTTCAGTGTGTCTGTAAGTACTCACAATCACCTGAAGAGAAAGATTTTAAACACTGAAGAACACAGTACTCAAACAAAATACTTGTAGAACCTGTGTCAGGAGTAATGTGCAAGAAGTAATCCTGTATAAGAAGTGTTTATGTGCAAGAAGTAGTAATGTGTAAGAAGTGTTAATGCATAAGAAGCAGCCATATGCAAGAAGTGTTATTGGGCAAGAAGCAATCATGTGCAAGATCAAGTATCGTGTAAGAAGTAGCAATGAGAAAGAAGCAGAAATGTGTTAGAAGTAGTAATGTGAAAGAGGCAGTAATGTATAAGAGGCAGTATCGTGTAAGAGGCAATATTGTGTAAGAAGTGTTAATGTGCAAGATGTTGTAACGTAAGAAGTCGCGATGTGCAAGAAGCAGTAATGTATAAGAAGCAGTGATGTGCAAGAGGCAGTATCGTGTAAGATGTAGTAATGTATAAGAAGCAGTGATGTGTAAGAGGCAGTATTGTGTAAGAAGAAGTGATGTTCAAGAAACAGTAATGTGTAAGAGCCAGTATTGTGTAAGATGTAGTAATGTATAAGAAACAGTAATATGTAAGAGCCAGTATTGTGTAAGATGTAGTAATGTATAAGAAGCAGTGATGTGTAAGAGGCAGTATTGTGTAAGAAGTGGTGATGTTCAAGAAACGGTAATGTGTAAGAGCCGGTATTGTGTAAGATGTAGTAATGTATAAGAAGATGTATGAGCCAGTATTGTGTAAGATGTAGTAATGTATAAGAAGCAGTGATGTGTAAGAGGCAGTATTGTGTAAGAAGTAGTGATGTTCAAGAAACAGTAATGTGCAAGAGGCAGTATCGTGTAAGATGTAGTAATGTATAAGAAACAGTAATATGTAAGAGCCAGTATTGTGTAAGATGTAGTAATGTATAAGAAGCAGTGATGTGTAAGAGGCAATATTGTGTAAGAAGTGTTAATTTGCAAGATGTTGTAACGTAAGAAGTCGAGATGTGCAAGAAGCAGTAATGTATAAGAAGCAGTGATGTGCAAGAGGCGGTATAGTGTAAGATGTAGTAATGTATAAGAAGCAGTGATGTGTAAGAGGAAGTATTGTGTAAGATGTAGTAATGTATAAGAAGCAGTGATGTGCAAGAGGCGGTATCGTGTAAGATGTAGTAATGTATTAGGAGCAGTGATGTGCAAGAGGCAGTATCGTGTAAGATATAGTAATGTATAAGAAGCAGTGATGTGTAAGAGGCAGTATTGTGTAAGAAGTAGTGATGTTCAAGAAACAGTAATGTGTAAGAGGCAGTATTGTTCAAGATGTAGTAATGTATAAGAAGCAGTGATGTGTAAGAGGCAATATTGTGTAAGAAGTAGTGATGTTCAAGAAACAGTAATGTGTAAGAGGCAGTATTGTTCAAGATGTAGTAATGTGTAAGATGTAGTAATGTTCAAGTAGCAGTAATGTATAAGAGGCAGTAATGTGTAAGAAGTAGTAATGTGTAAGATGTAGTATTGTGTAGGGAGCAGAAATGTATAAGAGGCAGTAATGTGTAAGAAGTGTTAATTTGCAAGATGTTGTAACGTAAGAAGTCGTGATGTGCAAGAAGCAGTAATGTATAAGAAGCAGTGATGTGCAAGAGGCAGTATCGTGTAAGATGTAGTAATGTATAAGAAGCAGTGATGTGTAAGAGGCAGTATTGTGTAAGAAGTAGTGATGTTCAAGAAACAGTAATGTGTAAGAGCCGGTATTGTGTAAGATGTAGTAATGTAAAAGAAGCAGTAATAAGAGTGTAAGAGTATTGTGTAAGATGTAGTAATGTGTAAGAAGCAGTAAGAAATGTGCAAGAGCAATAAGCAGCAAATGTATAAGAGGCAGTAAGTGTAAGAAGTAGTAATGTGTAAGATGTAGTGCAAAACAGTAATGTGTAGAGCAGCAGTGATGTGCAGTGATGTGTCAAGAAACAGTAATGTATAAGAGGCAGTAATGTGTAAGAAGTAGTAATGCGTAAGATGTAGTAATGTGATGTGTAAGAAGCAGCAATGTGTAAGAAGCAGTAATGTAAGAAGAAGTAGTAATGTATAAGAGGGGCAGAAATGTGTAAGAAGCAGTAATGTGTAAGAAGTAGTAATGTGTAAGATGTAGTATTGTGTAGGGAGCAGAAATGTGTAAGAAGCAGTGATGTGTAAGAAGTAGTAATGTATAAGAGGCAGTAATGTGTAAGAAGTAGTAATGTGTAAGATGTAGTAATGTGTAGGGAGCAGAAATGTGTAAGAAGCAGTGATGTGTAAGAAGTAATGTGTTCACCTTCAGACAGGGCAATGATGAGGCGATCTTCATCTTCTCTCGTGCCAGTGCCATCTAAACACAGAAATACATTTAGGTAGAGTTATCAAATTCAAGAGGCAACACCTGGGTTCATAAATATACTGTTTATGAAATTAAAGTTTTTCCTTACTATGGGACGTGATATAGTTTTTGCTATGGCACCAACACTATCTATTGTTAAAGTTTCATACTGTATGAAATGTAGCACAATGTTCAACTGACCCTCAGCTAAACAAGACACCAGTATACATAATGACAACAGTGACACACCAGGGCACGTTAAGCCAGATACAATGTTCAACTGACCCTCAGCTAAACAAGACACCAGTATACATAATGACAACAGTGACATACCAGGGCACGTTAAGCCAGATACAATGTTCAACTGACCCTCAGTTAAACAAGACACCAGTATACATAATGACAACAGTGACATACCAGGGCACGTTAAGCCAGATACAATGTTCAACTGGCCCCCTCAGCTAAACAAGACACCAGTATACATAATGACAACAGTGACATACCAGGGCACGTTAAGCCAGATACAATGTTCAACTGACCCTCAGTTAAACAAGAAACCAAGCATACATAATGACAACAGTGACATACCAGGGCACGTTAAGCCAGATACAATGTTCAACTGACCCTCAGCTAAACAAGACACCAGTATACATAATGACAACAGTGACACACCAGGGCACGTTAAGCCAGATACAATGTTCAACTGACCCTCAGCTAAACAAGACACCAGTATACATAATGACAACAGTGACATACCAGGGCACGTTAAGCCAGATACAATGTTCAACTGACACCCTCAGCTAAACAAGACACCAGTATACATAATGACAACAGTGACATACCAGGGCACGTTAAGCCAGATACAATGTTCAACTGGCCCTCAGCTAAACAAGACACCAGTATACATAATGACAACAGTGACATACCAGGGCACGTTAAGCCAGATACAATGTTCAACTGACCCTCAGCTAAACAAGACACCAGTATACATAATGACAACAGTGACATACCAGGGCACGTTAAGCCAGATACAATGTTCAACTGACCCTCAGCTAAACAAGACACCAGTATACATAATGACAACAGTGACATACCAGGGCACGTTAAGCCAGATACAATGTTCAACTGACCCTCAGCTAAACAAGACACAAGCATACATAATGACAACAGTGACATACCAGGGCACGTTAAGCCAGATACAATGTTCAACTGACCCTCAGCTAAACAAGACACCAGTATACATAATGACAACAGTGACATACCAGGGCACGTTAAGCCAGATACAATGTTCAACTGGCCCTCAGCTAAACAAGACACCAGTATACATAATGACAACAGTGACATACCAGGGCACGTTAAGCCAGATACAATGTTCAACTGACCCTCAGCTAAACAAGACACCAGTATACATAATGACAACAGTGACATACCAGGGCACGTTAAGCCAGATACAATGTTCAACTGACCCTCAGCTAAACAAGACACACCAGTATACATAATGACAACAGTGACATACCAGGGCACGTTAAGCCAGATACAATGTTCAACTGACCCTCAGCTAAACAAGACACCAGTATACATAATGACAACAGTGACATACCAGGGCACGTTAAGCCAGATACAATGTTCAACTGACCCTCAGCTAAACAAGACACCAGTATACATAATGACAACAGTGACATACCAGGGCACGTTAAGCCAGATACAATGTTCAACTGACCCTCAGCTAAACAAGACACCAGTATACATAATGACAACAGTGACACACCAGGGCACGTTAAGCCAGATACAATGTTCAACTGACCCTCAGCTAAACAAGACACCAGTATACATAATGACAACAGTGACACACCAGGGCACGTTAAGCCAGATACAATGTTCAACTGACCCTCAGCTAAACAAGACACCAGTATACATAATGACAACAGTGACATACCAGGGCACGTTAAGCCAGATACAATGTTCAACGGGCCAGCAACTGCAAAAGAATTAATTATGTCTGTCATATCTGCATAAATCTCAAACAGTCTCACAGAAAATCGAAACATACTTTACAATTTATCAACAACGTGATTATACAAACAGCAATTCAGACAATTGTCTTACATCATCGTAATTTATGATCTAAACTTTAGCATATGTAAATGAGCATTACCGGTAGAGCAGACGGTGTCGTTGTACGACGCGGCGACGACAGTAACAGCTCGGTAGACGCTGGGAGCCCGGATCAGACCACATTCACACGCCACCTGTTCCGTACACTCAATGTACGTCTTAAGTGCCCTGTGCAACATACACGTAGTTCAGGTTGTTCTGTACCACATTCGTATACAGGTTCTTAATGTCAACGTCATATGAGTTTCAGTGGAACATGGCTTCGTTTTGTAAACGTGGCATTAGGCTTACATGAAACTAACACTTCATCGTCATTATCAATATCATATTTATAAATGTTACCGTCGTTATCGACGTCTTTCCCTTACGACATCTTTCAAACATAACATTGTCCGAAAATATTTTATTGCTATATCATTAGGCATTTCTATTAGTTTATATGTCCATTTGTGTCTGCCAGACGGTTAGGATCTAAGATTATCACACGGGCATCAAGTGGACAATAGATTCTATGTCCCCGACGGGAGGATGACATGTGGGCAGATTGTAAGGAATACTGGACAGACAGATGGACAACTCACGGGCACCGGACGTCCACCGTACTTCCTCGGCTGACCAGCGTGTTGTCCAGTTCCAGGTAGCACTTGTAGATTGGGTTTTCGGTGTTACACACAGTTTGGGCCACAGCCGTGCCATTGTCTGCAACCAAAAATAGTATTCCCCTATTTCTTCGATATTTTGTGTTTTGTCCGGAATTTCATACCCATCGTTAAAGTCAGCGTACTTAGAAGGCAGATGGTCAGAATGGTTGTTGAGAATGGTCGGTGTGTAATGAATGACTGGTTGTACGAATCCACTGTGAAGACACACTGTTCCAATGAAAAGTAGCACAAGTCAAAATACACTTGTACCCTCACCCCAACCCTGTCCTCCAGGGTCCAACCCATGATTCATCTTCAGCAACCCATTTTTGCTTGTAAGAGGCGACTAACGGGATCGGGTGGTCAGGCTCGCTGACTTGGTTGGCACATCTCATCGTATCCCAATTGAGCAGATCGATGCTCATTCTGTTGATCACCGGATTGTCTGGTCCAGACTCGATTATTTACAAACCTCCTCTATATAGCTGGAATATTGCTGAGTGCGGCGTAAAACTAAACTCAATGCATCAGTCCAACACACACAGAACATCACCTCATTCAACTTTAACTTACATTACTCAATATACTTAAAGTTAAAACAAACACATACTCACCACACACACAGTGCGCGCGCACGCACGCACGCACGCACACACACACACACACACACAAACGCCCTATCACTCACTTACACTCATACAGCACACATGTGTTCGGAAAACAGTCCTCGCTCAAAAAGTCCTAAATTTGACAAGGTAGAAAAGTCCTCCGGAAAAAAGTCCCATTTTCATTTTTAACAAGAAATGCATTATATACCAAATTATAAATCATACGAAATGACTACAGTTAACATTATAAGTTATAAGTTACATAATGCATCACATGATGACATAAGATAGTCTGGGCCTACTGACATTTATTAATTCGGATGTTTACATAAGTATCGGGGTACAAATCCATTAGCAATTACATTGACCATAACATAAGCACATCATGTTTTTTAGATGTCGTTTTAAAGAAGAAACTTTAATTTATAAAGTTAATGTGTCAATATATGTGATTTCTTCACGTATTGTTTTTAATCTTTGATGTCAATCTTGCCAAATAAATAACTAGATCAGTTTTTACTACAAAAGGACTTTTTCACTTGTACTTTTTTACCGAGGACATTTTTCATAAAATTATTTAGCCAACCCATGACTTATTCACTACAACATACAGTATACACATACTCTCCCCATCACTAACCTACACACATACAACACGCACCTGTTCTTCCAATGCCCTGTCCCCATCTCCCAATCATTCACGTCCTAATGATATGTGACACAATGATAAGGTTGACTCACCTGAACACAGGATGCCTTGCTTGGGAAGAATATCGGGCTTCACTGTTGAATATAAATTCATGAAATCATAAAGCACACGTTAACACCAGCAGCTCGTCGTCGTCGTATCACAAGGATCTTTAAGACTACATAGTCAAGGAACGTTAGCCCTTATCCAGATAATACTTCTGTCATTGATTAAATCAATTGCTTTTGAATCATAACCTCGGCTATTTTATAAAGATGATTGTGTGTTTGAGAACACTCACCAATTGAACATGTCTGTGTATACACCTGGTTGTTGTACAAAACGTCCTCGATCAGCTTGGTGTTGTTGCTCTCCCCACAGGCACAGGCGGCGTTCTCAAGACACACAATGGTTTCGTCAAGGACGCTGGAAATCATAAACTGAGTAATCAAACAACAAATGTCAGCATGTTGGAACAGTACCGTAACAAACGATTTCAAATTGTCACGTACTTCTCATTTGTCTATATTGCTGTTCCGTGTCTTAAAAAACAGCAAATTTCTTAAATGGTATAATAAAGTTCTATTGTCAAGGCAGTGGTATGTCTGAACCCACTTGCAGCGATCCAGGCTATTGGAACATGACACTAGCACTTTAACTCTGACCTTACAAAACTCCGTCACAAAGAATGGATTGTAACGTCCTAATACAAGAATGTGCTTCTCAGACCGTGCCCGTATTGGAATCAAACCCGTGTCTTCATTGTGCAAAGTCACTGTCCATCCACCTTTTACTACACTGTACACCCTAAACACTGATCTAATTATTGTCTGGATCTAACTGTTTATAATCCTTATACATGTTCAGAATAACTTGATCAAAGGTGTTAACCAGTTATGGTTGCTCTGGGATTCTACAGAAGGCAAATAACCAACAGGATATAAGTACACCAGTGTGGCGGTTCAGGGCATAACTACTTTGCCATCAATGACATCTGGATGCTGGCATTAACAGCAAAAGCAAAACGATTTCTTGCATTACAACACTAAGATTAATTGTGATTTTAAGATAAATCTTATAGAGCTTACGGGCGACGGGTTTGTTAGTGCAAAATCCAGCAAACAGGCTTCGTATTTTCCTTAGTTTTGTATGTCCACGTGTGCTAAATTAGATGTTATTGATGAGTAAGAGGTTACATTGCCAGCTGGTCATAATTATAATGCCACTCAGTGGGAGCATATTGTAAACCATCACTCACTCCCCATCCACGCACTCACTCACTCCAGATACTAATGCAATATCCACCTGCATAAAGACACGAGATTCCTCTCATGGAGAGCGAGGGCAGCCTTAGTGTCGTAAGTTGCATAACACGCCTGGAAACCATTGCACTCAGCCTCAAGGTCAAGGACGAGTGAACCTGCAGGGAGAAACATTTACAGAATATATAGTTAACATATAGTCTGGCCAAACATGGTCAAAGGACTGCAATCCGTAAGATACGGGCTGCATACGCTCCATTCGTGTCAACATAGATTCATCTTTCACTTAGAGATAGCATTACGACATCATTGCATCATTATGTTATGCATTGTTTCCTGGAGGCACGGTCAACGAACTGAGACGGCCAGCGAACTGTGTTTATGAGATGAACTGCTTTAAAGAGATATACATACCTACTGAGGTGGCAAGCACACTGTGTTTATGAGATATACATACCTACTGAGGTGGCAAGCACACTGTGTTAATGAGATATACATACCTACTGAGGTGGCAAGCACACTGTGTTAATGAGATATACATATCTACTGAGGTGGCAAGCATACTGTGTTAATGAGATATACATACCAACTGAGGTGGCAAGCACACTGTGTTAATGAGATATACATACCAACTGAGGTGGTAAGCACACTGTGTTAATGAGATATACATACCAACTGAGGTGGCAAGCACACTGTGTTAATGAGATATACATACCAACTGAGGTGGCAAGCACACTGTGTTAATGAGATATACATACCAACTGAGGTGGCAACAAGCACACTGTGTTAATTAATGAGATACATACCAACTGAGGTGGCAAGCACACTGTGTTAATGAGATATACATACCAACTGAGGTGGTAAGCACACTGTGTTAATGAGATATACATACCAACTGAGGTGGCAAGCATACTGTGTTAATGAGATATACATACCTACTGAGGTGGTAAGCACACTGTGTTAATGAGATATACATACCAACTGAGGTGGTAAGCACACTGTGTTAATGAGATATACATACCAACTGAGGTGGCAAGCATACTGTGTTAATGAGATATACATACCTACTGAGGTGGTAAGCACACTGTGTTAATGAGATATACATACCAACTGAGGTGGCAAGCACACTGTGTTAATGAGATATACATACCAACTGAGGTGGCAAGCACACTGTGTTAATGAGATATACATACCGACGGAGGTGGCAAGCACACTGTGTTAATGAGACATACATACCTACTGAGGTGGCAAGCACACTGTGTTAATGAGATATACCTACCAACTGAGGTGGCAAGCACACTGTGTTAATGAGATATGCATACCTACTGAGGTGGCAAGCACACTGTGTTAATGAGATATACATACCTACTGAGGTGGTAAGCACACTGTGTTAATGAGATATGCATACCGACTGAGGTGGCAAGCACACTGTGTTAATGAGATATACATACCTACTGAGGTGGCAAGCACACTGTGTTAATGAGATATACATACCTACTGAGGTGGTAAGCACACTGTGTTAATGAGATATGCATACCTACTGAGGTGGCAAGCACACTGTGTTAATGAGATATACATACCGACTGAGGTGGCAAGCACACTGTGTTAATGAGATATACATACCTACTGAGGTGGCAAGCACACTGTGTTAATGAGATATACATACCTTCTGAGGTGGCAAGTACTAACAATTCTCCTTCGATCACAGAGCCTGTGGCATTATCTGCAACAAAAACATTGGGATGGTGACGTAAGTGGAAATTATGCCTAAAATTATAACGTTATGTCACTTAAAAATTAATAGATTAAATTATTGATAATACACCTCTGTTGTTTTTAGGGAGAGTATATACTGCCCGCCACTCGCACATGAAGCACGATTTTTGAAATATGGAAAACTCCAGGTTACTATAATAAGGAGGAGTGATTATTCATATCGTAGCTATTTCATTTCACAAAACCTCTCATTAACACAATGTTGTATATTATTACCATAGCACGGTACTCCTCTGGTTGGAAATAGTTCACCCGTGTCTGCAAAATAGAAATAATATATGTCAAAACATCATTCGTAGCACAATCTATTTCTGATGGGCACACGTACAAGGTACCTCGTACTGAATGAAGGACAATGTAAGTTTGTCTGACCCAGACTCGGAGATACTGTATCGGCGTTTAGCTTCCGATCACTGCAATATCCGATATATGATCCAGCTACACCCCGCTGACACCCTCAGCTCAGTTTGACTTGTTACAATGGCCCCAGGACTGTGTACACTGAGCCACTCGCTGATGAGCGGAAGGACATCTGTGTTCTTGGCGCATTCATGATCATATGCTGGTTAAGTTTTATGAGGAAATTAGTGTGGGGTGTGTGACTCTTGTACTGTTTAACCGCTGCCATTACCCCAGGGATGGTTTTATGCTTAACAGAATATCTTGAAATGTGATCTGACAGATCGAGGTGATCATTTGACTTCTGTGTGATTGATCGAGTTGCAGGTGTTCGGATGCTCATGTAGGAATGTATTTCAAATGTCATAATCATCCATTTGGAAAGAGTTCCAGAGTCCAGCTCTCAGATGTCACAAACTACCTGGCTAAAGACTGTTTGACAAATAGCCACACTCTCTAATGTTACCCACAGAATCGCTGATCATGCAAAGCAATGGTCGGCGAGCATGCCTGGCGTCAAACAGGGAATCCACCAATTGGCACCTTGAGTTTCTAGACAATCAGTCAAGTAGTCACCATACTAAATGTAAGCACCCACTGAGGTCATGTGAACCCAACGCCTCTATGTGCTCGTTAAACACTTGCTCCGCCAGACCGTTGAATCTGCAATGGCTTGTGTGAACCAACTTACCATGTATGACCGTATCTGCAATGGCTTGTGTGAACCAACTTACCATGTATGACCGTATCTGCAATGATTTACCGTCACGTCCTGTCACTCACCAGTAACCTAAATGAGGGACTATTTGTCCATTAACACATAGACTCCACCTGTAATGTGAAGCGTGTTTCCGGGATGACGGGGCTGACTACTCACGCAGTTGACAATGTTGGTAGGAGTAGAAGCCCGAGATATAGGTCAGCTGGTTGGCCACCCCTGGCACAGTGGTCAGCTTGCAGTCACAGGCCACGTTCTCCACACACCCTATGTAGGCCCGGATAGCACTGAAATACACACAGAGCAACCAATCAGGACGGTTGTAGGAAATAAAGCCACAGGAAAAATGTCATGGAAACAAGTCATAGATTTGAGTTTGAAAAAAGTCATAGGAAAGAAAGTCATTACCTCAAAAATGTCAGTATTGATAAAATATTTATTCAATAAGTCATAACAATACTATCATCAATAGCACTACATAAATGTCTGCGAACCACATTTGAACCTAGCTTGTAAAATTCATGTATTCTTTCAAGTATAATACGACATCATCAAGCTCAAAGAAAGTTAAACAAAACTCATATGACGACAGTTAGACACAAAGAGACAACAAAAACATAAACAAAAAGTGAAATACTGAGACATGGACGGACGGACGTGACATTTCAGACACAGATAGAAACCAAAGAGAAAACAATTGTACATGGGTGGACGGACAATTAGGTATCAGCCTGCCAATTCAGACACAGATAAAAAAACAAAGGGAGAAATTTGTACATGGGTGGATGGACAATTAGGTATCAGCCTGCCAATTCAGACACAGATAAAAAAACAAAGGGAGAAATTTGTGCAAGGATGGACGGACAATTTGACATCAGCCTGCCAATTCAGACACAAATAAAAAAACAAAGGGAGAAATTTGTACAAGGGTGGATGGACAATTTGGCGTCAGCCTGCCAATTCAGACACAAATAAAAAAACAAAGGGAGAAATTTGTACAAGGGTGGATTGACAATTAGGGCCAATTGATAAAACCAAAGGGAGAAATTTGTACAAGGGTGGATGGACAATTTGGCGTCAGCCTGCCAATTCAGACACAAATAAAAAAACAAAGGGAGAAATTTGTACAAGGGTGGATTGACAATTTGGCATCAGCCTGCCAATTCAGACACAGACAGACCAATTCAGACGCAGACAGACAATACAGATAGATATCGACACTCAGACACCAGTGAGACTTTAGAAACATTTAAAAGCGGTCCAACAACAATCTGTAGTGGGGGGCACAACTAACTTACTTGCAGCTGGTTGTCATGCTTTCTGATGATGCGATGGTCTTCTGCATTGTGGCGGAACAGTTGGCCAGATCGTCGAACTGCCCACACTCCTGCTCCGTTAGGCCGTGACACAGGACTGGAAGATGATATGTGATTCAGATCAGGGTAATTCCGATATACCATCACCCCCGTGAGGCCTGAACACACGTTACACCACACGACAGTCACATATATCGGACCATCGCCTGCACAAGAACACTCACGAAATGCGACTCGTCGAATGTCGTCATGCTCATATTGCTTTCCTTCTACCCCGGTAATTAATAGCAAATGGCTTTAAGCTTACGATGTATACATTTCAATAATAAGATATATGGTGGTGTTTAACGGCGATCAGAACAGTATTTCAGTTTTGACGTGTCGGCTTAATTTGTGATGAATGAGGTTCTTAGAAATCCAACAAATTGACTGCTGGTGGCAGACAACCTGCTGAACACAGTGCTGAAGAAAAGTTGAAGGGTGGTCATCCTGGGAACTACAGACATACAGAGTAATACTGACATACAGGGTAATACTGACATACAGGGTAATACAGACATACAGGGTAATACTGACATATAGGGTAATACAGACGTACAGGGTAATACTGACATGCAGGGTAATACTGACATACAGAGTAATACCGACATACAGAGTAATACTGACATACAGGGTAATACTGACATACAGAGTAATACCGACATACAGAGTAATACTGACATACAGAGTAATACTGACATACAGAGTAATACTGATATGCACGACATGCAGGGTAATACTGACATACAGAGTAATAATACTGACATGCAGGGTAATACTGACATACAGAGTAATACTGACATACAGAGTAATACCGACATACAGGGTAAGGACATACAGAATACTGACATACAGGTAATACTGACATACAGAGTAATACCGACATGCAGGGTAATACTGACATACAGAGTAATACCGACATACAGAGTAATACTGACATACAGGGTAATACTGACATACAGAGTAATACTGACATACAGAGTAATACCGACATACAGGGTAATACTGACATACAGGGTAATACCGACATACAGGGTAATACTGACATACAGGGTAATACCGACATACAGAGTAATACTGACATACAGAGTATATACAGGGTAATACTGACATACAGGTAATACCGACACTGACATACAGGGTAATACTGACATACAGGGTAATACCGACATACAGGGTAATACTGACATACAGAGTAATATTGTAATGACATACAGAGTAATACTGACATACAGAGTAATACCGACATACAGAGTAATACCGACATACAGAGTAATACCGACATACAGGGTAATACCGACATACAGAGTAATACCGACATACAGAGTAATACCGACATACAGGGTAATACCGACATACAGAGTAATACCGACATACAGGGTAATACCGACATACAGGGTAATACCGACATACAGGGTAATACCGACATACAGAGTAATACCGACATACAGGGTAATACTGACATACAGGGTAATACCGACATACAGGGTAATACCGACATACAGGGTAATACTGACATACAGGGTAATACAGACATACAGGGTAATACCGACATACAGGAGTATACAGGGTATTACCGACATACAGGGTAATACCGACATACAGAGTAATACCGACATACAGGGTAATACTGACATACAGGGTAATACCGACATACAGGGTAATACCGACATACAGGGTAATACCGACATACAGAGTAATACCGACATACAGAGTAATACCGACATACAGGGTAATACTGACACAGGGTAATACCGACATACAGAGTAATACCGACATACAGGGTAACATACAGAGACATACAGAGTAATACTGACATACGACATACAGAGTAATACCGACATACAGGGTAATACCGACATACAGAGTAATACTGACATACAGAGTAATACCGACATACAGAGTAATACCGACATACAGGGTAATACCGACATACAGGGTAATACTGACATACAGGGTAATACCGACATACAGGGTAATACTGACATACAGTAATACCGACATACAGAGTAATACCGACATACAGGGTAATACTGACATACAGGGTAATACTGACATACAGGGTAATACCGACATACAGAGTAATACCGACATACAGAGTAATACCGACATACAGAGTGACATACAGGGTAATACCGACATACAGGGTAATACCGACATACAGGGTAATACTGACATACAGGGTAATACCGACATACAGGGTAATACCGACATACAGAGTAATACTGACATACAGAGTAATACTGACATACAGAGTAATACAGGGTAATGACATACAGAGTAATACCGACATACAGGGTAATACCGACATACAGGGTAATACTGACATACAGGGTAATACTGACATACAGAGTAATACCGACATACAGAGTAATACCGACATACAGAGTAATACCGACATACAGGGTAATACTGACATACAGAGTAATACTGACATAGGGTAATACTGACATACAGGGTAATACTGACATACAGAGTAATACCGACATACAGAGTAATACCGACATACAGGGTAATACTGACATACAGGGTAATACCGACATACAGAGTAATACTGACATACAGAGTAATACCGACATACAGGGTAATACCGACATACAGAGTAATACCGACATACAGGGTAATACCGACATACAGGGTAATACTGACATACAGGGTAATACTGACATACAGAGTAATACCGACATACAGAGTAATACCGACATACAGAGTAATACCGACATACAGATACACCGACATACAGGGTAATACCGACATACAGGGAGACATACAGAGTAATACGGACATACAGGGTAAGACCGACATACAGAGTAATACCGACATACAGAGTAATACCGACATACAGGGTAATACCGACATAGACCTAGGTGGTACTACAGATTACAGAGTAATATAGATGTACACGGTACTACAGACCTAAGGGTACTACAGATGCCTGAGAATAATACCGGGTAATACAGACAAGTGCTCCTGGTACCTTTGTGAACGCTGAAATGTAACTAACAAATATAGCTTGGCTTTGCAATGCCCTCTTTACCCCAATCGCAGGCCCAATCAGGGTCGTTCATTCGTGCCAAGGATATATTGTCAAGGAATGCCAAACAGATAGGAACCTGGAATAAATATGTGCTACTCTACAACACAACGGCTACTTCAGATAGAAACTTGGGCTAAATATGGGGTACCTTACAACACAACGGCTACTTCAGATAGGAACCTGGGCTAAATATGTGGTACCCTACAACACAACGGCTACTTCAGATAGAAACCTGGGCTAAATATGGGGTACCTTACAACACAACGGCTACTTCAGATAGGAACCTGGGCTAAATATGTGGTACCCTACAACACAACGGCTACTTCAGATGGGAACCTGGGCTAAATATGTGGTACCCTACAACACAACGGCTACTTCAGATAGGAACCTGGGCTAAATATGTGGTACTCTACAACACAGCGGTTACTTCAGATAGGAATCTGGGCTAAATATGTGGTACTCTACAACACAACGGCTACTTCAGATAGGAACTTGGGCTAAATATGTGGTACTCTACAACACAACGGCTACTTCAGATAGGAACCTGGGCTAAATATGTGGTACTCTACAACACAGCGGCTACTTCAGATAGGAACCTGGGCTAAATATGTGGTACCCTACAACACAACGGCTACTTCAGATAGGAACTTGGGCTAAATATGTGGTACTCTACAACACAGCGGCTACTTCAGATAGGAACCTGGGCTAAATATGTGGTACTCTACAACACAACGGCTACTTCAGATAGGAACTTGGAATAAATATGTGGTACTCTACAACACAACGGCTACTTCAGATAGGAACTTGGGCTAAATATGTGGTACTCTACAACACAACGGCTACTTCAGATAGGAACCTGGGCTAAATATATGGTACTCTACAACACAACGGCTACTTCAGATAGGAACCTGGGCTAAATATGTGGTACTCTACAACACAACGGCTACAACACAACGGCTACTTCAGATAGGAACCTGGGCTAAATATGTGGTACTCTACAACACAACGGCTACTTCAGATAGGAACCAGGGCTAAATATATGGTACCCTACAACACAACGGCTACTTCAGATAGGAACCTGGGCTAAATATGTGGTACCCTACAACACAACGGCTACTTCAGATAGAAACTTCGACTAAATATGGGGTACCTTACAACACAACGGCTACTTCAGATAGGAACCTGGGCTAAATATGTGGTACTCTACAACAGAACGGCTACTTCAGATAGGAACCTGGGCTAAATATGTGGTACCCTACAACACAACGGCTACTTCAGATAGAAACTTCGACTAAATATGGGGTACCCTACAACACAACGGCTACTTCAGATAGGAACCTGGGCTAAATATGTGGTACTCTACAACACAACGGCTACTTCAGATAGGAACCTGGGCTAAATATATGGTACCCTACAACACAACGGCTACTTCAGATAGGAACTTGGACTAAATATGGGGTACCTTACAACACAACGGCTACTTCAGATAGGAACCTGGGCTAAATATGTGGTACTCTACAACACAACGGCTACTTCAGATAGGAACCTGGGCTAAATATGTGGTACCCTACAACACAACGGCTACTTCAGATAGAAACTTGGGCTAAATATGGGGTACCTTACAACACAACGGCTACTTCAGATAGGAACCTGGGCTAAATATGTGGTACTCTACAACACTACAGCAATAGTTCCACAACGACCATTTTAGATGGACACCTCGGGTAAATATGTGATACCCCACACCACAACGACCATTTTAGATGGACACCTCGGGTAAATATGTGATACCCTACACCACAACGACCATTTTAGATGGACACCTCGGGTAAATATGTGATACCCAAAACTGCAATGACTTCTTCAGATGGACACCTCGGGTAAATATGTGATACCCCACTATACAATGACTACTTAAGATGGATACCTCGGGTAAATATGTGATACCCTACACACCAACGACTACTTTAGCAAGACAGCTCGGGTAAATGTGTGAAACCCCTACAACACAACGGCTACTTCAGATGGGCACCTGGGCTAAATATATGGTACTCTACAACACAACGGCTACTTCAGATGGGCACCTGGGCTAAATATATGGTACCCTACAACACAGCGGCTACTTCAGATAGAAACTTGGGCTAAATATGTGGTACTCTACAACACAGCAGCTACTTCAGATAGGAACCTGGTCGTAAGTTCTCTGATTGATTGGCATGTTACTTTGAGTACAATATTGACAACATTAACGATAACAACGTCTTGCATTTTGTGAGTGCGACGTTTCGATACAGATTCTTCTGGTTTAGGTATTTGTAAGGAAGGTGACAGAAATGCAGCAATCGTTCTGTTGACTATTTGATATGGATAGTGGTTTAGTTTTAGACTTTCTTCAGGTGACGAATTCCACTTTCTACGTGTCTGTCCATCACTTTCTTCTCAACGTCAAACTAATACAGACTATAGCCTTAATACCCATTGTTCTAAAGATTAGTACGGTCCACTGATTTTAATCCCTAAGCACTACCTGCAGGCAAAATCTAACTAATCATTACTGCTTAAATCCAACTGTTGCCAAATTTGTCCATCTAATGAATTGTGATTATAATCCAATTGTACTAAAATTATCAAAATTTGTTAAAGAATGTATGTGTCTTTTTTAAATTTCACTGTATCACTGTATCACTTTGTGGGATTTTTGTGAGAAGAAACTTCTGTTCTGTTCATTCCATCCACTTATGGTGTACTCCACTACCAAGCCATATCAACTGTATAAACATATTTTGAACTACCTCTTTGAACTACCTATTTCATTTGTGTCTCTCTGGCATTCACCTCTTGTCCCTTTGTTAATTCACTGGCTTTATCAACTAATTGCCCAGTCAGTTATGTTATCATGTTGGGTTTTTCCTATATACACACACTCCACCTCATGTAACATTCTCTCTTGACGACGGTACAAGAATCTGTATCGAAACGTTGCACAAAATACAAGACGTTATTATCAATAAAGTTGTCAATATTGTCAACGATTACTTCAGCAAGACACCTCGGGTAAATATGTGGTACCCTACACCACAACGACTACTTCAGCAAGACACCTCGGGTAAATATCTGATACCCCACACCACAACGACCATTTTACATGGACACCTCGGGTGAATATGTGATACCCTACACCACAACGACTACTTCAGCAAGACACCTCGGGTAAATATGTGATACCCTACAACACAACGACTACTTCAGCAAGACACCTCGGGTAAATATCTGATACCCCACACCACAACGACCATTTTACATGGACACCTCGGGTAAAAATGTGATACCCCACACCACAACGACTACTTCAGCAAGACACCTCGGGTAAATATGTGATACCCCACACCACAACGACCACTTTGGATGGACACCTCGGGTAAATATGTGATACCCCACACCACAACGTCCGTTTTAGATGGACACCTCAGGTAAATATGTGATACCCCGAACCACAACGACTACTTCAGCAAGACACCTAGGGTAAATATGTGATACCCCACACAACAACGACCATTTTACATGGATACATCGGGTACATATGTGATACCCTACACCACAACGACCATTTTAGATGGACACCTCGGGTAAATATGTGATGCCCCACACCACAACGACCATTTCAGATGGACACCTCGGGTAAATATGTAATACCCTACACCACAACGACTATTTCAGATGGACACCTCGGGTACATATGTGATACCCCACACCACAACGACTACTTCATCTGGACGCCTCGGGTAAATATATGATACCCCACACCACAACGACCATTTTAGATGGGCACCTCGGTTAAATATGTAATACCCCACACCACAACGACCATTTTAGATGGACACCTCGGGTAAATATGTGATACTCCACACCACAACGACCATTTTAGATGAACACCTAGGGTAAATATGAGATACCCACACCACAATGTCTTCTCCAGAGATACGCCTCGGGAAAAAGTGATACTGCACACCACAACGACTGACACCTCGGGTAAATATGTGAAATCCTATACCGCAACGACCATTTTAGAATGGACACCTCGGGTAAATATGTGATACCCCATACCACAACGATTTCTCCAGATGGACACGTCGGGTAAATATGTGATACCCTACACCACAACGACCATTTTAGATGAACACCTCTGGGAAATATGTGATACCCCACACCAAAATAACTTCTCGAGATAGACACCTCGGGTAAATGTGATACCCCACACCACAACAACCATTTATGATAGACACCTCGGGTAAATGTGATACCCCACACCTGAATAACTTCTCCAGATAGACACCTCGGGAAAATGTGATATCCCACACCACAACAACCATTTATGATAGACACCTCGGGTAAATGTGATACCCCACACCTGAATAACTTCTCCAGATAGACACCTCGGGAAAATGTGATACCCCACACCACAACAACCATTTATGATAGACACCTCGGGTAAATGTGATACCCCACACCTGAATAACTTCTCCAGATAGACACCTCGGGAAAATGTGATACCCCACACCACAACAACCATTTATGATAGACACCTGGGGTAAATATGTGATACCCCACACCACAACGCCTACTTCAGCTCAAGTACGAGATGTAGTGATAGCTACACAAGTGTAATTCTTGACGATACTATGACCTTGTGCCTTAGGCGTGTCTCTGGATTTGCGTCTCCAGGAAAACAGGTGGGTGGGTCATGGGTTGTGGGACCCTGGAGGTTGTTTACCACAGGAAACAATAGGTCATAAGCTAGGCAAGAAGTTCTACGATCTGTACAGACAAATATTCGCACACACCGAAATCCACGTATTATCCGTACCGCGTTTGAAGCATCCGCACTTTATTTCACCGACACCATTTCACCTGGATGTTATTGGCAGTAGAATAGACATATGCATAACATTGACCAAATATCCTAGACGTATAGCAAAACATTAACTGTAATCACAGACACCTCGAAATTGCAGGGTTCCATTATTCATTTAGATGTAGTTTGTTGGGGATAATAAGATACTTGTCCTGAATGTTTAAAAAAACCCATTCATATGACATTTTGTAATTTGTGCCTATGTATATGTGAAATGTAACTCAAGTACCGCCGATCCCGTTCCTTTGTGTAATAAAGAGTTCCTTATTATTCATGAATTAACGCAGATACCTACCCATTTTGGGGGATTCGTATACCTCCGCAAAGCAAACAATTTCTTCACGGGAAACATACCCGTGAAGGTCCGGGTTAGAATTGGTCTTCAGCAACCCATGCTTGTCGTAAAAGGCGGCTAACGAGATCGGGTGGTCAGACTTACTGATGTGGTTGACACATGTCATTGGTTCCCGATTGCGTAGATCGATGCTCATGCTGTTGATCACTGGATTGTCTGACCCAGACTCGATCATTTACAGACCGCCGCCATACAGCCGGAATATTGCTGAGTGCGGCGTAAAACTAAACTCACTTACTTAGTTCACGGGAAATATGTTTATTCACTTTGTTCCGATGGATCAGAAGCGATTGAAAGTACTAAACGAAATTGACAGGTGTTTAAGCGAAAGAGTCACTTCCGGATCACAGTTACATATCACCACAAAAGCGATAAATGTGTCAAATAATAACTAGTCGGTGAGTAGGAATACAATTGTTTTTAGTATGTATCACTGAATTGGTTTAGGGTGGGCTGAAACGGGTTATCCATTACCTGTATACGTGTGCATATACACTGTCTATCTGCGGATGAAATAGAGTACGGATTGTCCAGTTCTCGGTGGTACTAATCAATAGTGAGTGAGTATGGTTTTAGCAATACTCCAGCAATATCACGGGGCTTCACATATTCTACCCATGTGGGGAATCGAACTCGGGTCTAGAGGGTGACAAGCGGACGTTTTAACCATTAAGCTTCCCCACCGCCCCTAATTATCAATATACAAGATAGCTCTTGTTCCTTCCCTAATCTCTCTACATATAAAAAAATTGATGTCAAGTATTAAAATTTCAACAATCATACACCTATACAAATTTATCAAATGTATATGTTCTAGTTTTCAGTGATCACTGCGTATATTCCCTGTCACCTTCTAGCATACTTTGTATATTCTGCATTTCATAATTTGTACCGGTGGTGGTTCCATTTTGAGTATTAAACTCTTAGACTTAATAACAATCATATATCCATGTACGGCGACTATGTTCAATAACTTGTTCAATGAGTGTCATGGCAGCTGGGGCGACGGGAGCCCATATGTACATTGCTCTGGTGGGCAGACCTTCAGTTTCATCGACCTACAACTGCCGTTCACTCAGCCAAACACACACACACACACACCACCACCAAGCGAATACGGTGACAGTTGCTGAGGTGCTGTGTTATCCGGCACCCAGCCCTTAACACCAAGCTCGAGTCAGCCTACGAAGACATATTTTGCAATTACTAGTAGTTTTGAATCAGAGGTCATGTTAATGTCATCACGGACATCGTCACTCGAATCTCCTTGGTTCGTCCATTGACACAGACCCATCCCAACTATTTCCATTTCACATATAGCAACATGGTTTCTGTAGGGCGTGGGTCTTTCATCCTTGGTTGACACCACTGGAGATTCTCATATTGACCATACCGGAATCGTTCATTAAAATGAAATATTGGTTTGAGACCCAAGTGCTATGTGGAACATAGCTGTCTGGTGTTTGAGAAAACGACTTGCTATTGACTACAAAAATAGCAAATCGAGTAAATTTTCAAAAAATGAGTTACCATCAACATACTTTCTGAAACGACTTAAAGTCGTCGTAATTATACATTAAAGAATGTGCACGACTGATTTCCAACAGTGTTTGTCAGCAGTGTTTTATAGTTTTACTGGGTAAATAATTGCAGCCAGACATTGCGCAAGATGCAGTTAGAAAATACAAAAAGACGTTATGAACATAAACAAATGTGTTAGTTCTATTTTTTAATAAAAAATCACAAAACTTGAAATGTATCTAAGCCTGTTAAATGTGGATTCTTACCTAGACCAAGGAAAATCCCCACCGCCGTTATCACAAGCCGTGGCATAGTGTCCAACACTGTCTTGGTGAACAGACCAGTAGTATCTTAGTGGTCGAGTGGCAGTTACAGTAACCCAAATCGTTTCCAAATCGTTGAAGAAACTGCACTTTTGAGTTGTTCCTCTCCCTCGATCAGAATGAACTTTCCTGAACGACTGGCTTGAGACCCTGCACGGCCGGGTAGTCATTTCATAGAATTTCTCACGATTCAAGTCACCTGACTGAGCGTTATGCGTCACTGGTGACGCTATCGTAGCATCACGACCTTGGGGTAGTTTTCATAGACAATGATATTTACAATACGTATGGAAAGTGACAGTCACAAGAAAAGTCCAGGTATTAGGTTCAAGGTTTAATGGAACCATGTTGATTATTTCGTTTTAATTCGTGTCATTATATCTCTGCATAATTGTCACTTCTTACTTAAAATGTCTACAACCCGTGATGTTAAACCGTTTAACGGAGTATTCTATCATATATTATGTTTATTTCATACTAATTATATGTCCTTGGTGTCGCGTGTTTGCTAGTCGTTTATCATTCTCCTTATGTCTTAAACTGTCACTGGTCAGGCTTCAAATAGTTTTTCTCTTTTACCAGGTGAGACAGAATAATTGAGATTTGACAAGTTTAGTGATATACATCTTTATCATGTTCACTTCCAACAAGTTTCATCACACGGCAATCACATATACTTCTGTACATTCAGACACTGTCGGACAGCCTCACTGACAATATAAGGCTTTCAAATCCTCAACCCAGGTCCTGAACACCTTCACCTACACGCTGTACAACTTCACATCGTATCGTTCGTATAACAGTACATTACAGATTAAACGTATGGCCTGTTAAGTACACAAACTTCATCTCTACCGTTCCATAAGACTGTCTGTATGGTGCTTCACATGTTTCGCCTGTCGACCCATTACTTCAAGGTGACACCGGCACATGTATTGTGATCTCAAGCCGAAGACGGAGATACAGTCATTAAGACTGTTACTGTTCGGATTATCAGATCGATTCCCCAAAATTGTTGCGTACCGACATAGCTCCATCATTGATCGATGTCAGTATTTAAATCTTCATATTTTTCAAACATGCGTGGTCATTTCGAACGTTATCTCAAACAAATACGAACCTTTGACCTATTTATTGAAAGCATAATGTTTCTATGATATGAAGACTCATAATAAAAAAAATGTACCTGACAGCCTTACGCAAAATAAACATAATAATAATACTTGAATTATATAAACAATTACCTGTAGATCACAGTGACCATCATTTACTTTTATCATCAGTGGAGATGGACAGGGTTGTACATTTCATGATTACCTGCTACTTCGACTGGCTTGGGGCGTGGCCAGTAGGAAAACAGACAACGTTTCTAGGTGTTATTACAACGTATGGTATGGATTTACAACTTCTTTATTATTTACAACACGGCGTCTGGGCAACTTCTTGCCACTTCACCATTTTAGGTGTGACTACCTGCAGGTGCCTAATGAACTGTCCAGGGGAATACATGTTTCAATGTCTTCCCGAGGGGTGTGGATTGTTCGTTACGTAACAAACACAGGTGTGTTTTTAACACCTGAAAATAATTACCTCAAGGGCGGCGTTATTTAATTTTGTGTGTTGATTCTATATGAATTGTTTATTGCATAATCTTCAAAAATACATGATGTCACTGATTGTAGATGTCGATTATATCGGTTTTGATCTTCATAGCCTTAATCCTTCAGCCAATTGCTTATATAAACACTAATTGTTAGCTGACTCCATTTAAAGACAATGATATACTTATCTGTTTACTCATACATTATGAAACTGACCTTCCTGAATTGCACTATGTCAAGTCCATTCTCTCAGTAGGGGTGCATTTTCTATTCCCTATTTGCCTACATGTTTTCTGTAGGCGAAATGGGATGTAGGCGAAATGGGACTCAACCGTTGATTACGAAACAAACTTGCTTCGTTCAGTGGGTTGCACCAAGAAAACGTTAATGATTTCTATGGGAGATATTGGTTGTATGTTCTGTGGGAGTTTAAGGCCAAGGGGGATTAGATCAAACAGATTGCTGTTGAGAAAGCAATGATATCTCAGGGCAAGAAAGCCAATACTCGAAATGTACTAGAATCTCTTTGTTCACCCATCCAGCTGCTGACCCCGGTCAACTGGCGGTATGTAGTCCAACTTAATAGTCCAATGAAGCGGTAAAACTGTTTGTACGTCACGGAAAGTGATGCCTATGGCCTTGAAAACATGATATAATGAAAGATGTAGAGTTACATATATCGGGATGTGTGGGTATATCAGGATGTGTGTAAATAGCGGGCGGATGCATGTGTTTGTGTTAACACTGTCATTGAATTATGTGTATTCAGCAATCACTTATTCCTGCGACAGTCAATAAAGAGTAGTATGTTTGTGTGCGAATAAGTATATCAAATAAAACATTTCATGACCTTGGAGACGACTGGTAGGCATAAAGGAGAGCGCAACATAATGCATGGCATAGATGAATTGGGCTGGGCGGGGGACATGGATACATACAGTATATGTTGCATTAAAGAGGGGGAAAGGGATGAGGGTCAGCAAGACCAATACCACGTCCCACCCACCGCTGAAACAACTGTCCAGACCCACGATGGTTGTTGTTCAGACTCCTTCCAGAAAGATGCACAAAAGATGCAGAAAGATATCTAACGTTCCTTCGTTGTTTAGTAACAACTTTCTGATTTCATCTGTCATACATCACCAGTATGTGAAACAAGAATAGCAACATATTTCAGGAATATTGCATGTGAACGCGAAGGAAAGTATTGCGTCAAATGAAATGAAAAGTGAAATATCCCGTTCGCAAATCCATGGTGTGGACAAAAAGGACGAAATGCAAGTGATACATGTGTCGTAAACACAAGAATCAACATCCAAATCTGAAGCGTCAAAACACGCACACCTTGTCTTTCAACAGGTATTTCTTAAAAACGGATGTATTTTAAATGGATTTAATTTTGAATCGATTACTTTGAATATGAACCATATAAAAGGATGAAAACAGCAGCGTGATAATTGAATTACAACGCGGTTTCATGTTCCAGTCTGCACCTAACATGTTTTTATTGTATTATAAACCACGCGTAGACGCCCAAGCTCAGTCCTCTGTTCCTGAAACCCGCCACTGTATTTTGCTTGGGGTATATCTATATCATTAAGTATGTCATAAACTTATATATTGTAGGTACAATACAGTGCGCTACCGCAGCTGGTGTTTGTGCTGTGTCAGGGGAAGTCCTTCGTCATGTTGCCCCAGGGTAGCTCTTGTGTCTTGAACGAACAAACATACATTGGTTCCTTAAATTCAGTATATCGGTGGATTCCTAAAGAACTTACAAAGGGAAAATGCATGTATTTGAGCGTTCTTTTAATGACTGAATGAGCGATCCAGTGAGTGAAGCTTCAACACAACACAAAGAATTTTACAGTATTTCCGTCCTGCCACTGCGTGTCCGTGTTCAAATTTGAAAAACAACGGATGAAGTGAAACCGGTCTACAACGTAACAGTGACTCACTTCAATGTGGCATGGAGTATAGGGAAGTGTTTTGTAGATTTTGCTGCTATTTTCATATAATCCCCGAGTTCATATCAGTCGCTTCCTCAAACATGCTTTTTAAATAACAGGAAATGAAAAAAACCCACTAAAGTCTGATCAAATGGCCTGCTACATATCGTGTACTGTAGATACTGTGAGTCAAGTGACCTGGAACATGTTCCACACTGTAAAACAACTGCAGTTTTGGGACAGAAAATACTGTAAAATACCAGTTAACAATGACGCTGTTACATATGTTATATTTGGGATTACAATTCTTCAGTAAAGTACAGATTATAGTACTTTTGTTGGGATCCGAACCCACACTGAAGTCGCGGTGGCTGAGCGGTTTAGGCGTCTGACTTTGTGTGCTGGCGATTAAGTGCCTGACCCTGAGGGTGTGGGTTCGAATCCCGGATGGGACTAAACCCAACAAAAGTACAAGTATCTGTACTTTACTAAGAAAGTGTAATCCCAAATATAACACATGCTATATTCCACCACTTTCTAAATGACATTGTGTAATCATATCAATAACGTTGTTGTGTGGTGCCCCGCGAGTCAAATGAACTCATGAGATCACTACAGGCTCGGATCAAGTTGGCAGTCCTAGTAATCCGTATTCAATATATTCAAACTCAGACAACGAAATACTCCTTCAGGTGAAGTCTAACAATTCAGTTCAATATTCAGGCACTCATTCTTCCAATGGCAGACAGAGTGTCTCAGTTTGCCAGAGTTTAGGACAAAACTGGTAGCAGATCGACCTTTAACGTACTGGAGCAATGAACTTTCAACACAAGTTCCCTTCAACGTGTACTTTAAATGTACTGTCTTCAGTACGGCGCCAATCAACCATAACAGATCCACCAGAGCATAATGCATTAGAACGACTTTACTCTAAAGTAACATGACCAATTATAAGCGTACATTAAGATAGTGCCTAACAGGGTTTCTAACTTTTCATCTTTTCCGACTTCGAAAGGGCGGACGACAGATTAGATTTGTTTGTGTCATTGTTTACCCATTCGTGCGTATTGCCGCCAACAATTGACTGAATACCAGAAACGAGCAGTTTTAATGTACAGTACCTACAGGTGCATGGTATAGAGCTATTACCACCACCCTGTGCCTGGTGTTGGTGACAGGGTCCAACTGTAGTCTGGGATTCTCACACAGATGAACACTGTAGGGGGGGACTTAGTAAGGATGGGTGGCGTGGGGGATGCAGTTGATAAAAGACAAATAGTATTGTCATGCTTTAGTTGCATGACCTAGGTAACACGATACCTGAAAAGAACACAGTTATGACTAACGCTCACAATCACTGACACAACAATGTACCGGAAAAGACGAGTCTAACATACACTGAACGTCCACTACCAGCCTGATATACACTGAACGTCCACTACCAGCCTGATATACATTGAACGTCCACTACCAGCCTGATATACACTGAACGTCCACTACCAGCCTGATATACACTGAACGTCCACTACCAGCCTGATATACACTGAACGTCCACTACCAGCCTGATATACACTGAACGCTCACAATCACTGACACAACAATGTACCGGAAAAGGCGAGTCTAACATACACTGAACGTCCACTACCAGCCTGATATACACTGAACGTCCACTACCAGCCTGATATACATTGAACGTCCACTACCAGCCTGATATACACTGAACGTCCACTACCAGCCTGATATACACTGAACGTCCACTACCAGCCTGATATACACTGAACGTCCACTACCAGCCTGATATACACTGAACGTCCACTACCAGCCTGATATACACTGAACGTCCACTACCAGCCTGATATACACTGAACGTCCACTACCAGCCTGATATACACTGAACGTCCACTACCAGCCTGATATACACTGAACGTCCACTACCAGCCTGATATACACTGAACGTCCACTACCAGCCTGATATACACTGAACGTCCACTACCAGCCTGATATACACTGAACGTCCACTACCAGCCTGATATACACTGAACGTCCACTACCAGCCTGATATACACTGAACGTCCACTACCAGCCTGATATACACTGAACGTCCACTACCAGCCTGATATAGACTGAACGTCCACTACCAGCCTGATATACACTGAACGTCCACTACCAGCCTGATATACACTGAACGTCCACTACCAGCCTGATATACACTGAACGTCCACTACCAGCCTGATATACACTGAACGTCCACTACCAGCCTGATATACACTGAACGTCCACTACCAGCCTGATATACACTGAACGTCCACTACCATATACCTGAATACCAGCCTGATATACATTGAACGTCCACTACCAGCCTGACTGAACGTATACACTGAACGTCCACTACCAGCCTGATATACATTGAACGTCCACTACCAGCCTGATATACACTGAACGTCCACTACCAGCCTGATATACACTGAACGTCCACTACCAGTCTGATATACATTGAACGTCCACTACCAGCCTGATATACACTTTGAACGTCCACTACCAGCCTGATATACACTGAACGTCCACTACCAGCCTGATATACACTGAACGTCCACTACCAGCCTGATATACACTGAACGTCCACTACCAGCCTGATATACACTGAACGTCCACTACCAGCCTGATATACACTGAACGTCCACTACCAGCCTGATATACACTGAACGTCCACTACCAGCCTGATATACATTGAACGTCCACTACCAACCTGATATACATTGAACGTCCACTACCAGCCTGATATACACGTCCACTGAACGTCCACTACCGTCCCTGATATACATTGAACGTCCACTACCAGCCTGATATACATTGAACGTCCACTACCAGCCTGATATACATTGAACGTCCACTACCAGCCTGATATACATTGAACGTCCACTACCAGCCTGATATACATTGAACGTCCACTACCAAGCCTGATATACACTGAACGTCCACTACCAGCCTGATATACACTGAACGTCCACTACCAGCCTGATATACACTGAACGTCCACTACCAGCCTGATATACACTGAACGTCCACTACCAGCCTGATATACACTGAACGTCCACTACCAGCCTGATATACACTGAACGTCCACTACCAGCCTGATATACACTGAACGTCCACTACCAGCCTGATATACACTGAACGTCCACTACCAGCCTGATATACACTGAACGTCCACTACCAGCCTGATATACACTGAACGTCCACTACCAGCCTGATATACACTGAACGTCCACTACCAGCCTGATATACACTGAACGTCCACTACCAGCCTGATATACACTGAACGTCCACTACCAGCCTGATATACACTGAACGTCCACTACCAGCCTGATATACATTGAACGTCCACTACCAACCTGATATACATTGAACGTCCACTACCAGCCTGATATACACTGAACGTCCACTACCAGCCTGATATACACTGAACGTCCACTACCAGCCTGATATACATTGAACGTCCACTACCAGCCTGATATACACTGAACGTCCACTACCAGCCTGATATACACTGAACGTCCACTACCAGCCTGATATACACTGAACGTCCACTACCAACCTGATATACACTGAACGTCCACTACCAGCCTGATATACATTGAACGTCCACTACCAGCCTGATATACACTGAACGTCCACTACCAGCCTGATATACACTGAACGTCCACTACCAGCCTGATATACACTGAACGTCCACTACCAGCCTGATATACACTGAACGTCCACTACCAGCCTGATATACACTGAACGTCCACTACCAGTCTGATATACATTGAACGTCCACTACCAGACTGATATACACTTGAACGTCCACTACCAGCCTGATATACACTGAACGTCCACTACCAGCCTGATATACACTGAACGTCCACTACCAGTCTGATATACATTGAACGTCCACTACCAGCCTGATATACACTGAACGTCCACTACCAGCCTGATATACACTGAACGTCCACTACCAGCCTGATATACACTGAACGTCCACTACCAGCCTGATATACACTGAACGTCCACTACCAGTCTGATATACATTGAACGTCCAATACCAGTCTGATATACATTGAACGTCCACTACCAGCCTGCTATACTATTTTTGCAGTTTATGTCCACGCGACTTTATTTCATTCGATTTGGCAGCAGTGTTTACCTGTATTAATGCATATTAACACTGTAAACAGTTGATTTTTTCCTCAACACCAAACAAATCGTATGCATGACGGATATAATTATAATCTTATTCAAACAATGACAACAAATAAGAACATATCAAATGATGCAGATACGAGTATATTTTATTAACTATGTCTTAACTGCGTGCCTGAACAAAGAAGTGATCAGCCTTTACTCATGTGGGAATTAGGATTTAAATAATTTGAAAATATACGGTTTTCACCTCACACCTTGACAAATACATCATACA